>NC_137455.1:79375644-79975644 GCF_964235325.1 Thermobia domestica
TTTATGCAAAAGAAGAGCATTTTTCTCCACAAATAACAAGTACAGTATGTTGCTTTCTTTACTTATGTAGTAAAATGTGCGGTATTCTTTATTTATTGCAGGGTCCAATATATCAACAGGCTAGTGTAAGAATAAAGTCCTAAGACGAATATTTTGGACTGAAAAGGAACAGGTTTGGGGAATGGCGGACACTTCATAAAGAGAAACTGCATCATTTATACTGTTTACCAAACACTGTCAGGGTCATCAAGTCTAGGAGGATGAGGTGGGCAAATTATGTAGCCAGAATTGAAAATAATAGGATCACTTTCAAAGTTTTTGCTAGAAATCCAATCGGAAAACTACCATAAAGCCACATGAAGTTCAGGAGTACAGTATGTACCAGTAAGGACACGCTCGGCATCATTATGGATGCAATTGTTGTCACTTTGTTCCATACACGTACGGCATAACCCAAACAAAAGGCGATCATTACATGTATATGGGTAAAATTGGAAAATATAAGTCTTTGGGAGGCAAGATACTACATTTTACTAATCCATGAATACTTTGCACTTGTGAAAGTCCGGCCCCTTGTATATTATAGGTTTTCCTATAGGCAATGGCTTACGTGCCATTACCCAGGGGTAAAGACTGGTAACATCATAATATGACACAAACTCTTCGCTGGTACATTCGTACAAGGCATTAAAACATTCTGTACGCCCACCATGAAACTATCTTTAGGTACCAGATGATCAACAAGATCATGACACTGTGTTTGAATAAACTGTTGTAATTTCTTATCATTTTTTACCATGTGGTCCCATTCACATTCCCACATTTGAATGACATTAAGATTTAATTTTTTAAGAAATGCTATTTTTGTGGTGGTGTTTTCATACCGATCTTGTAGCGATGTACCTTGTTTAGAGGATGAATCTAGGGACACGTGTCGTAGTGTAGGATAGCAGTTTAAACACCCGTGATAGTAACATCCATGAAATTCGTAAACTGTATTTGTTTTACTTTCAAATCCATCAACCTTATACCTTCCAAATCGTTTTTCTAAACCATTCCAGAATGAAGAATTTATTACCAGTAGTACGTTCTAAGTATCGTAGCCAGTACATTGCCTTCAGACTTTGACGATCACGATGGTCAAACCCATAAGGTGGAATAATTGGGAATAATTTCTTTCGGGTAAATATAAGGTACGATATGTTAGTATTGCCAAACTAGCAATAGTTGACGCGACGATAAAACATTGAATACCATTTGTTTTGTCTTCAATTAAGTTTGAAATTTAATGACAGCCTCTGCTAAAATTTTAACATCATTCCGACAATATTCAATCATTCCTTTTGGAGATTATACCTCCTCATACTTGCAACACGTTCTTTGTGCCATATGATAAGTTGCTCTCGATCTTCACTGTTTCTTGAATCCAGGATCAAAATATTTTAGATCAGGAATTTTGCCTGAGATAAATTTTGGTTTTCTAATGTATTAAACAAGTACGGGAAATCTCCCTTTCGTAAATTTGCAGAAAGACCTAACGTCTTAGGTAATTTAGATAATTTAACTCCCATATACAGATATGTGTCACGGAAGTAAATCTTTTGTCCTAAACGCATTTCAATAATTTTTTGCCCTGACATTATTACTTCAGGTGTAAAATGATGGTTTATGATCAAAGTTTTAGCACAGAATTGCATATCATAATTACTGCCATTATGGGAAAGCACAATGATTTTTTTAAACATTGGTCGAGTTATTAATACATGATTAACAAATTCTTCAATGTTGTTGAAATCAAACGAACGGAACCCATTTTTATCACCGCATACAAAACATGTATCATCAAGGTTCATGTCCTTACACTTGTAACAAGCATGAATACAATTTACAAAATTTACATGATGTTCTTGTTCTCCCTGTTCATTTTTAGGAAGTAACATTGTTTCTACATCAAAGATAATGTACAAAAAGGTATCTACATGTTGCATCATAGCCGTTTGAACAAAACAAATATGGTCATCGCTTACATATGTGTAACATGTTTTACAATAACGTTCACCACATTCATGTTCAGACTTGCGTGAACGCATGTCAATTATAGTACCACAAAGGACACAAATTTTCTTTGTTTCGCATAAACTTTTTCCGCAAACATTTATCGCTTTATGATTAGCAAAACATTCTTCTGAAGAAAACAGTCTATGACAATCAAAGCATTCAACTTTAATATTATTATTATTATTAGAAACATTATGATACTTTTCGCACATTGGACATTTGAAGTTACACTTATGATTTTGTGTATGATGATAACCTTTCAAACAATACTGACAATATTTCCGTTTGTTTAATAGTGTTGTAATGTTGGTAATTAATTCGTAGTGTCCTTCACTGTACAAAATTAAAATTTTCTTTGATGCATGTATTCCAGGATAAATTACATTATAGTTTCGAGTTAATCCGTTCTTTTCGTAAACAACAATTTGATAATGAGGCGCTAGCTTATTTTGAAACTTTTTTACATCATTAATAGTACATCCATCATGGATTTCAATGTCAACTTTAGCACTGACACACAAATCCTTTGCTTGTTTCATCAATCGTTCAGAATGATTTTTCAATTCATATACGTAGTTATAACGATGATCAGCCCTACCCATTCCAAGAATAATACTCTTGGGAAGACAATACACATCCTTTTCTACAGGAATAGTACATTGTTCCAGGTGTGTTACAAGATCAACAAATTTTGATGAACCCCTTGTTCGTCCCCTACCTTTACGTGAATCAACAATATGAATTTTGAAATTTACTTTATCACCTAATAAATAATTTTCATTACTATTTAAAACATTTTCAATTTTACGAAATAGAATGTCAGAGCTTAAATCCGACTTTTGACGCCACGAAATGTATATTGGTTTATTAATGGTAGAAGCAGAACTTTCTATTGTTATACCAACATACATATCATCATCGGCATCATTTAAAACGTGATCCTTTACAAATTTAAATAACAACTGAATATATTTTTCAGGATCATCTATTCCGCTAGTTTGCATACGTTCAATTGTAACTTCCTTTCCTGTAAGTCCAAAATAACTATATTGTTTGATTCTACTATTAACAATACGAAAATATTCATTTGTTTTACCACTCCCATACATGGTAGGCTGTGATACAGTATTAGTATTAGAACTTGGAAAGTTTATAAAATTTTCCATGAAAACGCTAAAATCATTTGTAGTTAAACTATTAGCTTTTCCTTCAGACACAAGTTCCATAAACTTTTCACGTGCTAAATTCTTTATATTATCTTGACGAAAGAAGCCTACATGATATAAATCAATAATATCTTTTGCAGACTTACATTTTTTCAAAACAACATGAGGATCACAACCAAAATGCATAAACAACGCCTGCAATAACTTGGAATAAGCTTCATTGCTTACCCTTGCACCCGTAGCATGACATTGTGTTATCACTTCCCATGTAAATAAAACTTCGTTTAGATTTTCATATCCACGTGCTTGTTGTGCTGACAACATGGTACAGATGACAGACTGTCCTTCCATTGTATGATTAACACACTAAATATGTAATTGCAATTTGAATTATTTTGTCTTATACAGTAAATATTTTATACAATGATGTACACAGAACTTTGATATTTGTTTTCACAGTTTTAAATGTCAAGGTTCGTAAGTAGCCTTTTATGATATGATTTACAATATGTTGACCAAAGATACACTTTTTAAGAATTTTTACACTTACCAGTAAATATAATAATAAAACTTTCCCGAACTTGTTTCAGTTCACAACAAATTTAGTTGTAAGTTTACCGACACTACACTTGAAAGCTTGTCGGGAATTGCACTAACACTTGCCGTTAACTACAATCATAAAACTTCCCGTAACTTTTTTCAGTTTAGTATCGATGCACTACCACTTGTCACTCACTAACTATATTTTTAGTTCACCGAAGATATATTTTTAAGTTTATCGGTTAATCCTTTAGCACTTTCCGATAATTGTAATTTACAAAGCGCCGTAATAAAATTGATTTAGACTAATTACAGCACTCAAAGTACAAACAGGAAGTGTGTTTACTTTTTATTGATTGCTTATTATCAACACTAATAAATGGAAATTCCAAGAACTCCACACGAAGATTTCCGAAGATTGCCGAAGGTTCCCGAAGGTTCCCGAAGTTTTCCGAATATTGCCGAACCTAACCGAAGATGAACATAAGAGTTTATCCACAATTTCTGTACATGTTGGTTAATGTACCACACGAATAGTTCCGAAAATTGCCGAACTTAACCGAAGATGTACACGTTTAGTAAATGTAAATTGCAAAAGACTTGTAACTTTAAGATATATTTCAAAGTTTATTATTATTAGATGTAACTTTATAACAAAATTGGTATTTAAAATAAATGATTTAACAACAAAGAGTATACCAATGATTGGCTTTACTTTAACAGTAGTAATTCTATAGTGCGCGGCGCGGCTTGCTGCGCTGGATTTATACTTTCAAAATTTAATCTCGTACCCAAACGCATTTCGTTTGTAATCTCGTACCCAAAAGCATTTGGTTTGTAATCTCGTACACAGGTGCTTTAACATATTTTAAATTAGTAATACAGATATTACACAATATGATGTAATTTGTAAATGCACTATTAAAGTTTGCAACACTTGAAATAATTATAACTACTTGTTTGTATGCTTTTCCATTGTGTTATCGGTCTAAAAATTCCTTTGTTAGTAATGCTAGGAATTTCTTTTGTTTGCTTTGCTACAGGTGTTTAAACTGGTTTAAACTGGTTTAAACTAGTTTATTGTTTTTTGTTATACAATTATTGAGTTCTGCAGGAACTTTGTTGTTAATTTTTTTTATTTGTTTGCTTCATTAGAAGCTCAGAGGAATTACATTTCGAAAATATTAAAATTATCAAAACATAAACTTGAACATAAGAAAGTTATTTTTAACACATCACAAGACGATTAAACTTAAAATTTATTACATGAAACTTTTTGATTGTTAAATGGACAAGTAAAATTTAAGTCAGTGTTGCAATTGAATACACAAACTAAAAGTAAAAGAACAAGTTACCAAAAGTAAAGTGTAGAAACATAACTTAAAACACAATGTTGCAATCTAAATTGCAAAAGAAAATTGTTCTTGAAAGAAAAGAAAGAACTTGTTCTTTTACTTTTAGTTTGTGTATTCAATTGCAACACTGACTTAAATTTTACTTGTCCATTTAACAATCAAAAAGTTTCATGTAATAAATTTTAAGTTTAATCGTCTTGTGATGTGTTAAAAATAACTTTCTTATGTTCAAGTTTATGTTTTGATAATTTTAATATTTTCGAAATGTAATTCCTCTGAGCTTCTAATGAAGCAAACAAATAAAAAAAATTAACAACAAAGTTCCTGCAGAACTCAATAATTGTATAACAAAAAACAATAAACTAGTTTAAACCAGTTTAAACCAGTTTAAACACCTGTAGCAAAGCAAACAAAAGAAATTCCTAGCATTACTAACAAAGGAATTTTTAGACCGATAACACAATGGAAAAGCATACAAACAAGTAGTTATAATTATTTCAAGTGTTGCAAACTTTAATAGTGCATTTACAAATTACATCATATTGTGTAATATCTGTATTACTAATTTAAAATATGTTAAAGCACCTGTGTACGAGATTACAAACCAAATGCTTTTGGGTACGAGATTACAAACGAAATGCGTTTGGGTACGAGATTAAATTTTGAAAGTATAAATCCAGCGCAGCAAGCCGCGCCGCGCACTATAGAATTACTACTGTTAAAGTAAAGCCAATCATTGGTATACTCTTTGTTGTTAAATCATTTATTTTAAATACCAATTTTGTTATAAAGTTACATCTAATAATAATAAACTTTGAAATATATCTTAAAGTTACAAGTCTTTTGCAATTTACATTTACTAAACGTGTACATCTTCGGTTAAGTTCGGCAATTTTCGGAACTATTCGTGTGGTACATTAACCAACATGTACAGAAATTGTGGATAAACTCTTATGTTCATCTTCGGTTAGGTTCGGCAATATTCGGAAAACTTCGGGAACCTTCGGGAACCTTCGGCAATCTTCGGAAATCTTCGTGTGGAGTTCTTGGAATTTCCATTTATTAGTGTTGATAATAAGCAATCAATAAAAAGTAAACACACTTCCTGTTTGTACTTTGAGTGCTGTAATTAGTCTAAATCAATTTTATTACGGCGCTTTGTAAATTACAATTATCGGAAAGTGCTAAAGGATTAACCGATAAACTTAAAAATATATCTTCGGTGAACTAAAAATATAGTTAGTGAGTGACAAGTGGTAGTGCATCGATACTAAACTGAAAAAAGTTACGGGAAGTTTTATGATTGTAGTTAACGGCAAGTGTTAGTGCAATTCCCGACAAGCTTTCAAGTGTAGTGTCGGTAAACTTACAACTAAATTTGTTGTGAACTGAAACAAGTTCGGGAAAGTTTTATTATTATATTTACTGGTAAGTGTAAAAATTCTTAAAAAGTGTATCTTTGGTCAACATATTGTAAATCATATCATAAAAGGCTACTTACGAACCTTGACATTTAAAACTGTGAAAACAAATATCAAAGTTCTGTGTACATCATTGTATAAAATATTTACTGTATAAGACAAAATAATTCAAATTGCAATTACATATTTAGTGTGTTAATCATACAATGGAAGGACAGTCTGTCATCTGTACCATGTTGTCAGCACAACAAGCACGTGGATATGAAAATCTAAACGAAGTTTTATTTACATGGGAAGTGATAACACAATGTCATGCTACGGGTGCAAGGGTAAGCAATGAAGCTTATTCCAAGTTATTGCAGGCGTTGTTTATGCATTTTGGTTGTGATCCTCATGTTGTTTTGAAAAAATGTAAGTCTGCAAAAGATATTATTGATTTATATCATGTAGGCTTCTTTCGTCAAGATAATATAAAGAATTTAGCACGTGAAAAGTTTATGGAACTTGTGTCTGAAGGAAAAGCTAATAGTTTAACTACAAATGATTTTAGCGTTTTCATGGAAAATTTTATAAACTTTCCAAGTTCTAATACTAATACTGTATCACAGCCTACCATGTATGGGAGTGGTAAAACAAATGAATATTTTCGTATTGTTAATAGTAGAATCAAACAATATAGTTATTTTGGACTTACAGGAAAGGAAGTTACAATTGAACGTATGCAAACTAGCGGAATAGATGATCCTGAAAAATATATTCAGTTGTTATTTAAATTTGTAAAGGATCACGTTTTAAATGATGCCGATGATGATATGTATGTTGGTATAACAATAGAAAGTTCTGCTTCTACCATTAATAAACCAATATACATTTCGTGGCGTCAAAAGTCGGATTTAAGCTCTGACATTCTATTTCGTAAAATTGAAAATGTTTTAAATAGTAATGAAAATTATTTATTAGGTGATAAAGTAAATTTCAAAATTCATATTGTTGATTCACGTAAAGGTAGGGGACGAACAAGGGGTTCATCAAAATTTGTTGATCTTGTAACACACCTGGAACAATGTACTATTCCTGTAGAAAAGGATGTGTATTGTCTTCCCAAGAGTATTATTCTTGGAATGGGTAGGGCTGATCATCGTTATAACTACGTATATGAATTGAAAAATCATTCTGAACGATTGATGAAACAAGCAAAGGATTTGTGTGTCAGTGCTAAAGTTGACATTGAAATCCATGATGGATGTACTATTAATGATGTAAAAAAGTTTCAAAATAAGCTAGCGCCTCATTATCAAATTGTTGTTTACGAAAAGAACGGATTAACTCGAAACTATAATGTAATTTATCCTGGAATACATGCATCAAAGAAAATTTTAATTTTGTACAGTGAAGGACACTACGAATTAATTACCAACATTACAACACTATTAAACAAACGGAAATATTGTCAGTATTGTTTGAAAGGTTATCATCATACACAAAATCATAAGTGTAACTTCAAATGTCCAATGTGCGAAAAGTATCATAATGTTTCTAATAATAATAATAATATTAAAGTTGAATGCTTTGATTGTCATAGACTGTTTTCTTCAGAAGAATGTTTTGCTAATCATAAAGCGATAAATGTTTGCGGAAAAAGTTTATGCGAAACAAAGAAAATTTGTGTCCTTTGTGGTACTATAATTGACATGCGTTCACGCAAGTCTGAACATGAATGTGGTGAACGTTATTGTAAAACATGTTACACATATGTAAGCGATGACCATATTTGTTTTGTTCAAACGGCTATGATGCAACATGTAGATACCTTTTTGTACATTATCTTTGATGTAGAAACAATGTTACTTCCTAAAAATGAACAGGGAGAACAAGAACATCATGTAAATTTTGTAAATTGTATTCATGCTTGTTACAAGTGTAAGGACATGAACCTTGATGATACATGTTTTGTATGCGGTGATAAAAATGGGTTCCGTTCGTTTGATTTCAACAACATTGAAGAATTTGTTAATCATGTATTAATAACTCGACCAATGTTTAAAAAAATCATTGTGCTTTCCCATAATGGCAGTAATTATGATATGCAATTCTGTGCTAAAACTTTGATCATAAACCATCATTTTACACCTGAAGTAATAATGTCAGGGCAAAAAATTATTGAAATGCGTTTAGGACAAAAGATTTACTTCCGTGACACATATCTGTATATGGGAGTTAAATTATCTAAATTACCTAAGACGTTAGGTCTTTCTGCAAATTTACGAAAGGGAGATTTCCCGTACTTGTTTAATACATTAGAAAACCAAAATTATATAGGCAAAATTCCTGATCTAAAATATTTTGATCCTGATTCAAGAAACAGTGAAGATCGAGAGCAACTTATCATATGGCACAAAGAACGTGTTGCAAGTAATGAGGAGTATAATCTCCAAAAGGAAATGATTGAATATTGTCGGAATGATGTTAAAATTTTAGCAGAGGCTGTCATTAAATTTTCAAACTTAATTGAAGACAAAACAAATGGTATTCAATGTTTTATCGTCGCGTCAACTATTGCTAGTTTGGCAATACTAACATATCGTACCTTATATTTACCCAAAGAAATTATTCCAATTATTCCACCTTATGGGTTTGACCATCGTGATCGTCAAAGTCTGAAGGCAATGTACTGGCTACGATACTTAGAACGTACTACTGGTAATAAAATTCTTCATTCTGGAAATGGTTTAGAAAAACGATTTGGAAGGTATAAGGTTGATGGATTTGAAAGTAAAACAAATACAGTTTACGAATTTCATGGATGTTACTATCACGGGTGTTTAAACTGCTATCCTACACTACGACACGTGTCCCTAGATTCATCCTCTAAACAAGGTACATCGCTACAAGATCGGTATGAAAACACCACCACAAAAATAGCATTTCTTAAAAAATTAAATCTTAATGTCATTCAAATGTGGGAATGTGAATGGGACCACATGGTAAAAAATGATAAGAAATTACAACAGTTTATTCAAACACAGTGTCATGATCTTGTTGATCATCTGGTACCTAAAGATAGTTTTCATGGTGGGCGTACAGAATGTTTTAATGCCTTGTACGAATGTACCAGCGAAGAGTTTGTGTCATATTATGATGTTACCAGTCTTTACCCCTGGGTAATGGCACGTAAGCCATTGCCTATAGGAAAACCTATAATATACAAGGGGCCGGACTTTCCACAAGTGCAAAGTATTCATGGATTAGTAAAATGTAGTATCTTGCCTCCCAAAGACTTATATTTTCCAATTTTACCATATACATGTAATGATCGCCTTTTGTTTGGGTTATGCCGTACGTGTATGGAACAAAGTGACAACAATTGCATCCATAATGATGCCGAGCGTGTCCTTACTGGTACATACTGTACTCCTGAACTTCATGTGGCTTTAGATCTCGGATACAAAATTCTACAAATTATCGAAATTTGGGAATTCAAATTATCCGGATCAGAAAATAATCTGTTTAAAGATTATGTCAATTCCTTCTTAAAAATGAAGCAGGAGTCTTCAGGATTTCCTAGCTGGTGCAAAACTAAACAAGATCAAGAAAAATATATTGCAGACTATTATGAACATGAATGCATTCAGTTAACGGAAAATAACATTGAATCAAATCCTGGTCTAAGATATATTTCCAAAATATTTCTCAATTCCTTGTATGGGAAATGGGGACAAAGAACAGATTTATCTCAATCTGTAATTGTAGATACTCCAGAAAAATTTTTAAGTTATCTATGGGCACCACAATATGAGGTACAAACTGTATTGCCTATTGGAGAGCGGCATCTCATTGTATCATATAAAAACATTGAAAACAAAAACAAGCCATGGAAATTTTCCAATGTTGTCCTTGCAGCCTTCATCACCTCTTGGGCACGTCTAAAACTTTATGAGTTACTAACAGTTATAGATCCTGAGCGTGTATTGTACTGCGACACTGATAGTATTATGTTTGTACAGCAACGTAATGAAAAGCCTCCACTTTCTTTGGGTTCCTATTTAGGTGAGTTAACTAATGAAGTTCCTGATGGGTGGGAAATTGATGCCTTTATAGGCTTAGGGCCAAAAAATTATGCCTATAGGATGAAAGAAGTTCAAACAGGGAAAGTAGATTATGTATTTAAAATTAGAGGAATTACTTTAAATCATCGTACACGACAAGAAATTAACTTTGATCATTTTTATCAACTAGTTCAAGATAAAGCTGACAAAAAACAGTTACACAATCCAGGAAGAATTGTTCGTAAGCCTGGGTTTGTCATTGTATCCAAGTCTGAAACTAAAACACATCAGAAAGTTCAAAATAAAAGACGACGATTAAATCATAACAGTATTACTGACTATAGAACATTACCATATGGTTATCAAAGTATTAAGTGCATAAAATGAATGGTATTCTGTATATATGTAAATAGTAGACTGTCTAAAGGTACTATAATGTCATAATATCATCAAATATGTCCATAAGTTTTCCTATCTGTTGGTACTTGTACGTATATATCATGTAAATATCTTATTTAAATATATCTTATTTAAATATATCTATATATGTATATCAATATGCCAATATTGCAAAATAGAATATTGTAGAGTATATAAATACAATAAAGCGTTACAATTTATAATAATATGTTTTATTTCTCCAAACAAATATTCATATAATACGAAGTATCTGTATTCTATATAAGATAAAGGAACAATACCTATGCTTCATATAAGGTTATTTATACGTATTTTATGTTCTTACAATAAATGATTCCAAGTTCGAAACCATATTGTTGCCATAATGTCTACTATACGATGAACAAGCATCTTAGAAGTAAGTAAAGGATTAGAATACTGTTGTAGTGAAAATATATCTATATGTACATGGGTTATACCACAGTAATATCCTTTATGTTTAAAATATTCGTAGAACATCTTTGGCAAGCATCTACGTATGTAAAAATCACAATATATACATTCTAACATGGTATTCAAGGTAATCTATATACATAAGGAATCAGTTCATGTGTTTGCATTCACATACCGTATCACCACAACAACATATACAGCTCTACAATACAATAAATAAGGCTACAATAGAAACACTTTAGGTGTTTGCATCTATCCTAGTATAGCCCCTAAAACTACGCAACCAACAACACATGCTTAAAACACTTACATGCAAACGAAAGATAATATGATACATATATTCCTGTCCGATATCAAACCAATATACCTACATACATACATACATCTACCCACTTACAAACTAATCATATATACATGCAATTTGTCATTTGTTTAAGCTTCGTACACCATTAGACCCTTACAGTATCCAAAACATAATATTCTATGCTAAAATCACATATCCCCTACACATAGATGTACCCTACTTACAAACTAATCACAAATACATGCAATTTGTCATTCGTCTAAGCTTCGTACTCCATTAGACCCTTACAGTATTCAAAAGATGATATTCTATGATAAAATCCCATATCACCTACACATACATGTACCCCGCTTACAAACTATTCATATATACATGCAATTTGTCATTCGTCTAAGCTTCGTACCCCATTACATCAATACAGTATCCAAAAAAATGATATTCTATGCTAAAATCACATATCAGCTACATACATGTACCCCCACTTACAAACTAATCATATATACATGCAATTTGTCATTCGTCTAAGCTTCGTACCCCATTAGACCCATGCAGTATCCAAAAAAATGATATTCTATGCTAAAATCACATATCAGCTACTGAAAATACAATATCATTACATAAAATATGTTTCTTAGAGTTGCGCGCATTTCCTTCCACATTATCTCATACATTTATGTACAATACGCAGTGCTGTATATTACATATATCCGCAAAATGCCTCTAAATATACGAAAAACAGTAAAATCCATTCTTTGTAATCCTTTTCTTTAGCATCTCATTAATATTCATTATCATTTCATTAATATTCATAAATAATTAATTCATTACTCTAGTTTTTAAAAGGATAAAATCATTTATGCGGAAATACCTACAGAAATCTTCCTTCAACACTTCTTCCAAAAGCACAAAAGGAAAAGTTGTCTTGCGTACACATTCATTCACTCTTTTTTTCCTCTTTGCAACTCAGGTAGGAACGCTCACTCTTTTTTTCCCCCTCTACGTATGTGGCAAGGTCTTAACAAAATGCGTAAGAAGTCAAACACCCGTTTAAAGTGATCCTTTGCTCACAAAACAAAAAAACACACTTCACCCCTCCATCTTATGTGTGGTCTTTCCGTATGGGGAAGCAATACATTAACTTTTAAAAAGTGTCACGTACCTATCTCATTCTTAAATTCTCTGTCGTTAGAATAATGATTCCTATTTCTTTCTTTTTTTCACATATTTTTCAGTTTCCATGCAGTAGAAGTCACACTCTCCCATTAAGCAATGTCCAGAACACAGTTCGTTCCCTCCACCTCCAAAAACCCTGGAACACACACATACAAGCAGGTGTCTATGTTACATTCGTTATTCCGTCAAAGGGCTCCCTCCCTCCTACACCATTCTTACCTAACATATAGCTATGCTTTATCCAGAGTTTCCCATGTTTTTCTAAAACTCATTTAACATGTCTTTCTCACCTCCTAGGGTTCAAGTATTGTGCAACATCCATATGTCACATTAAATTGACACTTTGTTACTTCCTTAATTGACACAATGATGAAAATACGTGACAACTTCAAAAGAAGCATCTGCTACGATTACAAAAGCTAATTGTCGGCAATCTATTGTTCTATTGCCACACACGTTGGATAGATCCAGCCATATCCCTACTCCATTTTCCCTCCTCCTGTGCCCTTTCCCCTGTGCTTACCTCACCTTACGACATACCATTCTTTCTTTAGAATTAGTTTCTTGAATACTAAGACCAACTGCGTTCAAGATTAACAAAAAAGACTTGTGTGTGCATGTTTTGAAGTTCCTTTAGGTATTTTCAGCATTTGAAGGAGGAATAACCAAGGAAGAAACAAGTTTCTTAAAGGCTTGGGGAAAAACAGTAAGTAATCAGCATAAATTGTATAAATTAATATAAAATTGTATTAAAATATATGATAAAACATTCAACAGGAAATTTGCATCCATTTTCGTGAGAAATTTGCACTGTTGACCAATTGTTATGAGAATGAAGGAAATTTGTACCAGTTTTCGTGAGAATTTTGCACTGTTGACCAATCGTTGTGAGAATGAATGAAATTTGTACCGGTTTTCGTGAGAAATTTGCACTTTTCTTCAATTCTCGTGAAAATAAGGGAAATTTGTATCAATTTTCGTAAGAAATAAGGCGAAATTATACCAATTCTCGTGAGAAATCTGCACTTTTCTCCAATGTTCGTGAGAAAAGGACACTATTCTACTGTGCTAGGTCAGGATTGTATGCTGGGTGTGGCAAGTTTAGCATCCTCAAAAGTATGGAATTTTTCTTGGGTGACGCGAGACCTATGGAAAGGATTATTGTCCTGCTTCACCAACAGCCGTTTGAAGTCGATTAAATTTGGGTATTTTTGTATACAACTTGACACTTTCATTTAAGTTGCTCACAGTATAACTCTGCGTTCATAGCACGACCATGAATAACAAGTTCCCAGTGGACTAAACTTCAAAATTTACCATACACTAAGCATCACTTTGTACTCAAACAGCCCCTGTTTCACCTCGAGTCTGCGTGCTAGCTTGGGTCAGTACTACTGTCTGGAATCCGCTAGTTAACCTATTTTTGGTCTGATATCGCAATTCATTTAATGAAACGCTGAACCATGAGATTGTTCAACAATGCCTTGCACACTTCCACCCTTCGTTGTGCCTGCTCATGACAGATCGTATGGTACAATTCGACATCGTCTGTATACCTTTCCAACGGTGGCCAATCTTCTTGATATGATTGATTATGAGCTCCCTAACTCGCAGGATTGGCAAAAACCATGCTTTTTATTGAAAAACCAAAAAAACCGTTTTTTTTCTTTGGTTTAAACCAGGTTTATTTGGTTTTAATAATTTGCTCTATGTATTCATATCATATATGGACAGAAATATATGTTTGTTTCGCCTTGGTGTTATTATGCAGCAACCAGGTTATTCTGGAAGGGTCACATAAGCTTAAAGTGGAATCGAAACCGCTTCTCAACTTACATCCGAGAGAAATTGTCCTCCATTTGAACTCGGAACCAGGATTAATTGGCTACAAATGCGATACGTCCGCCGACTCACTCACGAAGGACTCCTAATAAAAATACGTTGTATTGATCTTTACATACTTGTTAATATAATTGTCAAGAGTCATTTCAGAAGGACAAAAAGATAAACAGTTGCACAAGTAAAACCATTATACAGAATTACATATGGACAATTTCAAAGTACTACAGAGTACAGAAGAACTAATTTAGTCCAAGTTAGTTAACAACGACTGTTATTAGTCCAAATTAAAGAAATACAACGACTTAATTTGCATATCAGTAAGAAAAGTGAATAAAGATACGAATTATTTGAGTCCACTTTGACTCAGAGTCATTTATACATAAATAGATACCAAATATACTTCTCATTTCACTAAATGCCTCTCGTAGGGTTTTATGACTTCCCCCAACACAAAAAAGTACGGCATTTCGATGTATTTTATCAATAGTAAACATTATTGAAACGAAACAATATTTAGAATTTTTCTCTGTAATTACATAACAATAATAACAAACTATAAAAAAATCACAAAACAAACATTCATAAACTTATGAAAAAAACAAAAGTTGCTTTTGTAGTATAATCTTTTTGAGTAATGAATGGAGAATTTAGGTCTGAGAATAATATACGGGAGTGAAACGTGATAACCCACAAATGTGTGTTCATCAAGATTTTACAAACACTTACACTTTTACGAACATTTTTCCTTTTTTTTTTTGGTTTAAACCAGTTAAAAAAACAGCTAACTCGGCAGCCAAAGTAAGGGTGCTGGTACTCATATTCGCCTCCACAGCTTAGTATGCAGCCTTCATGTTGAAGGTGGCGAATCTTCCTGTATATTTTTTTCTGAGAAGTCATAGTAACGTCTTTCAATTTTTGAACTAGACCTTTCCTGTGTCACAACTAGCGCTCTCAACGCGTCGGGTCGGGTTGGGTTGAAGACCGACCCGACCTGAGTGACCCGACCCGTGATCCGATCCGATTGACCTGACCCGACAACCCGACCCGTTTGAGAGCACTATAGTCACGACACTGGGTGAACGCCAAAATGTACTCACATTGGGAATTAAACCCGGACCACGTGTACCGAAGTCTTACACGTTAACCACTAGCTAGATCAAGCGGGGGATTTGTATATGCATCTTAATGAATATTTTGCACTTTTGAGGTTTGGTTATTTCTTTTTATAACTGATACCAATGTCCGACGTGGGAGAAATTTATTTATTTATTTTTTGCTTTAGCTCTATGTGACGACATTTTTATTGAAGGTCAGTGTTCTCACCTGCTCGGACGGCAGGGAGTCTTCTCGGAAGACAGTACCAAGAGTCTCTTGGCGGAGACAAAAGGAAATCGTTTAACTACAATAAGGTTTGAGGAAACGAGAGAACACCTCTGATTTTTTCAAACCCTTCAACTTTCATTCCAAAATAAGTTCTTAGGATTCCGGAACCCGCGCCACTTTGATTTTTCTTTCTCGGTAATTAAAACGTATTTTTACAGTATATATAGTTGCAAGTAAGAAGATACATAATATGAATTTTGTAATTTAAAATTTAAAAATACAGTATGATAATTAATTATAAAGTACTAATTTTATTTCATCACTTTCAGCCCCACAAATGAAATTCAAACAATTCGCACCCTGGGTCTTGGTCATCAATACTGCGTCTTATTCTTTGCCTTGCACAGCCAAGTCTTGGTCCTGCATTTCGTAGTCTTAGTGGTCTTTCATGCTATACAAGAGCCAAGAATGCTCGCCTCATCGGTATAAATGAAGACCAAGTGTGATTTTTATTATGGTCTTTTATACTATACGGAAAGCAAGAAAATATGCTCATCGCTACTTGGTGATCACCAAAACAAGGCCAATGCAAGATTATTATGCACTTCGTGTTGTATATCCAATCTTTATCTTATTCTTGTATCGATGTTCTTGGGCTTGGTTAAATAACATGAAATATTCAGTTTAAAGTCCCTCGATTCTGCACCAAGACTAAGGGATATGGTGACCATGAGAAATGAATGCAATGGTGGAATGAAGAAAGTGGGAGGAAACAGGAGAACCTCGAGAAAACCCACTACACGGCGTTTCTCCACCACAAAGCCCACTTAGCACAAGCTGGGATCGAACCATGAACACCATGCACCAGAGAATTCTCTACCACCTCTGGTGCTTGGGGTTCCGGGTTCGATCCCAGCCCCCGCTAAGTGAACTTTGTGGTGGACAAACACCGTGTGCATGGGTTTTCTCGGGGTTCTCCCGTTTCCTCCCACTTTCTTCATTCCACCATTACATTCATTACTCATCTTCCCCGTCTCCTTTAGCCTAACCGGCATAACCGTGGGACGTAAAACTCAAAGATTTCATTTTTCATTTTCATTTCAATTCTCTACCACTGAGCCACCGCGGCCCTGCTTGGGCTTGGTCGTCCATATCCAATCTTTCTTTTGGCCTTGCTTAAACAACTTCTAGTTTTGTTCTAAATACAGACTCCATATGGCGTATCCATATTACAGTCGATTGGTAAAATCCATCTTCCACATTTAAAAATTAAAGTACACACAAGTACAAAAATAAACATTTACCATAAAAACACTAGCTACAAGTGTTCAATATAGATTTATGGTTTCTATAAAATCAATTGAAAATTGCTATTTTTAATTAGGCAGCTAGTGAAAAACAACAGCTTTCGATTCCAGCCGAGTTCAAGCTCAACCTAAACTTAGTTGACCAAATTGAACTGACCCGACAACCCGACCCGAGTAGCCTGACCCGACAACCCGACCCGACCCATTTGAGAGCACTAGTCACAACTCAATGCCTTTTCTCCTTAAGGCGCACAAGTATTTCGTGCTACTTCAGGGGTTGTAAGTCTCAATTGAAACTCATACAGGAGAAGCTTGCGAATCAGTGTTGTTTGCTGCTTCATATTTTAGATTAGAGACCACCTGCTAAGAGACTAAAAACGGCCATTAATGGATATCTACCAAAGGAAGGGTCTCTTTGTACATTGGCTTATTAAGTGGTATGCTTCTGTTACCCCTAATGTTTCTAGAGGTGCCCGAAGTTCACGTTCTGATATAAAGAGAAACTTATGGAACATCTTGGTACATATTAACTTCTAATGCTGAATTTTAAACTTCGATCCTGAGTTTGATTGCGAAGTTGTTTTCTTTAACATCACTTTTGTCTTTTCCATATCTATTTTCAACCCGATTTCCTTGCTCTTCAAACCATCGCAACTTGCAGATCTCCGTTGTTATTTCCAAATAGAATGACGTCATCAGCGAACTGAGGAGGGTCGAATATTTTCCTTATGTCTTCCTACTTTTACTTCAGAATTTGCAACATACACTGAAGTTCGTTTGTGATGTGACGGAACGTCTTATCCGATGAGTTACTGCAAATCCTGTTGTTCCCCTTTCCACAGTGTCGAGGGAGTATGGATTGCTCAACCAGCTTGCGAGAAGGTCGAAAGTAGCGAATGATTCTCAAAAGAAGGCGCTAGAGTGAGCGGAAACGAGAGGAGGAAAAATGTAATTCCAGTCATAAATGTTGGGAATAAGTGAACGTGAAATATGAACTGTTATTAAATTTGGTATATATAAAGACTAAGTACGTTCTTTGTTCCTATTTATGAATAGAAATAATAATAATTTGAAAAGATGGCCAGACAATCAGGAATTACGAAAGTATTAGGTGAGTGTACTGTACGCTAGGATGGAACAAATAAAAAGAAAAAAAAACTAGTTTTGATTTTTAACTCTAGGAAGACCAAAATTTTTACCACTGTAGAAGTATCAAGCCGTCATTTTGACGACTTTGTATGTGCAAGAGATACATATCTTTTTTCTTTATATTTCTGTTCTTTTAGCTTTAATATGTTTAATCAATGTTTTATGTAACTTGTTCTGTTTATATAGTACAGAATGGGCCACGAAAATTAGCCTCGCCAATATTAAATAGAACATTAACATCGTAAGATCGCACACAGGACAATGACAATGAAAATTAAAGGAGAAATACGTACCCTCATGCGCAAAAAAAAAAAAAGCGCGTATATTGTAACCCACGATTTTTCGCAATTATTCCATTTTCATTACGTTTATGGGTAAAATTCAGTTATTAGTAAGTGGAGATAATAGAGAGCAATCCATCTATTAAAAAAGATATTTCCAAGAAAGATAATAAAATAATATAAATATAAGCAAAAAATAAAAATTATGCTCGGTTTTGTGTATACTGGCAATAATGCTTTCGAGGAAATTTTGCACCAGCAGAGCACGACTGCAGAGGGAATTTCACGATTGGTAGTATCGTAGTATCCAGAAGTTGAATGAAGGAACTAGAAACTGGAGTAAAATATTGCATTTATTGGTTTAAACCTAGGGTGCAAATTGTCTGCCAAATATAAGTTAGCTTCTGTAACCAAGATGTACGAAAATATGGAAAGAGGAAAACTGTTTTCTTAAGTTGGGAAGTGACGTGCTCTATAGCCATGAGCATTTATTTGTTAAGAAAAAGACAGGCAACAAAACGTAGCCTCTGTAGTCAAGTGGGTAGAGTGGCGGACTGGTAGTTCTTATACTGTTTTGACACCAGATCGAATCCCATCCCATCCATTTTACTTTTTTTTACAATACATTATAGAAAGTATATGATTTTTATGTTAATAAGAACCAGAACAATATAATAAGGAAATAATTTTTTGTTTCTTCTAATGACGTATTTATTCAGAATTAGTACTATTAATAATAGCGATTTTTTCAGTTTATGGTATAATATGCCTGTTCCTCCCCTCTCCGTTTTTGCACAGCAGAAGAAACTTCAACTCACTTCGAGTGTGTCTGCGAGTCCGGAACAGAAAAAAAAAAACATGCGTGACCTGCAGCCTTACAGTCACAGCGAATGAAATAGACTAGCTCGTAGTCATAAAAAAAGAAGCTGATGTTAAATTATTGTTCTAGTGTTTGTGTGTTTCTTTTTAGAGTATTGACCCTCTCTGTCCCTCCTTTTTTTCATATCCACAACTGCAAGAAATACAATCATAAGTCTGTGTAAGGAATAAAGAATGTTTTCTTTAAACAAAACTAAATTATACAGCTCTATTTGTGAGTAACACGAATGCTTGCAAAATATGCCATGGATATTAACTTTAATCATGCTATTCCTCTGAATTTTACGGTAGCGTGATAAACTGATAATAAAATGATGTAACAAGCGTAAGTTTTTTTTCTCTAGCGTGACAACACATTAAACATAACAAATTAAATTTTGGGGATTACAAATTATCACTTTATGTGTCGGTGTAGGCCTATTCGTTTTCACATTCGAGCGACGAAAGAAGAAAGTGTGGTGATAGTAATAACAATCGAATACGACATTTCAATGAATTCAAGTTACATGGCCCCTACATATCGAAAAAATGATTTTTTAATGTCTGCCCATCTATTCGTCTGTCGGTTCGTCACGCTCTCATGCACTCAAATAGAGGCCATACTGTTCAACATATCTGGACCGAATTCTAGACATAACGTTTTAATAACATACTATCGTTTCGAATTTTATATCCTTCGACACCTAAAAGTAAGGGTAGTTTACTGAAGGATGAAAATTTAAAATAATTCAAATTTCTTAAAAAAAAATTACGATTTTATTTATTTTTAACAAATATATATTTTATTAACAACTCTCCACCGTAGTACCAATCATTTTTCTGAAAAAAAAAAACGCATATGGTGTAATTTACTGTATGGTATCCGTTCTTTTTGCACAATTTTCTCAACCACATTTCATAAACAAACGTATTATTAATAACCTAACAATATGACAACTCGTTCGCCATGTAAACATTCAGGAGTAGTTTACTCTTAGGGTGAGCTTTCCCCCGATGATTTTACCATTAACGCCTCAGGCAATTTTGTTCATATTTCGTAAAAAAATGTTTCATTAATAAACTAACATACAGCATAAATCGTTTACCCCGATAACATAAGGAGGAGACGTTTTTTCAAGTTTTTTTTTTACAATTCTTTCAGTAATAACCGAGACAAATTTGTTGTAATTTCAGTAAAAATATTTTCTGTAGTAATCTTACAATATAGTATAACTCGCTTGTTCCGAAAAGAAAAATCCAAAAGAGATAGTTTACTTTGACAGTGAAATCTTTCCCGACGATTTGCTTAAAAAATACTCGATATATGTACTTGGTCCAGATTATAAATAATTTATAATATGGAATAAATCGTTTATCCTCAAAATTACAGATAGAATGGTTTACCTTTAGGGGTGTTTTTCCCGATGACCTTCCCAAACGACTCAGGCGATTGTGTTCGTATTTCATAAATAAATGATTTATGAAAAAACTAACAATATAGCGTACCTCGTTTGTTCTGAAAAAATCCACAAGGGATATATTATTCTTGGAGTGACTTTTTTCATGATTTCCTCAGAAATTACTCAGACGCTTTTGCTTATAGTTCACATACAATTATATCCTTAATAATTCTAATATATGGCTTAAGTTATTTCTAACGGAAATATGACCAATTGGTACTTTACTTTTGGGCCTAAAGTTTCTTCTAGCAAAGTTTTCCAAAACACGTTATTTTATTCGTAATTTCCCAAATAAATGTTTCAATAATAGCTGCAGCCTAACATGAGTCAGTATAAGAAATTCGAACGAGAAAGTACAGTGCGTTTGCTCCGTACCCTTTTTTAAATATATTTTAAAATGTTACACCTAATCGCAATTTTCCGAACAAAATCGAAACTTCTTTTTAAATGTGCCTTGTTGTGGTCAAATGATTCAAGTGCATTGGTTCTGGATTTGATTTCCAGTGAGAGCTAGTGTATTTTCGTCCAAGAGATATGACACATCGGTGCAAAGAAAAGTGTTTAAATAAGCCTAACCAAGCTAATCAATAATACAAAGAAATAATACAATGTTACGAAATTATCGAAGAAACGTTGTTAATATTAGGTAGATGCTACTCAAATGTCCAAACGATGATTGTAAATTCCAAAGGTAAAAAAAGTGAAAAATACAATGCAAGGTTAATCAGTGGCCTCTAGCTAAAGCTATCCTACTAAGAAGTGATTGAGATACCAAAAAATATTGTAATCGCTGGGAGACATGTTAGGAGAATACAGAGGGTGTGAGAGAGTTTAATACTGCAAATCATGGATAGTTTGTACCTTCGTTCGAGGGCGGTATTGAAGTCCGTAGGCCTACATAGGTTAACATTGAAATGAACATTAGAACACAATACCTATTTAATATTGATAGGGGCTTGCTGACAGGTTTGCATGTATTTGACGGGGTTTGATATTGTAACGATCCTTGCGAACTCCTGAGCCTTCCCCACTGTACACTGTAAGGAAAATTCGTGCTTAATTTAAACTATATCCGCCTTATGCAGAGTCGTTTTGATGGATGATTAGAGTCATACTAAAGGCCTGACTACTGCAGGAAATATATGTTAGTCGAACTCTTTAGGATGGTACTAATCATGCGTCAGAACGACTCTGCATAAGGCCCTATTTGTTTAAATTTTAAACTGTTGACTCTTATCAACTGTGCATCACGGACAGCAATCCGCCAGTAATTCTTTGTTTCCCTCCGGCCGGAGCTCATGTGGTTCGGATTCCACGTTAATCAGTAGGTCCACGTCTCATATAGTTTCGCTGCTGAAAGGGACGTTAAACTCAAAATCACATCACACACCTTTGTTTTCGCCTTTGTTTTAGCCAATAAGTGTCTTTGTTCATGAGCTCCTTCGTGGCTAAGCGGTTAGCGTGCGCACCTTTGGCGTGGGAGACTCGACGAGAGCTTACGTGGTTCGTAGTCTACGTAGGTCGACGTCTCATATAGTTTCGTTGCTGAACGAGATGTTAAACTCAATTCTTTGCTCATAAATTTCTTTGTGCATGGTTTTGCATATACGTGGCGTGGTCATTAAATTTTGATTTCTACGCCATATGTATCTAATTACATACGCACCTATAGAACGAACACAACAAACTTGGAATATCTATAGGTCTATTGTTTGTGTATGGAAAATCATCACGCGGCGCTGCACGGGAGAGCCATGTGTATTGAATTCCATACGCATGGCAATCAACGTGTTAAGAAATGTATAATAATAAGAATTAATAATGAACAGAAAACGATACCATCACTTACATAATTTATAAACATAAGTTAACATTTATTAAAGCACATAACTGCAATGAAATTAAGTTGTTTCTTTCTCTCCCTGAACGCAACAGCCTTTATTATGCCAAGGCATAGAAGAGAACTTGTGGCACTCACGACTTTGGGGTGGTGTGTGGTCAGAACATCTGATCCCTTTATTGTTAGTCCTAACTTTCCAGACAGATGCAGTTATTTCTGGTAGAATATACAAGCAAAGAGACTTTTCTATTACTATGAAGGTGAATAATTATACTCATTCCCTTAATGTGATACTTGTGGTTGCTTAACTGTGCACAGACAGCTGGTCCATGGAAGAATCGTTGATAATAATAATAGTAATAATACATAACAGAAACTCGACAAATATTATTGCAAATAATAGGAAAAAGTTTGCATCACACTGTTCACTTGGCGGGACACACCAGCGTGCCGCGTTATACCGATTGTGGCACACTGGAATATAGGGTATGGCTTTTTAATTTTTCCCAACTATTTCAACTGCTTCAATTAAAATGGATCTATAATAATAAGAGAGCGAATTTAGTCTTCTTACCCTTCGATTTAGAAATAAAGTTCGCGAGAATTTCATTAAAAAAATAATATAGTCAGAATTTTATATAGCAGTTTGTTTTATTCGAAATTACATACTTCCTGCAACTGTTTTTGATTGAAATTATTTGAAATGAAATCTTTAAGTTTTACGACCCACGTTTATGCCGGCTAGGCTAAAGGAGACAGTGATGATGAGAAATGAATGAAATGGTTGAAGAAAGTGGGAGAACCCCGAGAACCACGCACACGGCGTTTGTCAGCACAAGGTTCACTTGGCGCGAGCAGGGATCGAACCAAGGACTTCATACACCAGAGGTGAACGCTCTACCACTGAAACACCGCGGCCTCTGAAATTATTTAAAGGGGAAAGGGACTACTCTATGAAAACCTGATAAACACGTTTGTTAAAAAATGCCAGCTTTTCGTGAAATATTGCTTATAGACAGGGATAGATTAAGGCTTTTGGGGACCTGGAGCCGACTATTTTAAGGTAGCCCTATGTTACGAATAGTTCCAGCGCATTAATTACCTTTGCTGCCTTCCACAGCCTCATAGGCTTATCGAACCACCGAGAACTATGCTGTAATATTTTAATGTGCTCCAAGTTTACAATAATTAGTTTAGTTACATGCATTATTAACAGTTAAATACTGCTGATGGAAAGGCTTAAATCTAGCGATACCGCAAGCGTAACGAGACGAAAGAAATTTAGCATAGATCTGAAGTCTATCATGTAATAAGTTGATTGCTATATTTTAGTATTAAAAAGAAGGATTTTAAGGGGTCCCGGAGCCTGCGCTCCATTGGATCCGCCCTTAATCTGCTAATGCTTATAGATTCAAGGTCCGGGCTAAAAATTCCGGCCCGTGCAGACCTCTAGCCCCTGTGTATATGCTATATTTGGAAATACAGTAGAGTTTCGCTTATCCGACATAAAACAGGCAGGCAGAACGCCGGAATTTATGGATGTGTTAAGAAAAGACCTATTATAAGTCAAACTATGATATAATTTTACACATTACGCATCTAATAATCATGTTTTGTAAGAAATAAATATATTACATTGAATCACGAAGGTATCGAGCGTGAGGTTCTGGAAGCTGTCTCCTTCCAAAACTCAAGTACTTTTTAATAAACCGTTCTCCCTTTTGAGGCTCTTTTATATCAGATACTTTGAGGCAGTGTCCACACTGTGGGCAATACGTTGTTGTTATTCTAAGAACATACCGTAATGCCATTGATACCAGGTGGAATTAAACAACACTTTTAAATGGGATTACAATTTCGATTCCGTTCTGTTTATAACGTTAATGTATTAGAACAATACTCATTGCCATTTGCTATTTTTGTTGTGATATACGTAGCAGACAGTTTTCCTTACATGTTTTCAAAAATATTTTTGATTTCGTTTGTCTTACAATGCAGTTTGTTTGAAGTAAACCAGTTCATAAATGAAAAGTAAGAAAAAGTTTAAGAGAAATACAGAATTGTTGCATTATTATTATTATTTATATTTTTGAAACATTAGAATTACGTGCTTATGAGGATTCGTGTTGGGCCTCCTCCGAAAAGAAAACCTGGTTACGTGCCTGCACTGAATAATAGACGTATGAGTCATGACGTAGATGGGCGTCCAGAGCATCAAAAACAGACTAAGACCACAACTTGCATTTCTTCTTGCCGATTGATCCTACATTTTACCTGCAATGGTATGTCGGATAATACGGTATGTGGAATAAACGAAGGTCAGATAAGCGAGACCATGGCGTATTGGTGTTTCATGCACCTAAACCTGTAAAATATTTGTGCAGATAACATCTTTCACTCACTAGCTAAATTTGTTGGTATGATCGCACATCTTGCCTTATAAAATATAGTCTTATACTTAGCATGCTAAAGACCAACTTCAATAATTTTCTATAGCTTTTTTTCTTAATAACGGGAAACTTGTTCATTTCATCACGATAAATCACGTCTGGTACTAAGATGTCTGTTTCTGTCTATATATATTTTTCACACTTCATTGAAGACAAAATTGTTCTTTTTCCAAGAAAAGAGGATGAGAGAAGCTATACAATAGCATAAACTGAAAACAATCGCTATTACTAATAGTACACTAATTCTGAATAAATAAGTCATCAGAGGAAACAAAAAGTTATTTCCTTATTATATAGTTTCGGTTCTTAACATAAAAATTATACACTTTCTATAATGTTTTGTAAAAAAAAAAATTTGATGGGATTCGACCTGGTGTCAAAACAGTATAAGAACTACTAGTCCGCCACTCTACCCACTTGACCACAGAGGCTACGTTTTGTTCCCTGTCTTTTTCTTAATAAATAAATGCTCATGGCTATAGAGGATGTCACTTCCAAACTTAAGAAAGTTTTCCTCTGTTTCTATATTTTCGTACATCTTGGTTACAGAAGTTAATTTATATTTAGCAGACAATTTAAACCTTAAATTTAAGCCGACAAATGCAATATTTTACTTTACTTTCCAGTTCCTTGATTCAGCTCTCCCCGTACTAATCGTGTTATTCCCTCTGCAATCGTGCTCTGCTACTGCAAAATACCTCGAAAACAGTATTGCCAGTATACACTAAACCGAGCATATTTTTTTTTGCTTATATTTTTATTATTTTATTATCTTTTATGGAAATATCTTCTTAGATGGATTACTTTCTATTATCTCCACTTACTAATAACTGAATTTTACCCATAAACGTAAGGAAAATGGAATAATTGCGAAAAATCGTAGGTTACAGTATACGCGCATTTTTTTTTTTTTTTGCGCATGAGGGTATATTCCTGGGCGTGAAATGCTTTCCTACAAGTCACGTGATCGCCCTACCTCTACTGTAGACATTGACTGGGCTACTTTTTTGTAGCAGACTCTGTATAATACACCTAAATGAAATATTTTTATTTCGAACTTTTTATTACATGAAAATGAATTTTTTTTTATTTCAACTTGTAAAAATAATTGTATTACAAACATTAGTTTTACATTATTTATTAACGATACCAATTTTATAATTCAATTGTTTTTCTTACATTTAGTTTTAATATTTGCATTTTAATTTCTTTGAAAAAAAAAAACATTAAAATATAACATTTTTGCAGAAAAGCATATACATTCATTCCTTGGTACATCCTCTACATATCACCTGTTTCCCACATTTTCCACACACAACCTTCTTGCATTTGTAACAGTAATCAATAGTTCTATTCTTGTTGCATGATCGAACTTGATATTGGTGCTTTCTTCATCTGTAACGCTGTCGCTATTCTCCTGAGCAACAGAACTCTCTTGTAACTGCAGGGCAAGCTCTCTCAAAAAGCGCCGTCTGGTGATTATTTTATTAGTTTCTTCCCTGCAACAGTCCATGAGTTGATACGTGTTAAATCCAAAACATTTAAGTAAACATGTAATTGCCATCTTATACTTGGAGATTTTACTCTGTGCACCTTTGAAATTAAGTCAATTACATCACGATATTTCATGTTATTACAATACGTAGATGAATGTCTGTTTTTCTTTCTACCTGTTGAAATTGGAACAGATTTATGCGCTGAACTCAAGGCAGCAACACTTTTTTCAACCTTATACTCGTATACTGCAAGTGTATTTCCTGATTGATCTTAATATACATATGTAGTGAATATTCTTTTCTGATTCAAGCACACTTTTGGAAGTTCTCTTCTATTTGGTTGCATAGTGCTAGTCAAGGTAGTCTTGTTTCTTTTTCGAAGATTTCGCTAATTTTCTACTTGTAAAAAGTTATCGCAAGTAACATCCAGTCCTCTGTTGAGAAAAGGATTCATCAGCTTCAGAACAATATATTCGCCTAAATGTAAATCCTGAGGTCGTTCTTTGTCCTTCTTCAAGAAGGGAACCCCATTTAGTACTTATCTTGACTCTGCAAGTAGCCAAAATTTGAGACTGCTCATCGAGGCAAACACTATTCTGGAGTTATACCGCCTTATGCAGAGTCGTTTTGACTTATGATTAGCACCATACTAAAGGCCTCACTACTGCAGGAAACTTACGTTAGTCGAACTCTTTAGTATGGCGCTAGACACGCGTCAGAACGACTCTGAATACGACCGATAGTGTCTATACAATGCTCAATGAAAAAGGTCCACACAGAAGATGGCAAAGCAAACTTGTCCGCTTTTACCCTTGAAGACCTGGTCCTCTTTTCATCAAATCGAAGATACTTCATTATTTCAAGAGCTTTCTTTCTTCCCATAGTCTTTCTGTAAAACACTGGGCCATAGCGTTCGTTCTAGTTTCTTCACGGGTATACCTGTAGTTGCATGAACCCCATGCCGTAAACGTCGCCAACACCTAGTGGCTCATTTGCCTATCGTCAATATAGCGACGCGTCGAAGAATTGCCGCTAGTGTGCCACTGGCGACAGGGTTTAGTCAGTCGAAACAGATACTTAGAGTCGGGCTGTTGAAGTTACCACCATATAGCAGCGAGGACTTCATTTTGGTCCGCGCTCATATTTGTCGCGGAGAATTGCAAAGGGACCAACTCGAACTACTGCCAGTCATGTGCATGCGATTATTATTATATGTTATTTTTTTATGAATTGTTCCTAAAACGAGTCCGGGTGTCAAGAGTAACCTCCATGAAAAATCTTGAGGTGAGTATAATTGTATAAATTTAGATGGCAACTGTCGCCTATCAATAAAAAGTGAATATGGGAGAACTATGATGAAGTAAATAGATGCGCATCATTTTATTACAAAATTACATAGCGAACGTATTTTATCTGATCCCAAACGGCTACCGTCGAATATACACGGTTAAAGGAGCGCTCTGATTGGGCAAATTAAAAGGACCTCAACGATTTATCCCCCTACAAGCGAGGTTTTCTTCATCGCCTCCGAAGCGCACGCACCCAATAATCATAAGATTGGTGGTTCGCGACCATCCCTATGTACACTTTTCTTGGTGCTTAATGTTAACAAATCAGACATACAGGCGATTTAACATTTTGGAGAAGTAATTTTGTGTTTCATTGGCGTTTCGTCGCGTCTCTACCGCTGGTGATATAATTTTCAAAACGGATGAGAGACCAGAGCGGATCATCGCTACGGGGCTGCCAATTTCTTTTAGCGAGATGTTGCTAGTTGCCCATCGGTGGTCCGCCCACCGATTCTTACGGCATGAAAAAATATCAATATCGCTAGAAATGATTCGAGTTCTGCAATTGACAGCTGCCAAAGGGAATCTTGACGCTGTCTATGAGCTTCAGTAACGGTACATTTCAGAATATTTCTCAACATGGTTTCGTCTGTGAATAAGCGAAAAGCACTAACAAAATCACCATCTTCAATATGATGTAACGCATAAGATGACAAACCAGCTATCTTACGAAGGATGTTGCGTGAGACAGCATGCCCAGCATTGTTCTGTCTGTCCTTTTTATTCCAACGTGTCCCGTCGGGTGTTATGATATTTGATTGATTACTTCTGGTATCTTCTGTATCTAATTCTTCATTTTCATCCGAAGTAGTTGTTTCAGACATTGCATTCTCGCTACTACTGCTGTCTTTATCGGAAGAATCTCTCTCTTCTTCCAAGCCGGATTCATTTTCCTCTAATCTTGAAGAACAAGTAATATTTAATTAGGCCTCATGTTGCGTTTGTAATTATTAATATGTACCTTCAAGTATTACAAACGAGATATGAATATTATTGAAGAAAAAATCATTCACAGAGGTGAAATGTGTTTTACGTTTACAGCAATGAAAAGCAGAAATTAAAATGAAATCTTTGAGTTTTACGTCCTAAGACTATGCAGGTTAGGCTAAAGAAGAAGCTGATGATGAGTAATGAATGAAATGGTGGAATGAAGAAAGTGGGAGGAAACGGGAGAAACCCGAGGAAAACCACGCACATGATGTTTGTCCACCACAAAGTTCACTTGGCGGGGGCTGGGATCTAACCCAGAACCCCAAGCACCAGAGGTGAACGCTCTACCATTGAGCCACCTTGGCCCCAAGGCAGAAATTAAGTCTATAAAAATATTATTATACCCAACTCACTGGAAAAATAATGTAAATTTCAACGTTTATTATTTCCAATAGAGATAATGCCTTCTAGCGTACAACCTAGAAACAAAAACTATTAACAACAACAAAATAAAGATTTTTAAATGAGTTATTCAAATTGACAGTCTGGTCCATCTAGGGATATACAACAAAAACATATTTATTTCAAATACACACACACATGTCAAACTCCTCTTTGAAATAATAATAGTCATAAAGTAAGGTTGCGTAACTCAAATATATGAAATAAAGAAAATTATTTTAAGTGATGCCGCCAAATAACAGCTTGGTCCTTCTAGTGTTAATTTGTAATAGCGCGGAAAAGTTGCCTTTGGTGTAGATATTAAAAATTTGAGAAAAAAAAAATGGAGCACGTCTTGAGGTGCCGCAAGATCGATAAAGTTTCAAAAAATTGCAATTTTCGCTAATTTTTTTTTTAGAAAGTTATCAAATATTTCTTTGATATCAAATACTGTCACAAAAGCAGTTTTTATGTATTAAAAAAAAAAAAAAAAAAAAAAAAAAAAAAAACACTTTTTAAACTATGTCTTGAGCGAGCGATAAAATTATGTAAAAAGGTACTTTTTGTAACTTTTTCAAAGATTTTTGTATCTCGATGATGCACTGAAGTTTCAAATAGGCGTTTCAATATGAATAAAAAGATAAAAACAGCTTAACTATTGAATTGGTATCCGAAAGATGAGTCATCGCCGGAGCTGATGTTGAGAGGTGAAGGGGCGGATGGCAGAGGTTGGTTTGTGTGTGTCGACAAGCTCAGATCAGGTGTCAATCGCTGTCCCGAGTTCAGGTGAGTTGGCGTATATTGTGCAACAGAGTAACGTAATATTTTGTTAGTTTGTGTGCTAGTTTATTGTTGTGAATTAAAATGGCTCAGTCTAAACAACTGAAGACAAGATAAATGTCGAAATGCCCCATTTTTGAAAGATTTACTAATTTGTGTAAAGTTATACTGCCTACTTACGAAGGTGAAATGATGTCGTACTGTTTCATTAGACATAACCTCAGTTGAAAATAACCTTCCTCTGTTGGAGACATGGGCGCCCGAAGGAAGGGCCGCCATATACGTAATATAACAAACCACGTATGTTAAATACCAGAAATACCAGACACAATATAGCAACCATGAAGACAGACCCCTAGAAAATTTTCTTCGGGCGCTCCTGGTTGGAGAACATACATGATTTAAGTACTGATCAGAAGAATTTACTGGATGTGTATCCCTGTATCAAGTGGAAATTGCTCACTAGATTTGTCTTTAAGAAACCCTGGAAAACTTGCACACTCCAGGTGGCATACAATTAGAAAACCATATACTTAGATTGTATGTGCCAACTGAAATTCTTAAGACTCTGGCTGAATGCATTGTGAAAGTGTATGCACCTATGTGTTTAATATTAAGTTAAAAGCTTCATGTGTTTATGGTTCCAAACATTCGTTTAAGCTTATCTCATATTCACGCCATATCTCTGATTGCAAGAACGTTCTAAACCAGGTTATTAAAAGAAATTAGTACTTTGCTGCTGCAGAAAATCTCCTTTTTTCCATGCTATGTGATGAGCGCAAAAATGTAAGAGAACTTTGTTTATGACGTGTTTTAAAAGCAAGAACAGAAAGTAGAGACGGAGTCAAACTTTGACGCAAATGATTACATCGCCATGATCGTATGAACTGAAAATGACGTAACTAAACCCCCCTTGCTAAAACAAGTTTCCAGTCATTCTCTCAAAGACTATATGAAAGACATCTGAAGCTCAACCAAATAGGAAATGTGTTTATAATGTACGAGGGTGAATTGTTGATTTACAAAAACGCGTACAGAGATACGTCGATGAAGCTTTACTATGTTTGAACTATGGTATCACACTATTATTCGAAGAAGGAACCGTAGTTGTCTATCGGCACCAAATCATCCATGCCCTGTTCAAAGAAATGTGGTTCCAGATTTCCTAACGAGGTACGTGTAACCTGTTGTGCCTCTGTCAGTGTCTGGAAACGCTGCCCACGGAGATGTTGCTTCAGGGTGCCGAACAAATGGTAATCCGACGGGGTTAAATCAGGGCTATATGGAGGGTGATCGAGAATTTCCCACTTGAACCCGCGGAGGTGTGTACGGGTCCGTTCGGCTGTATGTGGACGTGCGTTATCATGCAGTAACAACACGCCCTCTCGGAGTGCCCCCCCGCTGTTTCTGCCGTATGGCTGCTTTCAGCCTGTCCAGGGTTTAGCAGTAGGTATCTGCATTAATGGTCGTACCCTTTTTCAGAAATTCAACATGAATAACACCGAGACGGTCCCAAAAGACAGTAGCCATTGTTTTCTGGGCAGATGCTATTGTCCTGCATTTCTTGGCCTGTGGTGACGATGGATGTTTCCATGTCATGCTCTGACGTTTGGATTCAGGTGTCCATAAAGGTATCGGAGTTTCATCGCCCGTTATGATGCGATGAAGGAATGAATTTCCTTCGTCGGCATAACGTGAGAGGTGGCTCAGGGAAATGCCCATTCGCTGGTTTTTGTGTTCGTTACTCAGAAGCTTGGGTACCCAGCGCACACACACTTTTGTGAAGCCCAGTTGGTCATGGACGTTACCGCTCACGGAACCATAAGAGATATTCAATTCATTGGCAATGTCCTGCAACCGCACTCTTCTGTCTTCACGAATCATGGCATCGACAACAGCCACATTCGTGTCGGTGATGGACGTTGATGGTCTGCTATTTCTGCCATCAGCTGTGACAGTACTCCTACCACTTGCAAATGCGTTACACCATACGTACACTTGTTTCAGCGACATAACACTATCTCCGTAGACCTGCACCAATTCTCGATGAATATCACATTGTTTTGTTCCCTTGGCCCAGAAAAAACGAATGACACCGCGCACTTCCTCCTTGGTGTAATGTTCCAGTCGTTGCGCTATCTTTGAGTTGCTCTCAGCACCAGACGGGTGGACATAGAATGTTGTACAAGCCGTTACACTTCTATTACCAGATTACCTGTAACATGGAAAAGAATTAATTAGCTACACACAATACTATGGGTTTGACAGGCAATTTCACCTTATTTTTTGATTTATCCTTGTATGAAAAAGGGAAATTTGGGATAAATACGAAGATTTCCCTCCAAAAACTTTTTTGTTTTAAATTTGGCGCTACAATCTACTCAAATATAATCTACTCTGAAAAATACTATGGATTATACGTAATGCGTATGCCAAGTTTCGTTGTAATATTTAGAATAGTTACGAGGGATAAAATATTTCTCAATCCTGTTTGCCAATTCAAATGAGTTGCTATCGGAGAATCAAAGCCAGTACTAATACAATTATGCTTCTAATGTAACACGCATTACACTCAAATTAGTGGCCCTGCGTAGCGTAGTCGCTAATGCTCTCGTCTTTGGTGCGAATGGTCCTGGGTTTGATTCCCGGTGGAGATAATCAGCAGATAAAACTTATAATCTTTTTCAGGCCAGTCTGCCTAAATGAAATTTCCTTATTCATACTATGCACATGCCGAGATGACACATAACATGATCCCACGCTCCTTCCTTTCTTCCTCCCAACTTCCCCGGGTAGTATGAACGCCGAGGGACGTCATCTCTCATACGTGATGGGCTAACACGGGCCACAACTCTAATTTTCATTCCTACAATCAAATTACACCATTCAATTACCATTCGATAATAGAAATGCAACACACCCACACAAATAACAGCTAAAACAATCCAGACTTCCCTTGTTTCGCTCAGAACAAAATCTAGAATTTTCTGAATATAAGGAAGGGAATGAGAGGGAGGAAAGGAGGAAAATGCTGTAACTCATTTTTTACCATGCGCATTAAATGTGAACCTAGCGTACCGACAAACAATGCCGATAAACTTCCTTTTCCTCTTACTTTTGCGAACTGAAAACACAAATATTTCTACGCTACTCAAAAACACGTGGTTTAGTTTCAAGTCCAAACGTCAAAGGACGTCATCACCCTATATCGTCGAACGCAAAGAGCAGAAAATGCATTTCGTTATAATATTATCCCTGTGAACACAAGAAAAAAAACTTTGAATTAAGCATATAGATTCTAGGGGATGATAAATGATTACGAACGTGCCTGTTACAGGGTTTGTGCCATAAGTTACTATATATACAGGGTTTGTCCGGGAAGTAATAGGACTGATTTTATTCCGCCATGACTACTTCAGAGCGTGCGCGCACCGACTGGATCCAGTAGAGGGCGTCCCTAGCTAACGAACGAGCGGCTGGTCAGTTGTCTCCGAGCATACGGAGGGTCAGGACAGGCTTTTTCGCACGACGTGTTTCTGTGAGTGGTGCAAGCCGAAAATGCAGCGTTCGTTAGAGCAGAGGTACGCGATTAAATTCTCTGTTAAACTCGGTAAATCTGCGACACAGACGTTTGATATGATCAAGCAGGCTTACCCAGATGATGCTTTAGCAAGAAGTGGTGTGTTTCGGTGGCACAAGGCCTTTTCGGAGGGCCGAAAAGAGGTCGCCGATGAAGACCGTGCTGGAAAACCTTCGACTTCGACAAACACCGACAATGTGACTCGTGTGCGCGAAGTTTTGAACTCAGACCGTCGACTAAGTATTCGTTTAATTGCCGAGATGTTAAATTTACCAAAACTTGGTTCATGAAATTGTGACGGAGCATTTGAACATGCGCAAGGTGTGCGCGAAGATTGCCCCAAAAGTGCTCACTGACGACCAGAAATTGCGGCGAGTGGAATTGTGCCAAGAAAATTTGAACATGTGTGAAAGTGACCCTCAATTTTTGAATAACGTAATCACAGGTGACGAATCATGGATCTTTGAGTATGATCCCGAGAGAAAGAGGCAATCTTCCGAGTGGCACACGCCGGCGTCTCCTCGCCCAAAAAAGGGAAGAATGAGCAAATCCAAAGTGAAAACGATGCTCATTGTCTTTTTTGACATCAAAGGCATCGTCCACCATGAATTTGTTCCTCCTGGACAAACCGTCAACGCCAAGTTTTACGTGGAAGTGCTCAAGAGACTCAAACGAAGGGTTAATCGAAGCCGACTGGAAGCTGCACCACAACAACGCCCCGGCTCACACCGCCTTTCTTGTGAACAGCTACCTGACCAAGGCCGGCATCCCAACGCTTCCGCAGCCGCCCTACAGCCCAGATGTGCCCCCCCGGACTTCTTTTTGTTTCTTCGCCTGAAACTCCCGATGAAAGGCAAGCATTTTGAGACGACAGAGGGATCCAAGCAGCTTGCACCGCGGCTCTCAAGGGTATTCCGGAGAATGACTTCCGTGACGCCTTCAATGCTTGGAAATCGCGCTGGCAGCGCTGCATCGACGCAGAAGGAGCCTATTTTGAAAGTTTTTTAAAGAATTGTAACGATTGGCTCAATAAGTTTTTTTTTAAATCGATTCAGTCCTATTACTTTCCGGACAAACCCTGTATATATTTGTCCCTTATATATATATATATATATATATATATATATATATATATATATATATATATATATATATATATATATATATATAAAGGGACAAATAACTTATACTTTTCAGGAACACATTATGCAACATCTAGAATAAATGTGGAAATTCTTACTTTTAGAGAGAAAAGCACGCTGTTTTCCTTTCTATGTATGGGATACACGTGTCATATCGTCGTATGAGAACCAAAGGAACGTAATTCCAAGGATGGAATTTTCGTTTGCTTGGACTATGAACATAATTCTGAAAGCCCCAAGAAGTTTACTTTGTCATTGACTTGTCTGCTATGCAATAATATGTTTACCATCTTATTAAAACATTTGCTTGAAAAAAACACTCCTCTCTCCTATAAACCTACCAAAATTGAGTTACATTCCCCTAGTTCTCATACGAGGATATGTTTCTACTATTAACGGTGAAATTCACTACACTTTTTGCTTACATGATTCCATTTGATTTATGAAATGAGGTTCAAACAAATACATTACATGACTAAAAATACTCTGGAAACATCCCAAAACAATTAAAGCACAATCATAAACATTATTAAAAAAGTGGAGATGTTTTATTTTAGCATCTGAGATACAACAGCGGTGTGCACTATGCCTTTCTCTTGTTATACAAGTAAGGCAGAGGCTTCACTCTTTTACATAAGAAGCAAATGGACTTTTTTTCCTCGTTTTAGCCAGAACATGAGTAGATTTTCAACTAAAGCTGCTTCTGTTACATGAAAAATAGCAAATGTATTACAACAAAATAACATATATATATATATTTATATTATATATATATACTAGGTTTGTACGATTTGACGATGTTTTCTAAACTAAAATACAAAATTAATAATAATATAAGAGCTCTCGATATGAGGATAAAATTTACACGTAAAAAGGATTCAAAAACTTAACACAAAATCTACAGCTCAGTCAACGCCTCTGAAATCTTTAGAAATATTTCAAACAGAGACAGTTCAGTATCTTACAGTAAAAAGAGTAACTAAAGTTAATCATACCAAACAAAAAAAACGTTTCTATTAAGTCCCGAAGGTTTGACTGGACTTGTTTTCCTTAAGGAATAGGAAAAAGGAGGACTGCTAGTTATACGAAAAGCACGAAAGAGTTTTGAAAGAAAAAGCTTCAGGCTTCTTTGTTTCCATTCTCGAGACTTAAAAAAAAAAAAAAGTTTCCCCACAGCGACACACACACTTAGTCAAAATACTGCTGCCATTTCCCGAAGCTGAATATTTTCCTCATCTTTCTTTTCCCACTTGCGTCAACAGACAAAAAAAAGTGCAAGAAAGCGTTCAAGCAGAGAAACGTCATCCTTTTATGTCGTTCATATGCACACACATTCACACACCCACACACAAAATGAAGTCCAATCTCCACTCCTGCATTTCACACGATCTACTGCAAGGTGTTTCAGTCAATGGTCCAACATCGTTTAGAAGTAAATAGCAAGGCATCTGGCATCTTTATGTATATATTAAGTGTTTCATTTATATATATATATATATATATATTTATTCTTTTAACTTCTTTCATATTCATATATATATATTTCTCTTAACGTCAATAATTAACTTTTCACATGACGTAGTAACAACACTTTCTACATTTCCAAAACATTTATATAACTGGCACTTTTCCATTAACCCGCTGCAGGAACCTGTAAAGCAAAATATAAAATGGTTAATGTTAGCATTGTAAGTCAACAAAATCTTAAATAAACGCACCTGATTCCATTTATTTAGAAATTTAATTTAGCTAGCTCAACTCGACTCTTAATGAAAAACATAGTGGAGAAAGATCTCAACTGCAAGGTAAACTGGACAAATCACGTGCAAATCTTAAAAAAAAAAAAAAAAAAAAAAAAAAAAAAAAAAAAAAAAAAAAAAAAAAAAAAAAAAAAAAAAAATCCGGACAACCATCAAATTAGCTGCTTTTATTATTTTTGACGTTACTTTGGAAATGAAAATATAAATCCAAATCAATTTTAAATAGTGTTCTTCTATAGTACATCAAATTATCTTTTAGTTTTATCTTAATTTTTGACGCTGCAACAAAAGATGCAAATCTTCTAACGTTCCACGTTAATGCAGTTCAGGTTAAGGGAGACGGATGACTAGGCAAGTGAATGAAGGAAGTGGGGGTACACTAAGAAAACCCGCAGGCACGATCTTGTCCACCACAAATTTACCTGGCCAGGGATCGAACCAAGCAAACTACACATCAGAGTTAAGCGCTTTGCCACTGAGTCGCTGTGCTCCCAGCAAAGTATGCGTATATATATATATATATATATATATATATATATATATATATATATACGCTATTCATTTAAATAATTTTAATTCCCCGAATATGTATCACTTCGTAAATTCTGACAATTTTATGTGAAATTCTGGTCAATATACAAGCTTCAAGTAAATAATAAACTTACCTCTATATTCCGCGACGAACTTTCTTTTACTCATGAATAATACAGGTCCGCTCTATGATCTTCCTCAGCACAAATTCTGGTTGTATTACTAGATTTTTTAAAAATAATCACTGTTGAAAATTGTCATCTGGAAAATTAGAATCATCTGATAAAGCCAATGACTGGTGTATTACTTGTTACTCCTCCAAATCTGGAATGCCGACTTGCTCAACAGAAATTTTCTGAGAACTCAAATTTCCAAAGATGTAGAATTGAGGGAGTAACAAATAACATACAAAGTTTCTTTTTCTTTTCCTTCTTCCTTAGATGATCTTGTGTTCCTATACTTTTCCAGGGTAACAACTTTCAACAGTTTTTATTATTATTATTATTGTAATACAATTGAAATTGTACTGGGGAAAGTCACAAACCGGACTGATACTGTTCGAAAAGAAAATTTGTCGTAGGATAGAAAATATTTGTTTATATGATATGTATCTTATAGTGTCCATTAGTAAATGTACATCCACGTACTTATGAAAATTTATTTTCCCCCTTCAGGTATTTAATACAGAAACAATACAACATACGATTGGCTTAAAATTAATTTAAGTATTAGTAAGAATAGGAAATAGAAACATAGGTATACATCTGTACCGAAGAAATACCGTATTTACGTGATTCTAAGACGCACTTTTTGTTGATTTTTTTTCTCCAAAATCAAAGTGCGTCTTAGATTTGAGTTACGCAAATTTAGGCCAGATTAGATGGAGTTTTGCCAAAAATTGCTATAAAACTGACGCAAGCAAGTGTTGTATCGTAATTACATTAGGAAAAACGTACCACCAGATGTACATGAATATATCGTAAATTCCAGGAGTAAGTTCAATGCTTCTTTATTTTTTTATAATATTATTTGTTTGCCCATGTTTATTAATCATAATTTTTTATTGGAAAGTGATAACTTTTGCTACAGATTGAGAATGTATGCAAGAATTTATTTTTTAAAACTTTTTTTTTACCTATTCTAAAGTAAAGAAACGCCAATTTGGTCAAGGTATTAAATACTATTCCCAAACGCACTATTAGATACGTTTTCAACTTCTAGAACAAAGGAAGTGGTCTGTTTAGACAAGAAGTCCATTTTTCTAAACGGAAATACTTAAAACAACTAAAATGAAGAATTAATCTACTTTGTTACTCATTTGTCTAACTGGAAGCACATTTATTATATTATTATTATTGATACATAAGTGTCTGAGTTTGATCTTATTTTTTTCTTCAAGTAGGGTTTATTATTATTATGATCACGGATACCCATCTGAACGCAGAGCCAAACAAATGAACGTCCATAAGCAAATTTTCTTATGAATACTTTATTTGTGCATTTTCTGCAACATAATTTTAACTTCATGCACTGTCAAGATCTAAGTTTCAATTAAGTAATATTCTCAAAATATTTATGTCTGGGGAATCATTAATGCTTTCATATTCTGAAATAAGACTTTTGGTTTGGTTTTAGTATGTAAGAAGCCCGGCCTCCTGAAAAAAAAAAAAAAAAAAAAAAAAAAAAAAAAAAAAAAAAAAAAAAGTCGTCATGGCTCCCGTTAGAACTACTTGTTATCTACCCAACTGTGAATAGGTAAATACAACTACGAAATGGATATTACTTTGTTAAGTATGAACTCAGTATTTATTGTTCGGGTACCAAAGATGGATTAGATAAAAGAGAATGCACATTATATAACGAATCCAAGTTTCCTTATTTTCTAGTTACTCCAGTAGTCTGAATTTGAAAAACCGTTAAATCGCTGTAACAAAGTTACTGCTCAAAGCGCAGTTTTGTCATATTTTAACATAACCTAATCAGTTTAAGCAAATTATTAAACGGCTAGAGTTGTTATACTTAGTGATCAAAAATCTTACTTAAATGATATTATATCAAATTTAGATAGCAAGCCAAAAATGTTAATGATTTGTTTGACTAAATATTGACAACAGTATCAGTAACAAGGAGCAACAGTTTCTAAGGCACACTGAAGTTTTGCCTAACCTCAGAGCCTCTGCCGGGCAGGCTCTACAAACTTTGAAATCAGAAACGTTTTAACAGGGCCAATTTTGCTGCCAATGCACTTCAAATATAGTAATGGTAATTACAAAGTTTCTCCGTTAATTCTAAAGAGATCTTAGTTTTAACGGTAACTAAAACAGCTTACCACAGCCATTACAATCTCAATCGAAATAAAAAGTTCTACATGAAATGTTTAAAATGAAATGACATATTTGAATTTTATGCCCGTTATGTCGGCTAGGCTAAAGGAGACGGTGATAATAAGAAATGAATGACATGATGGATTGAAGAAAGTGGGAGGAAATGGAAGAACCCCCGAGGAAACCCACGCATACGGCATTTGTCCACCACAAAGTTCACTTGGCGCGACCATTGAAAAATTTAAATTCACTAACGCTAAAAATATCAATGTCATAAAAGTACATTGAAGGTCTACAACCACAAATACAAACACACCCACCTCAAACCTACCACACGTATTTTATTGGTTCCCCTAATCTCATTGTGCTGACTGTTGTTGAATTTCGATTTTTTCCACAGTCATATCTGGATTCATTGCAGTGGCTTCCTGAATTGCTTCTGCTAGAGCACGGTCGTGATCAATGGGATCACCATCCGACTGAATTGTGATTTTCTGCTCGACTCTAGTTTCCACTACGCCATCACGTTCGGTTTTATACTGAAAGAAAGAAGACACCCTGCCCATCAATCATAGGAAATTTATTCAAGTTCACAAGTACACACAGATTATTCATGTCAAATCACAGATAATTATCGAAATGGTAAAAGATAATTTTAAAGTTATGTTTAATTATTGACATATATAACCACCGTGAGCTACGGAACTACTTGAACACGATTTAAATACACTTACTGCGTTAAAAAAATCCTTACGGCTCTTGGATTGTTGGTTTTTACTTATTTATTTTTACAACTGACTAAATCAAATAATGGTATATATATAAACAGTGAAATGATAAATACCCACAACTCTAAGCAGAACAACATGCGATTGATTCGTTTTACGTTATTTACCTTTCGTCCCAGAACCTGGCTCACGTATTAAGGCACGTTCAATATATTAAACTGAACAATATCTTTCTCGGCACCCACAACATACTAAGAGTGGAAGTTCTACCTGTTACAGATATCCTTATCTACTTATATTTTTATGACTGGTTATGTACTTGGTTGATTCGGGAGTTCAGTATTCTTTTCAGCACCGAGGCCATACGAGACCTGAATCTACAATTTAACATAAGATCCGAACGACGAACTCCCACCCGGACACAAACCTGCGTCTTTCACGCCGAAGGCGCGTGGTCAGGTACTGTATACAAAACTGGTTTCCATAACTCTCTGGCGGAATGTGAAAGTGAACATTTCAACTTATATTTCTTACCTGTTCCATAGAAATGGAAACGGATGTCATCTTAATCATTTCAGTTAAGTTACTACTGCAAGATAAGCGAATTAACCAGTACAAAGTTATAAAGTTTGAATCAGATAGGGGATTAGCTTTCTTTTCTTGCCTCTCATTGTTCCTATATTTTATTTGATTAATAGTGGTATTCGATATCCGGACGGTGGTAGTAGCAGTGAAGTAAATTGGTGCTTATGTTTCTACTTATTTTAACAAGTCAATACACATATGGTCCAGAACACAAATTTTACACTATTTACAATATATGTCCAAATGAAAGCCAAGAAAGAAATGAAATGTGAAACTAAAGTAAAAATAGACCTAGAACTTAAAATAAAATGAAAAAAGCTACAAACTTACAGTAATTGTTTCTACTGTTCGCGTTTTGCTGCTGATGGTTTGTGAACTAACAATTTCTCCAGTTGCAGTGTATGTACCATCCTCTGATTCCATCGCCACTTTCCTACTTTCTGTCTGCACCACAGGAACCTGAGTGGTGCTCTGAGCGGTCACTTGCACAGCTGACGGATCGTATTTTATGCTTTCGGTTTTCACAATCGGAGGCTGTTAAAAGCAAAGCAATACGAAGGATGAAAAAAGCAAAATACTAAGGAAATAAAAATATGCTTATGGATAAAAATATGCTTGTCGGAACTTTATTTAATTAACAAAAATACTACATTTTTGATGTTTTACAATACAAAATCAATCAGTGCGCAAGATGAAAACTGAAGGAACACAAAACTACGAATTAACCGATCTTTACTTATTTGCCAGATACGTAATTGATTATGTCGAACGGGGACGTCAGTTTGCAGGTGCGTTTTAGCTCTCTGATCTCTTAGACTTGAATTATTTTAATCTACCACGAACGTTCGCTTCCTACAAAAGCCTATACGATAACTACAAACTGATAAAGAACAATCTTATTCCATAATCATTAGTTTTCATTGGAGGTTACTCCAAGACTGATCATAAACAAAAGGACATCCTAACAGACTTTGATCACGGAAAAATTACACGGCTACGGAGGAAAATTAGTGTAGACGAGCGGTCTTGTCCATTACATGTAAACACGTTACTACTAAGTCATCCTACCATTAAGGCTGGTTGTATTTCCCATGTCTACTATCTTATCAACCGATTTAACTGTTGAAGTAACAAATGTAGGCGGAGACTAGGGATGGAAGAAAATGTTTGATGTCCGACTTACGCAATTGTCTTAAATGCAAACCATAGCATGTGGTATGTCATTCAAGTAGCAAATTTTCGTAGAAATTGAATGGTACTATTAGTTTTGCTCTAACGTAAACAATTACGAAGTTATGACTATTTCTCTGTTTGTATCACTGCAGGTGACATTAATACGATAGCAGTTAAAATTGTCTACATGCGTCAAGGCTATCATCTGGAAAGGACTTCCATCAGCAATGGTACTGTGTTCGAAGTGCTGAAGAAATGCCAAGAAATCGGATCTGTGGTAGATAAACTCACGACTAGTTCACATGGTGGAAGACGAGACGACTGTGGCAGTGTTGGCATCATTCAGTAATGATCCCAAGAAAAGCGCATGTAGCGTAGCCCGTAAAAGTAGTGTTAGGCACCTTACTCATGCGCATTATGTCAGTCAAATAGTAGCACTCTTATAATCTACAACTTCACCAACACCCACAGAAGATAAGCCAAATTATCGTCTGGAATTTGCTTGATAGCTAAGAGCAGATACGACAAATTCCCCATATTTGCCGCTGTAGTGAGCACTGTTTACTGACGAGGCAAACTTTTACGTGTCAAGCGCGCTTAACCAACAGAACGTCCGGTACTGATCAGATAGTAATCCGCATTTACAGGTGTTCACAGAAAAGTAATGGTGCGGAGTGGCGTGTGGGGGGACTCCCATTGAGTCCCTTCATTGACGGAACCCTAACGGCTATGAATTATCGGGGATGTTAGAAGACATCATCTTGCCATCACAGCTGTCGGAGGATGGGTTATTCCCTAAGTTTTTCCAGTACAATGGCGCCCCGCCCCATTGCAGTATCTATGTCCGTGAGTTACTCAATCAGTTTTCTAATGCGTGGATTAATCGGTGAAATATTCCATCGTTCCCTTGACCTGACGCCACTGAACTACTACCTGTGAGTCCATATGAACTCTATTGTATATGAGGTGAAAATTAGGGATGTTCAGCATCTCAAGGAACGAACTGTGGACGCATGTTTTAACATTACAGCCAACACTTTGCGCAAGGTTTTGCGTGACTAAGAACTCAGAATGCATCTGACAATCGACCTTAATGGGGAACACATTGAACACATCCTGTGACAGTGCGTGGTCCTTGCCGTATGACTAACCTCTTTTGTTCAGAACACAAAAACAATCAACTTCGCAATGATTAGCGCTAGAGCAAAAATACCAATGTCATTCAATTTCTATGAAAATTTGCTATTATCATGACATACATGCTATGGTTTCCATTAAGACAAGATGCATAAAATTCGAGATGGCGGACGTCATTGTGATGACATATATCTCCATTCCTATTCTCCATCTATACATTATTTTAATTATATTTTCAAGCGTTTACCACTTATCACAGTGTTTCCACACTTTTGGACCACCCAATATTTAAACAGATAATAGTTAAGATTACTCATTGCTATCGGAGGTCGTTGTTCGGTGCTAAAAGAAAAGGCTCATACTTTGATTACAAGTGAAATTTAGTAAACTTGATTATCGAGTGGAAATGAAGTCAGTAACGAATTTAGATTTCAAATGTGTGAATACTTTTGAAGGTAAGATTAAACATTCATATACGTACGAAGTATCAACATTAAAACAAATAACTGTAAAACTTATTACTCCTAATTTAAAATCCAATACTAAAGAAGCATTAATAGGGTGAAATTGTGACAAGATTTAGGACAAATATTAGTGTGCAAGAATAAAATCTTGTCATCTTTAAGAAAATGTTTAAAGTACGAGTTATAACTTTTCTTCTTCTTTAATAATAATAAGTTGAGGGAGACAAAGTTCTATATGTTTACTACTGCGTAAGAATATTGTATTACGGACCTTCAACCCTTCAATATGATTTTGGTTGCTTCCAAAGCAGTTACCATATGTTGGAATAGTTACTCTAATAAGGTAACGACACATAGCTAGTTATGAACCGTATGTATTACATGGTAATAATAATGAATTTTACTCATCTTCTTGTATTCTTTGTCATTTTTTTTAAAACATCATTATTATTTCGAATGCTTCAATGGGCTATTTTTCCTCAAAATAAACGTAGGTTTAAGTAATTTTTTTAAATAAGTTCGTCACATGTTTAATTCTATCAACACGGCGGAAATAAGAGTTTCATACAAACTGTACCAGTGCATTGTACTAACAGCTCTCAGTAAAACTGGAGGTGACTTTTTTTTTTTTTTTTTTTCTATCAACAAATTATAACTATATACATACGTTTAGTGCATAAACAACTAAACAAATACCCTGTTTGACTGTATTACAGGTTTCATGAGGAATTTTCTTCAAGTTTTCCTTTAATTGGTTTCTTCCCTGAAAAGTTTCAAGATCTTTTATACAGAATAGAAATGTGAATGCCAGAGAATTATGACAGTGAAGTGCATGCAGATATCTGGGTTGTAAGCATCTGCATTTATTTTACTTAATATTTTGTATGTTACTGGCTGGGCTATTTTCAGAACTTTTAATATTGTCTACTGCTTCTGCGTTATTCACGACACTATATACAGGGTGATAATGAATTATACTGACAAACTGTAGGAGATGAATCAATCACAGAGAAAAAGTTCATATGGAACTGTAGGGAGAAGTGCATAGTATCACAGCTGTGGGTTCAAAACTGTGGAAAAGCTAAATTTCAATACGCACTATTTCGAATACGAGAAACTGGAATGGTGATCCATATAAGTCGCGAAGCAAGTCATACATTTGCAATCCAAAAATATGTATTTCATCAATGTGCAATGGATGTGCAGAGGATTTCATATAGGATATAGCTTCCAGATATGGTCTTACTTTAAAGTGGATCCAAAGTAAGCAAAATATAACCACTAACAGCAGTGAACACGGAAGGATTCGACAGGAACTGCCAGCACCACCGTCTCTTGTGTTCGGAATAATGCGTGCTGCAATGTTTTGTTTTACGGTTATATAGGTGAAAACACGTGAAACAAAATTCATCGCAGTATACGTTATTCCGAACACGAGATACCGCGGAGATGGTGGTTCTTAACCTTCGATTTCCTACCGAAGCATTCCGTGTCCACTATGTTCAAAGCTTTATTTTGTCTCCTTTGGGCCCACCTTTAAAAGCAGAGCGTATCTCAAAATTCTGGAGATCACATCTGCGAATTATACCCTTGCAAGGAATCCCCTGCACACCCATTGCTCATTGATTAAAAATGCATTTTTGGAATGTGTATGTATAACTTCCTTTACACTGAACGGACTGCTATTCCACGGTTCCTCAAATTCGAAATGAAGAGTGCTGAAATTTAGCTTCTCCACGATTTTGGGCAACTCTAGCTTTGAAACTACAAACTTTTCCCTGAAGGTCGATGAGAACCTTTTCTCTTTGATGCGTGGAACAGCCTCTTACAGTTTGTCCAGTTTCTCGGTATAGTTCATTAACATACCCTTTGGCTAGCTGGGGAGCGTTTGCTCAGGCTACGGTCTCGCACCTCAAACTCACAATTTTACGAATTTCAAGTTTATTTTCCTATTTCAACTAACTAAAAGATAAGATTATGCATCCCAAGAAAACGCCAATTTAAACAACATGGAATTTCTTCATCTCCCCTTTAGACCCCTTAACTAAAAATATTCATCTTTGGCAATTTCCTTGTGGGTTAGTTCCCGAAGACTACAATCACGCCAAATTTGATCATTCTAATCCTGCCGGAAGTGCCTAATTATTGTGGGGTGTAGAAAATGTCCCATATAAATAACATGGGAAAGATTCTTCAGTTCTCCATAAAACCACTTTACAGTTGGAAATTTTTATTTTTAGTGATTTACTTACTATCCATTTCATAAAGATAGGCCCCTGACTTCGTGGTGCTGCCGTGACGTTCAGTCAAAACTTATATTGCATTGTCGTACCTCGTTGGAATTGCTGAAATGTTGTCTTTTCAATACTTAAGACATAAAAATTTTCTCTGTACTATGTAGTGAGAAAAAAATAAAAATTAATGAAAAAGTGCGTATTTTTTCGTATTTTTTTGGTAGATCAATGTTTAGAGGACTATATCTCAGAAAAGAGATCACGTGAAATAATTTCCTGTGCACAATATGTAGATGCATCCATTAACTGTAAGTTGTGAAAAGTTCAATTTTCATCACTTGATACTTTTTGTGTAATTAAAACAAATGTACGACGCTCTGATCTCCTTTACCATGGTAGTTAGAGAAACGTACAATCCGCGGCAAAAAACCTGCAACATGAGGATGTAAGTTTATTGTGAAACTACGCCTAACAGCACAGAGAATGAATATAACGTCTAAGTGGAACGAATCACATCAGGATAAACCTCGGCCTCCTCCCGTGCACACTTATTTTGGAGCAAAAGACTTCGTCATTTCACAATAAACTTATATGCTCATGTTGCAGGTTTTTTGCCGCGGATTGTACAAAACACTGTTCGAAAATTTGGAAGTCTAGTGTTCCAAATATTTGAAACTATTAACATAAAAAGGTTTAGTTGATAGAGTATTTATTTTTTTAATTTTTTTAATTCAACATGTTCTCTGCGTTAAGCGGTGAGCCATGTTGCAGCCCAATCTTTAAATTCCCCGCGCTTATATGAAGAAACAGCATACAGTAAGTGGAAGTGCGGCAACGCTGTCGTGCAGTGTTGTCGCGTTCAGGAAGTTTGTAGCGCGAAGCTTACTTCATAAGAATGTAATAGGAAAAAGTATTTATTATAACCTTTCACAACATCATAAGAATAATAATAATGCATTACACATCTCAATTTAATCGAAATAAAACGTTGAAGTAAAACATCCGAAAACTCATCTATTTACTTCATTCACTTTCGTAATGGGTTTGTTGACTCATCGCTGCTCCTGTTATCTTTCTGTATACTTATTAACAATGGCTCCATTTCTACCTCAAGATCCTGTATCAGTATACACACTTTCCAGCTTACGAACATGTTAAAGGTTAAAAAGAAATGTATCCTTGGCAATCACGTGTTCACCTAAGTTCTGCGATCAATTCCCCTGCCGAATGTACAATAACACAGAATGGGTCCTTTGTTTTCTTTCAACGAAAAAAAAAAAAAAAACCAAAGCAATGAGTAGGTGACGAGGGCTGTATTTGGGTCTAATCACGTTGCACTGATTACGTCTTCAACACTTCCCTTCGGTTCGTAGGCGTCAAAAACTTAGACATGCACTCACACCATATGGGTTCATTGCAATGAGACGGACGAATAGGCATTTATATTTTCCTTAGTATATGTCGTGGCTTTTGATTATATATATATATGGATATTCCTTTACGAGTGGTGGTATTACAAAAAGAAGAGAGAAAATTTTTAGGGATAATGAAATTGCAGAACTGATGAATGACTCCGACTCAGACGGTTATGAGTTAGTAATGACATTGATTATTCTGTGCTCAGTGGCGTATTCGGGAGTGAACAAGATAGTAACTCTGTTTCAAGTGAACCTGAGGCTGCGTCGGGAAAGAGAAAAAAAGTGTCGTTCCTATTCAAAGACAGATTCTGATGTAGCTTGGAGCGATAAAATTCAAGTAAATGCATACCCCTGTTTAGTGGTATCCCGGAAATTGATCAAAATGCTGGGCTATCTACAGAGTATTCCGCATATAAAGTGTTTCAGCTGTTTTTACCGATGAAGTTTTATAGTAAAAAAAAAAAAAGTTGAATTGATTTTGAGTTGAGTGAGGCTATATGAGGCGTCGACCTACTGATTAACGTGGAATCCAAACTACATGAGCTTCTCCCAGGAATAGTAGTAAAAGTTATGAATCAATACGCAAAACAGCAGATTGAGAAAAAGAAAAAAATACTAAAACAAAAATCTTTGTTTTCTAAATGAAAGCGTGTTACTTTAATTAAAAACAAGGAAATTTTTACACTAATTATTCACATAAGCCTTGTACGGAAGCCAGCTTTACGCGGTTTTACAAATCAACTACGCAAGAGCTATTAGTATGTCTGTCAAGTGGTGGAACAGATTTTCTGTGAAGTGTAAACTCAATATTACATATCAATTAAGGTTGTATCATATAATAAAGTTTATGCTTGTATTTGTTTCTGTGCAAGTGTATTTTGTACTGCGTGCAGTAAGTGAAAAACTGATAAAAAGCAACAAATTTTCGAAGACCATCACATGCAAATCCAAACAAAATAAGAGTTCGCTTTTCTAATTTTGAACATTTGGCACATTTTCTGTATATCCTGTTAATTACTAAGAAATTGGTTTAAAATCTGTGGAGATAAAATTTTAAAAATATCTCTAAAAAGTGCCGGACAGTGTGCGTGACAAGTTTAAATACCCGTCCGTCTGAGAGTGTATACGCGCCAGGAAAATGTGGCAACGTAGCACTCCGTATAAACTGCGATAGCGAAGGGCGCAAAGCTGAGAAAATCATAATGTCATATTTGTGATTATTTATCTTTTAAAACATGTCAAAACAGTTTGGTTGAAAAAGCTACTTTAAGATCTTTCTAAAAGTTTTTTAAGATTGTTAATACACCGCAGCAATTCAGAGATAATGATGTCTCACTTTTTACTGAATAACAAGAAAATTACTACGTGTTGAGTGATGAAATTTTCAGAACTTACAGGTAACATATGCATCTACATATGGTGCACAGGAAATTATTTCATGTTATCTCCTTTCCGAGATATAGTCCTATAAACATTGATTTACCAAAAAAGTACGAAAAAATACGCACTTTTTCATTAATTTCTATTTTTTTCTCACTACACAGTACAAAGAAAATTTGTATGTCTTAAGTATTGAAAAGACAACATTCCAACAATTCCAACGAGGTACGACAATGTTTTGACTGGACGTCACGGCAGCACCGCCAAGTCAGGGGCCTATCTTTATGAAATGGATAGTAGGTAACGTTAACGTAACGTACAAGCATACTGAATTTCAAGTTTTTATTCCAATTCCAAGTACCTAAAACATGAGATTATAGATCCGAAAAACGGTCCACTTAAACAACATGGGAAAATTCTTCATCCCCCTTTCGACCCCCTAAAAATTAAAAATATTCACTTTTGTCAATTTTCCTGTCGGTTAATCTCGGAAAGCTACAATCATGCCGAATTTCAACTTTCCACGTCAACCGGAAATACTTCTTTAATTTATGTCAGTTCATTTATATATATATATATATATATATATATATATATATATATATAGGGTGTTTCAGAGGCGGACTGGGAGTACAAGGGCCCACCCGGAGAATGATGCTTAGGGCCTTGATGAATACCGAGTTGGTCTGGAGTCTGGACTGCCTTTTTAGGAATGAACACTTAGCTGGAGATTTGAATGGCTAAACCCCCACCTCTACGAAATGTAAAGTTGCGTATGCGTATCTATAGCCAAGTATTATTTTGCTTTCTTTATTTTCTATAGTCTGAAAATCTTTGCAATGAATCGTACATGTGCCTCCAAAGCAGCTACTGCTTATATTAAAAGAAATCTGAATATAAAATGATTCCATCTTCAAAATTATGAGGAATTTAATTTTTATAAATGGCACATGCAAATGAGTGAATACATTATAATAAACTTAATTTCATCGTGTAAAATAATAGTCTATCTTTGTAGATTCATTTACATGATACGTAATGAAGAACATTGAGTAACCATCCAATTATGGAAGTGAGAAAAAAGAAAGTAACATTTTGAAAACACAGAAAGTTTAGAAAAACAGTTAAATCATTTCTGATAAAACACGCTGAGTTTGATAAGAAATAATTTCTTGTTGAGTTCTTAAATAGGGGAGGGAGAGACATTGCTACACGGGACACATATGTACGAGGTAGATATTTTTCCATTGTGAAGAGGTAAATGGACAACAGTTTGGTGTTGACAACTGGTGTCAAAAGAACATCGTAAGGCACAGTTAATGGATGGACGCAGCGTTCTATTCTCTGTACAAAAAACTTAATTTCTTAGAGGAAAAGTAAGTTTTCAGTTGTGTCTTTGTAAGCTTATATTTGTAATATGCACTGGATTTTTGAAAACTTATGTATGTTGCATGAAAGTGTAATTCTTTACAAATAATTTCATATATGCTCAATTACCCTGCGTGGATTAATTTTTCAATTATAGAAATTAATGGTCCTGAACTTCGGTTGGGCCACATTAGTACACATGCGTGTGGGGTGGATTGGTACGGACCTATGTGCCCCCACTGTTCTGTACCAATCTACTCCTTCCATTTGTAATTATAAAGGTAGACTACTCTTTGTGCATTCCCCATGTATCATAGTTTACATTATTATTAACATCACGTAGAAAAAGTTACTGATATTATAGACTATCTCTTGTGTGATGGCTTGATTTCCGTAATCAAAGCATAAAAATAAATTAACCAAAATAATATGGAAAATCTTTCCTTTTATTATATTTCCGACTTTCCAGAACCATAGGTATAGTCGATAGGTAGGTCTACATATAAACTTTCGATTGGAAAATGGTTTAACCGTTTAGGACGCATGATAGCAAAAATGTGAAGATTCTTCCCCCGGGTCGTAACATGCGAGTGATTGCAATACGCACATGTATAACAAAACCAATCTCAAATATATATATTTGTATATGGATGCTAAAAGCCAGTATATAGTAAACGTTATATTTATTCGACTTTCAGCAACCTATTTGAAAGCTATTCGGCAAAGTTCTTGAAACTTTTATATTATAAAGTTAACCAAGAAAGTCCTGTCGCTTTTCGTGGAGGTCTGTGTTTAACTGGCCCTCACACCTTAAGTTGAATGCGAATGAAGAGAAGGCGAAGGTCAGTTCTTGGTGTGGATATCCAACATACTCCTAGTTGTGACAGTTCAGTTACACAGTGAACTTGCGTAAGGACAGAATGAACATGGGACCTCCGCAGAGAGCCCTAAGGGCGTGTATGCTGTACGAGTTCCAACTGGGGTCAAACGTCGCTGTAGTGGGGCAGAAGATATGCCAGGCCTTGGAGAGGGTGTTGTAACTACGCGGACAGTGCAGCAGTGTTCAACAAGTTTCAAGACGATGGCGAATCACTCGAAGACGCACCACGTGCCGGAAGAAACACATGTACAAAATGAAGATCTTCAGGTAGTTTGAGACGAACAGTGGCCAAACATGTGAGGAAATGGGACTGCAATTCAGTGTGAGTGGAGAAATTATTCAGCAGTACCTCCATCAACTTGGGAACCACTAAAAGTTGGGTCGATGGTTACTACATGATTTGACACCGGAGCAGAAGGCAACTTGAGCAGACACCTGTTTCTTAAATGTCTAGTCTGAGGAAGGAGCCATTTCTGGACAGGATGTTGACATATGACGAGAAGTGGGTCCTGTACGAAGCTCCACGTCGTCGTCATCATTGGTTAGCATCCCATGAACAGATTCCGAAATAGCCGAAACCAGCATTGCATCATAAGGTCATCCTGTGTATTTGGTGAAGTTTCGCGGCATTGTGCATCGGGAACTGCTGCCACCTGGTCAGAGCATCAATGCAACTGTGCACTGTCAGCAGTTGAGCCCTGTTCAAGAAAAACAAACTCTGGAGCGAGAAGTTTTGAATCGCAAAGTGATTCTCCTGTTACAGGACAACACTAAGCCCCACGTGGCTATGATGTCCCGGCACACCATTCTACGCCTTGGATATGAAACATTACTGCATCCGCCCTAATCCCCAGACAATGCACCGTCCGATTATCACCTGTTCCATTCCTTCGACAATCACCTTAGAGGACGCCAGTTCAAATCCCCAGTAGAAGTGCAAAATGCACTTGGTACCTTCTTCGCTTCATGGTCCACCAAGTTCTACCGTGATGTAATCTATGGCCTTCCAGAACGTTGGCAGAAGGTTGTCGATATTGATGTGAACTATGTTTGATCTTCCAGATACGTCTTGGGTGACATGTCGATGTTCGACGGTGGTGGGTGAAAAAGCGACAGAACTTTCTTGATTCCTTTATAATAGCAAAACTTGACCTCGTTTGGAGACGAGGGATACCGCTTGAACCAAAAGTATATCTTTTCCAGTTAGTAGTTGGAGTATGAAAGATTTCAAAATTTTGTAAACTTCAGATAGCTCTTGGACTGTTTACTTCTATTTTTCCTTATAGAGACAAACCTCATTTATAGTACGTTATCTTTGTAAATAGTTCGCAAAATTTTTAATTTTTGATAAGAACAGAAGCAAGCATTGCACTTTAAAATTTTATTTTGATTTTTTTTTATTGTATCTTATTTTACTTTTTTGTAACAGGTTGAACTAGATCTGTTGAATTACTAAGGATTTTTACAATTCTTCACATTCTTTTTATGAAACTTTTTTATTTTACATTTTTGCTGCTGAAGGGCCTTAAATCTATTGTTACAATACTAGAATTTGTGAAAGTTTAGTAGAATAATATCTCAAAACATTTCATGGAAAAATAAAACAAAAATACGTTATCTCTATTATCGCAAAGTCTGTGTGATGTTTGACTTTGATCGTACGAATCTGCTCTAAGCCAGTACCAATCTGCCCCTACATGGGAAGATTGGTACGCATTACAGACCTTTCTAAAAGCTTTCATTACAGACCTTTCTAATGTCCTAGCTGTAATTTACTCCAGCTAGGACATTAGTAAAAACAATATTGTACATTGAAAATGTAGCTAAAGAATCACAGTTCAAGTAGGAAAAAAATCATGTTTCTCAAGCTGACGACATGTTCTAAAATCTCGGGTAAGTAAAAATCGTACCAATGTATCCTCCTCTCCCCTACTAATTAAATTGGAAAATTACTACAATATATTAGCACTACAGCCTAAAATACTTTTTCTACTAACGGTAGTTAGGAATCACCCTCTCAAAATCAAGAAAGAAAAACATAATGAACAGAACGAACTTTTGATATAAAATTTTGCATACTTATTGACTACACAGAGGTGATAACGCATTTGTCAGTCATGTTTCTGATGCGGTTTGCAACTCTTATAAAATACGTGAGTAATGAAGTTCATTATTCAAACCAACTTTTACAGCAGCAGTTTTCTAAAGACAGAAGAAGATTTCCCAATTTCATCGATAATTTTATCATTAGAGATTTTCTGCAGAACATCCTTTCAATGGCCATAAACATAAGTGATTCCCGAATATGATTTGACAAAGATGAACGCGTATGAGTTTTATTTAATTTAAGATAACTGAATGCTCGCTCACACGATACTTGAGTAACTGAAAGAGTTATCAAATATTTGTATACAGTAAACAGTGTTTGTAAAGTGGAAACATGCATATTATATCTTCATAGCAACCTGTAGCACAGTGTAACACAAGTAACACTGTTTACACGGATGATTTTCGTTGCACACCTTATAAGACTGCCTTCTGAAAAAGAGGCAATTCATTCCTCAGGTTCACTTTCGCCCTCCAAGGCACTACACTTAGTAGAACTGTCGCATTCTGCAACATCTACGTCGGGTTGTATGTCAGTACAGTCTTTATTATTTGTTTTATCACAGTAGTCTGGCAGATTTTTCTGGAGTTTTTCCCAAAATTTTAGCAAAATTCAACTATTCAGATTTCAAATTTTCATGCTCAACTAAACATTTTTCAGCTATCTCCTGCAAAGCATCTTCTGAAATACCCTCATTTCGTAAATCAATAAATTGGCGAACATCAAGACAAAAAGCATCGAACATTAATTTTTTGTTCATCTGTCCCGTGGCCCGAACCTCAAGAATTTGAGCACCACATGTTTGAACTCAGGTCCCTTCTATTCGCTATCAAATATATTGCGTTGTCCCTTACTGACATGCAGCATCACAGTATTGTCTTGTAATGTTCGGTTGAATAACATTCAGGCAAAGCATGGAGAATGGCATGAGATCCTCTGGGGCCAGATTTCTTGGACTTCGGTCCCGGGCCAGATTTACATAACCGGTGTGCTCGGAGGAAACCGACCCTTCCAATGCAACCATCCACGTAGAAAAACTCCGTGTTTCATTGGTGAATAGAAGGGACCCGATCCTATACTTTCGGGGCACGACATCTGAGAATATCAGGCCTCAGGCTCGATTTGTGATATCACCGCTCTGCTCAGGGGACCACCACCTTTCCATTGCCACCTCCCACATTCCAAAAACTACATATTTCATTGGTGTATCTTCTATTCAATGAACAGAAGATATCCAAGCTCGAAACTTCGGGGCCTGATTTTTGGGGCTTCGGGCCCGTTTTCTGACATGACCACTGTGCTCAGGGGACCATTATTTATTGCCACCACTCGCGTCCAACAACTTCATGTCTAACACGGTTTCCTTACCGTAGATGAATCAGCTCCATGCTCTTTTTATGTTATCGATTGATCATCACATAATTGAATACATAAATTATGGACGAGATTACATTTTTGAGTTAATAATTTACATGTATTTTTGAGATTTTTTACTGTCTTATTGATTTTTCAACAAACAAGGCTACGGGTTGGGCACGGGCCTCTTTTGCTAGTGCCTTCCCCCTTCGCTAGCACTGCGGGCCCATCAGTTACGCCACTGGTTATTATGAACGAGAACGGAGTTTTGAATTAGTTATAACTAATCGACCAATATCTTAAGTGATTTTGCATAGGGCAGGGCCCAACCGAAAATCCTCTGCTGACAACGTTTGGGAGGTGATTGCTGACACCACGATAAGACAAAAAGTATAGACCAACCTGGGTGCACAAATACCTCCTTTCGGAGTTATAGACTGCCGAAAAGATGAAAAAATTAACTTTAAAAGCCCATAGTTCAAAACTAGAGAACCTACCGTAGTCAAGTCAAGACTTCACTTAGGAACTAGTATGTGCCCTATCCAAATACCTATGTTTCAGAACCCTGCGGTACTTCCGCAACAATTTTTATATAGGTAGTTGGTGAGTACTTCAGATTATATGCCCATAGTTCAACTCCCTCTATAAAAATTGTCGCGTGAGTACCTTAGGATTCTGAAACATGTATTTTTGGATAGTATACGTATTAGTTTCTAAGTGAAGTCTGAACCCGACTACGGTAGGTCCCATAGTTTTGGAGCTATGGACCTTTAAAGTTCATTTTTTCATGTTTTCGGCAGCCTATATCTCCGAAAGGAAGCATTTGTGCACCCAGATTGGTCTATACTTTTTGTCTTATCTTGCTGTCCGGAATCATTTCCCAAACATTGTCTGTGTTTTGAAATATATATATATATATATATATATATATATATATATATATATATATATATATATATATATATATATATATATATATATATATATATATATTGGAGGGAGAGAGGGGGGGAAGAAGGAAAAACAGCAAGTCTCATAGCTTTAAGTATGATATCTGTATCAACGAAAATAAGTACAACTGATACACTAATTATATCATATTAACACAATATGGGCTCCACACGATGCTCTAATTGAACTTGCTGAAAATCAATGAAAAATGTGATAGTAATCTATTTTCTTCTCAGAAGATTTCATATAAGTGTATAACAAAGTATTGTCTAACTATATTTATGAAAGGTGGAAACAATCGATTTAAAATATGTACACACCACAATCCTCTGTAGGTGCGAATTCAATAACTTACAAGAGAGGAATTGACTGGACCGTGATTCGAGCCCGGGATCTCCGGCACACTGTGCTGATGCGTTAACTTCACGCTACCAAGTACGCTTCCCAGACCAACCAAACACTCCCTCACTCCTGCAGTCGGTGATCTTCATTTAGACCACATGGCTTGTACCACAGCCTAGCAGCAGTACTTGGACAGTCCAGGGTCCATATATTGAGAACACCTTCTTGACGGTTGTGATTTACTATATCCATATCATTGACGGTTGTGATATTATATTCAATAGAATATGAAATCATAACCGTCAAAAAGGTGTTCTCAATGGACACTGGATTGTCCAAGCACAGCAGCTAGGCTGTGATACAAATCATGTGGTCTGAGTGGAGAGCACCAACTGCACGAGTAAGGGAGTATTTGGCTGTTCTGGGGAGCGGATTTAGTAGCATAATAGCGCATCGACACGATATGCCAGAGGTGTTCCGGGCTCGAATCACGGGCCAGTCAAATCAATTTTTCATTCTTTGTAAGTTACTGTCTACTCTGTAGCCGAATACGAATAACCATCTTCGCAACCGTAACCTTAACCGCAACCGCAAGCTTGACGAAATTCCACTTGAAACTCATCACTTATTAGCAACAATGTTGAAACAATAACAAACACTTGATGCAGATTGGGGACTTCAACTTTATAATCATAACTTAGATCAAAATGAAAATTATAAATCAAATTATACTGCAACTTTGTAGAAATTTATCTGGATATTCCATCTCATTCTATCGGACATTAATTTCTTTTGTTGGGTTTTGGACATCACACAACATGCAGTTTGGGTGCAACTTTACCTTGGACGAATTCATCATGCTATGAGTGTCTTCCACATCAATGGGTGTGCCAGAATCATCGCTGCTCAAACTAGAAGTGCTTTCTCTCCTATAATAAGCCTAATAAGTCATGCAAGTTAGTAGGAAAGCGAAGTTACATTTAAAAATAAGAGGCACCATGTAAAAGAATCCACATTGTGCAATGTAACATGCTTTAATAAAATAAAGTTAATAAATTAAGTTTTAATAAATAGGAAAGAAGTATAAACAGAAAATATATATTTCAAAATAAAATTTATCGTTATTTATGATTACAGCTTATAAATTATATAAAAAGCACAAGCACCAACACAGGTATTGTTATTGTTTAAAATTAGCGAATATCAATCACTTTTTCAGACGCAATGTCGTTCCAACTATACGTGGAACAGTATGTTATGGAACTACTTTTTTGTGTCCTCGGTTTATCACGTACTTAACGCACAACCAAAATCTTTCTTACAATTTGCAGAAGTAAATTAAATAGGCAAAAATATGCATTTCACTACATGGAAAAACAAGAATGTAGATACCTAAAATTAGAAGTACCGGAAATATATGGCACAGATCACCATTCACGTATCTGAAATGCGTAAGAATTACAAGCACACATTCAACTAGTGTGGAACATTTACACACAGAATTAATGGAATATTTTAAACATCTCTTTTAGAAAAAGTGTTCGCGGACGTTGATGATAAAAGCATTACCCGCAAAACGAAAGCCTATGCAGACATGGATTTCCAAATAGTTTTCTTATATCTGGAATATTACTCTGCCGCATACATCAATTTGATATACTACGAATGGTCAGTGTGGAAAGTAGGGAAAGGACTATTATGACTAGTCTCTATTTTGAGGAACAAATCATAAGCTATATTATTTTGACAGAACTAGGAAAACTTAAAATAGTATCAAGACGGTCCGCAGGCCAAACTTAGAAGTTAATTCAGGAACCTTTACAGTCTCTACTACTGTCATTTTCTTTCTAATCTAACTTGAAATAAATGATTAAAATGTAAATTGAAACATACAATAATAATAAAAACATTTACAGGTATCCACAGATAAGTGTTTTATAACTTCTACACGACTTACTTTATCTGATAAATATAAAAAACACACAGTAACAAACTGTTTCGAATTAAGAATATTTCATTCGATTCTTTCAAACAATATCATCGAAGTAGTTTTGTTGAGCAAGAATCTTAAATATGGAATTCATGATATATTGATTTTTCATGCTGTTTCCACCATGTATTAGTATTTAAAAGGAATTTCTGAAATGCTTAGGATATGTTTTGTCGTTAAACTATTCCCATCTAGTCGATAGAAGTACGTTACAAACAAGGAATGAGGACAAAAGGAAGATTTGACTGAATTCTTATTACGGAAATTTACATTTCAAAGGTTACCTGTTTAATGCCCCATTACCTTTCGGAATATTCTTGGGCATACTGATTTGATCTGATTTTGAGTTTAGCGTTCCGTTTAGCAGGCAGGCTATATGAAACGTGGGCCGAACGCGAGCTCCAGCATGGAATCGAACCCGGATCTCCCACGCCAAGGTGGGTACGCTAACCGCATAGCCACGAGGGAGCTCTCTTTGGCATACTGAGATCCCCTCATTTCTTTCAGTGGCATAAGATAAAAATGCCGATTAATTAACTGAACACACTTGCACGTTAGTAATTTTTAACTTCTGAAAGATAAAGAATTATTTTTGTTGTGATGAGTGTACACCGCCTTTCCAAATAAAAAATCGAATAGCTACAGCTCAAATATCAAGTATTAGCACTGTACCCTCATCCAAGATTAGCAGTACTGTTTGTCAAAAATAGAATCCATCCACCTTTCAGGGTTTTGCAAGTTGTTTATCAAAATTAATACACTGTGCGTAGCAGTACAACATGCACAAACTCTACTAAGGAATTTCTGAAAGCAATTAAAAACAAATCCTTGGAATTAAGTATCGTGTTACCTGTGAATCTCCTGTTAACACAGTTGACATCGCTCTAACTTCTTGTGTTAATACCCGCTGCTCTTGCCGTGTTGCACTTGTTGTGGTAGTATGTGCAAACGTTTTCTCTTCAATCTAAAATACATAATCACCAAAATTAGCATACATATGTTAAGAAGGAAAATAACACAAATAGTTAATTGCGTACATAAAAAACTATTAAAAATCAATGTTAATCTTCAGATTCGAGGAAACCAACCTGTTAAATCACAAAATAGGTCTCCAATTTCGAAGCGCTATACTATGATGGGCGCATAAGGCTGTAACTGCTTAAACTTCAGTTGAATGACCAAACTAAAGGTGGAACAAATGCTCACTTCTTTTGAAAAAAACGTTTTTCGACTTGTACCTGCTTCCAATGAAAGGTGAGGAGTGAGTATTAGTATCATATCGTCTAAATGCATAGTAGGAATGTGGATCAAAACCTACTTGTTAAAATACAATGTAAATTTGGACACTGTCTATTTTTATCTTCAGCTTCAACAACTTATTCAGAACTACCAAGACAACTGACGAATATTTTACCTACTAACTGCTACAAAACGAATAACTGGGTTATTTTATCTTACCTTAAGAGGGAAATACGAATATGTTGCGAAGTTAAAAACTAACTGATCATTCTATTTTAAATATGGTACGGTACTATCTACGATTTGTTGAAATATTCTACTGGGCAGTGTTGTTCTGCATCATCATCACGCCCGTTTCTTATGTGTCAATAAAAACATGACAGGGCATTGCCACAACAGAATGGGTAATAATGACGCAATTCTTTCTAGTCCTGAATTAGATTCATCAGACTTCGATTTTCTCAAAAACAACCTTCTTAGATAGCATTTTACAATCTGGAAGACATAAGAATCTCCGCGAATGCATGGGTGAAAACAACCTCTGAGATTGTTTTTCTTTTTTTTTTTTTCAGAGTGGATTTCACCATTAAGTTGAACAGTGGCAAAAGTGTATAGAAAAAATAAATAAATACATAAATAGCTTTGGTACGTAAATTCTTTCTCCTTTACATTAAACTTTTGGAACAGAAGTGGCATTACTTTCGGGATGACATACTTCGTCCTGAAAGGTTCTGTCGTCTAAACTAAACTGCTCCACGAGTATCCTTAATCTGCTGAACGTCGGTAAATAAATGGGCATAATTATGATGAACTACTTCCAGCTCTGATACTGTGATTTAGCTCGAACTTGTAACTGCATGACAACAGAACTTCTTGTTACAATCAATACCTTTAATTCACATCATTAGACATGCGAAAAGTTACTTGAACTGAGAAGTATTGGGATGCATGTAGTCAAGGAAATCAGAAAAATAGCTTTTGGACACAAAGCAACGGCCACGCATTGATCAGGCGCTCTTTGGCAAATAACACCTTCGTGGGTTGAAAAGGACAGTTTATTTCTCATTAATAATATAAAACTAAATTCTTCACTTTTTGTCTAGTGTTCAATGTAGATAAAATAAAAACCATGGTGTAAATTAACTCTCCTCATAAATCATTAAGATTAATTCAATTATATTCATAAATTCCAACAATAATATAGCAACAAAAACAAACTATGGTTTCCATTTTGAGCAGAAATATCGCGGAACTCACAGTGGGTCAGTTAACCCTTAGTCCTATTACCATGGAATTGTTATACTTACATTAGAACTATGATATATTGTTCATGTGTTCATACACGGTTTTTGATCACTGGAATCATATTCAAACTTATTTTTCATTATCCAAAACTATATTTCTATATAGAAAATTTGGTACACACTACAACAAAAATATTACTGAAAATGAAGGGTAAGGGGAAGAAACAAGGAATGTCCATTTATGCGCTTTTAAGGGTGCTTTGTCCTATCTGTTGGTGACTATTGGTAGTATTTGACTGTATATGCCATGTATGCGTAGATGTAGAAATGTCCATGTAAAAGGGGCAAAAGATTTAATTAACCCTATTCTTTTTACGCGGTTTTCAATATTAAAACGTCGTTTTCTCGAAAATGCAGTTTTGTGACATTCCTTCTTTTTTCCCCTTACCCTTCAAATATGATATGACTCCATAAACATGACTATACATAATAAAAGTATAAGAATAATATAAATTATCATGTAATAATATAGAAATTATTACATGATTCATAATACGGATCACAAAATTTAGTATCTGCACTAATAAGATATCAAACCAACCCTGTACTTTTCCTTCCATAGTAATGCAATAGAATGCAACAGATGATGATTTCAGCATTTAGCACAAACAGAAAGCTGCCACTACTAATCGGCAGTTAGCTCATTAGTACACGTGATGTTCATAAAATTATCAAAGGAGAGTATCTAGCAAAAGTTCTACATTTGGAGTTGAGAATAATGCGGGATTTCACCAGAAACTCGCTATAATGAGTAAAATTATGTTACATCTCTATATTTTTTTTTTTAAGTATCACTAGTAGGAAAGTTATCTTAAGCTAACCTGGCTTGTTTTGGCATTCTTCTCTTTATCCTCGTGTGTTGTTGCAGTTCTCGTTGTTACTTGAGTGGCTGTAACGTACGGTGCAGACGTATCATCCATGCTCTCCGCCTAATTAAGCAGAAAAATTATATAGAGCGCATCTACAAAACGACGAGCAAAACTGCGAAACTTACCTTTGTTCAGAAACTGAACTTAACCAATATGCAATAAGCAAAATCATTAACGCAGCATGAATTAGCTACGAAAAGGGAATGGGAGAGGAGATATGCAAATAAATGCACATACAAAAAGATTTTATTCTTACAGAAGCATCGACTTGTTGACTATCTTTATATACTAAATACATAAAGGAATGAAGGGTAAAGTTATTTAAAAATCTACAAGAAAGTTAAAAGCAAATAAACATGCTCGTTTATTGGTAGTAAAGTAAACTAATTTCTTTATTGTTTATATTTCGGATTTATTTGTTTTTTCTATGAATCGGACTTTGTCTCCTAACAATGACTTACAGAAATATCTGAAGAAGGAAAAATAAAGTATTTCGAAGAAAATGTCAAGCTTAATGGCTTAATTGATGATATAATTAGAATGCTACAAACTAACATGTAACACTCTTTTCTTTTTAAGCTTCCGTCCCATGGTTACCCATACACGCTAAACAACGAACACTCTAGCCTAGAAGGGACTCTGAACCCAGTTTGATACGCGGATCTACTCGCCAACCCAGTGCCTGAAGACTACTTAACTACACCAGTCTGGATAATGAAGAAAAAAACTAAACAGCAATTCTTAGCTTTCATAGCATACGCTTCAAGAAAATGGAGGATGACAAATTTTAATTGAAATTAGTTAAGTTTTAAGATGAAAGCAAAACGAATGCTGAATTAATTTTACGATCAAAATCTAGGAATGTTACACAGTCAAAACTATTAAATCATATCACTCCTTTCCTAATACTGAACTCAATCCATGGATAAGTTACTCAATGTACACTCATGTCCAAAATTACTGTCGCATGTCTATAAATATGTTGTTGCAGGAATATAATTTGATAACGAATTCGCTCGGTATTTTTTATAATGTTAGTATATGTATAATCGGCAAAGACATGTATGTGGCAAATTTCCATGTCAAAAGAGCGGTAAATAAGAACAATAAAACGAAAATAAAACTTTCTTGTTCATTTAGCAACATTTTGTTTTACTCATTCCAATTTTCGTATTTATAATTCTTTTCCTATGAAATTTACCACAAATATACATTTCCCGATTATACACATAGTATCAGTATTACAAATACCCTGCAAAATCATTATCAAATTATATTCTTACAAAAAAGACAGTTATAGATATGCGACAATCATTTTGGACATGAGTGTACGTAAAAAGAAAGAACAGAAATACTAACAACGTACACTATGGAAAAACTTTCATCAGATAAGTAGGGAAAGAAACGAACAGAAAAGCTGTAAAGAGTTCAGATGGACGCCATGCTGGAATGCAGGATCACAGAGATACGTGATAAATTTACCAGGCTGAAAGTAAATGGAGTTCTAGGGAAGAACATAGAGATATAGAAGAGTGGTGTAGACTTTTGAAACTACTTATGCGAAAGGTGTGATCAAATGTACTATTTTAGTGTGTGGTGTGTTTTGAGACAGAATGACAAAATATGAGCACTGTTGGAATATCGATGATTGCTGATGCGAATCGAAAGTAATATCAGCAATATAGAAAGCTGAACAGAAGGTGCATTTAAAGATCAAAATAAGACTGGAAAAATCACAACGCACTGAAAGGTCAAACTGGTACCGAATATAGGAGTTTCTGGAGCTGAGAAGGTGAGTAGATGGGGGTTTTAGTAAATGATTTTACAGTCAGTCGGGAAAGCGTTGCAAGTGTGGTAAAGTATAGGGGGTAAGCAAGATCCATTAGTTTCCGCAGGGAATGAAGGGTGGAATGATGTTGGTAAATCAAGTTTGAAGTAAATGATTTTGTAGTTGTTTATTTATTTGGTGGAGTTTTTACACGATTGAACTATTTGCTGATAAGGCTGAAGAAATACCATGATTGGAAAGGACTAACGAGACGATCCTGAGGTAGTTGCTGATGGACGATGTGGTGGAACAGAACGAGTTCCCTAAATGACCAAGACATTGAGTAGGGAACGTTTTATATCCTTATGATGGGAGCTCTTACAGTGGACGAATGCACACTGTTGGAAGTTTTATGTGTACGTCAATCTTGAGATGTCCATTCTCAAGTCTGACGCCTATATTCAGAAAGGTGACTGTATGGTTAAAGATGCAGTCGAATTTGACTGGGCTCTTGCTGTTTAGGGACTGTAGGAAATCTTTCAGTGCTAGTTGACCTTGGCCACTGATTTCAAGATAATGGTTATTTTCAAGGAATTGTGTACTTAGTTTTTGAGATTCAAGGTATGTATTCTGGAACTCAAGAGCGCTGAGCCCATGAGTAAATAAGATAGTGGGGTATAATGTCGTTAAGTCTACGGAAGCTAAGATAGTATTAGGAAGCAGAAATTCAGTGGCAGTCTTTGAGGTACAATAAAACACCTTAGACGTGGGGTTTGTTGCAGTGGTCGTCGAGGAAAGTAGAGATACGTTCGATGGGGCTACTTAGAGACGAGTCTTCCTGGGTTATAAGGTTTCTGTATTTTGGGAAGAACAGAATTTAGGGGTTTGGCTGTTCTTTTAGACTTGAATCGAAGATAGTAGCTTGACATATGCCAATAGAATGAACCCTAGATAATTAGGTAAAACTGAATTTTAGTGAGCAAATCATTTGAAGTTCCTTATCTGATTCTGAAGGACAATATATTCTTCGCAGCTTTTTCTCTGATCATTATTTTTTTTTTTCTTTCTTTATTTTTGCCCTATCAATTTCACGAAGTGTTTAGCGAAAGAGATTATGGTATATACTGTTTTCAGTGTGTGTAATTATGTTTATACAAGAGTAGAAAATACTTTCTAAAAATAGTGTAAATATGATTACACACTGAAAACATTACACTATACGATAAAGTGGAAATTATTTAGAAAAGACAGTCAACCAATTTTCAATTACTTGTACGGAAAGATTCAATTGTACTTCGTACTCAAAGCATCAAAACTATATTGATGCTCTTTCATTATGGAAAAAATATATCGCATTGGAGTTAAAATGCACACTACGAATATCTATTCCTAACATTAACAGGGAAGTATGCCCCTCAAGTTTTATATTTATATTTGTTTCGCTTAGTTACTTAACATGTCAGATAAGCAGGCATCATCCATAAAATGTAAAAACTTGCATAAAAGAGTTGGACACTAGCAGGGTAACTACAAGGCTCAATACTGTTTGTCTTATGCAACAGAAACGCTATATACGCACTAGTATAGATGTATAGAACTATTTTCCAAGCACTCAAGGCAACTACTTCTTACCTTTACTTATGCCAGTTAATGTCATCAGTTCTTGTTTTAAAAGAGTCCAAATACATTATATATACAACATAAAATTATACAGCATTAACCTGCGTGAATTACAGACTTATACATTTGTGTCAGTGTATAAATGCAGATTAGACTTAAACAGAGCAAATCAGAAGGAAACAAATACTGCCCTAACTTAACTGAAAATATCTCTGATATCTATCGCAGATCAAAAGAACGAAAAAAATCAAAGTGTCAACAGAATGATTTCACTCTAGGATTCCAACTATCAAAAACAGAAATTAATACAACTTTCAAACAGAATGAATATCAGACCGGTAAACATTAGTGATGTCTCAGTCATGTTATAATTCTAAAGGAAACTACGTTTATAGAAAGAAAACGGACGCAGATGTAACACTTGTACAACACGAAAGAAAGGTAAACAAAACATGAAAAATTTAAAGAAGAAAATGACGCATGTTTTCGAAAATTGGAAAATGAAAAAATGATCATTATTAAGCTCTTACGTCTACTGCGTTACGAGAAGTTAATTCTGAACTGTTTCGGTGGTTGTTACTATCAGCCTTGTCAACACAGATGGATTATTCAAGCAGCACATTTATTCAATGATGAAAAAATCTTGTACTTTTTATGGTGCGAATCAAGGTAAAGCTATATCTAACTATCTTTTTAAACTGATTTCTTTTACTTATAGGTGTTTTCTGTAGTGAGATTTTGCTTTGTGCAGCACCATAAAGAACAAGCGTTTATGCTGAAACTACGTTTTGATACTAAATTTTGGGATCTAATGTAATTTTCAGTCTAATGTCACTTATTGCTGAATTATGGAACTTACAAAATATTAATACATATACCAATCATAGTGTATTTGTATTCATTATATTACTAACAATGAAGTAATGAGTAGCTTATTTTAAACGTCTCGCAGAATCCAGAAATTTGTCAAGACGTAATTTCAATATATATATAAATGTTTATAGTGTTTTATAAAGAGAGCTCTTAATGCAACAAATAACTACGAATGAAAGGAATCAGTGTTTCATGATCGCTGAATTCAGCTTCATCCTGACGCGTCATAAAAGCACAAAATGTTTTCATAAATGTGCTCCACTAGTGACCCAACCCTACTAAGGCAGTGGAAAGAACTACTGAAACAGTTCAGAATAAACTATTTCTGATCCAATAAAAGTACTTATTTATTATTTTTCAATGTTCAAAACATATGAAAATCTCCCAACCATTATTTCCAAAATATGAAATCAAGTTACTCGTTCATTCCCACATTTCCACAGTATAAGTTAACTACTAAAAGAAATAGTTCATATAATATTCATATTTCCTACCATAAAATATTTGTTCAAGGTATTCTTTTAGTTTTGTGTCAAAACGAAGCACTATCAGACACAGAATTTTAGACAAAATACATGAAATTTTGAGTTGCAAATCTAGTAAATAAATTCAGATAGAACACGTAATCGTTAAGTGAAATTCAGCAGCAGAATCACAACATTAACAGGGTGTCAGATTTGTTATTTGAAAATCTAGCTAATTTGAATTACGTGTAAGAAATAATAAATTAAGTTCAACTTTTTCAGCTCAAATTAGCTGGCCTTAGCATTGTACTTGTGGTATGCTTTCACATTTCTGTTTGGGTACAAAAAACCGCGAAGTACGATAATCTAACACTATATGCTTCTTAGCTGTCGGAAGTTTGAGAATGATTTGTTTTAACTTTTTAAATACCTGCATACGTATATATTATACTAACTTCTATCACAATTATTTGAACCCTATTTGACAGACTAAGTCCTTCTCAAAAATATTCAATGAATTAATAATTTCAGTTCAGCTCTATTTGACAGTCAAACTCAGAGCTTTTGTCGCCTTTTTGTATCTCTCATTACAATTTGTCTTTTAAAAATTAGAAATTAGTCATTTCACATGAACAACAGAACGTCTACTGATCTCTAGAAAATTAGCTTTGATACGTGAAATGAAAATGAATTTCCTGAATATATACGAAATTCGAAAACTCAGTCAATATCAACTCAAACGTCATGCAATAACTTTTAAAAGCTACTCAACTATAAGATGATGAAAAGAAACATTATTTACCTTATTCACCTGCGTAGAAACGGTAACTGCACCGGAAGTCAGATCTTCTATTTTCTCTTCTATGTTTTGTGTAAGGCCCTCAGCATCTTTAACCACGGTGTGCTTCGTTGTCGTCTTAACAATTTTAGGGGTTGTTGAAGTGTTAATCTTGGCGCTCGATGTCAAATCTCTTATAGCTTCCCTGCCTTCTTCGTATTCTGATAAATCAGAGCTTGAATCTTCACTTGAAACAGAATCTTTATTTCCTTCTTCCTTCTTGCCATCTGATGGTACTGAAACTCCCACTATACCACCAACTTTATTCTTATTTGTTCTATCCTTCTTAACTTCTGCATACTGTGGAACCTGGTCACCAATACCTGCCCTAACTTCTTTACTGCTCGGCTGTGATTCTAATCTTTCCGCATCCTTAGCATGCTTGTTTGCATAGATGTCTCCTGGTCTAGGAGGCCTATAACCTACTAGAGACGCCACAAAATCTTGTTCTGTATTGCCTTGGTTCCCGATTTCCTCTGGAACATTCGCTGCATATTGTTGTTGATGTCTAATGCCAAGTTCTTGTCCTTGCATGCTAGAATAGAGTGGAATATCTCCACCAGGCTGCTGCTTCATTCCTTTTAAATTTTGTTCATGAATGCCTTGGGTAGCTGCAGCAATCTTCTGGTTATCTCCATGAAGACCTTTGGCTTGTTCTTTCCGAGCTGCTGATTCAACATAGTCAATTTTTGGTGTGGTGATTCCTATAGGAGGTGCACCACCTTTTGGCTCAACAGCTGCCTTTCCTGACGTCTTGCGTTTTTCAACAGTCTCAACTACCTTTTGCTCTTCTCCTGGAGCATAATTAAAAGCTAACCCTGTTACTCTTTTACTAGTAGGAGATACTTCCATAATTGGAGGATTTGCTGATTCTTTGCTGACGTTTTCCTTTTCGTACCTAAACCCAACCTCTTGAGGTTCGAAATTCTTCTTCGTAGGTGATACCTGTTCTTCATAATCATACTCCTTGGTGTAGCCTGGCAGTTGTGGAGAACCTTCGGGTGGCCCTCCATCTTTAAGTGCTGTTCCTGTTTTCTCAATGCTTTTCTCAGGACTCGCTTCTCCTTTCCCAGCTTCTTTCGATTTATCTTTATCCTTTGTCGGGGACTTGAAGAGGAATCCAGGACTCTACATGCAAAGGAAAACATGCAATGGCAATAAAAGATAAATCTTTTATATACATGCAACTCAAAAGAACAAATTAACTTCAAAAACAAGCATGCAAAAAATATATACATCATAAAATAAACAAGCAAAATCAATAATATAACTCATTAAAAAAAAAAAAAAAAAAAAAAACACTGAATTCTACAAAAATTGAATGAATGGGAAAAAGTTTAAGACAGTACTCATTCGAAAGATAAAGAAAAAAATCTCTTAATATTCTACTTTACCATATACAGGAACTACACCGGCAGAATTAGGAAGTGCAATACATACAAATACATGATATTTACATCGATTTCTCGTAAAACAAACCTTTATTTTGGACTTTTCCTTCTTATCTTTTTCTTTGTCCTTATCTTTCTCTTTGTCTTTCTTTTCTTTCTCTTTCTTTTCCTTCTTTTGTTTCTCCTTCTTCGATGGTGAAGTTTCTATTTCAGCTGCATCTTTTGTAGGGGATTCTCCGCTCTCCTCTCCTTTGGAACTCTCTTGTTCCTTCTCTTTCTCCTTTTCTTCCAATTCCTTCTCTTTCTTCTTAGACTTCCCAAAATTCAGTGCACCCGGTGGCAACACAGCTACACCACCTACTGGTTTCTGAAAAGCAATCACACCAATTAAGTATTAACATTATTCTTTTTAGTATGTCTGGAAAATCACATAGATTACAAAGGATAGAGGAAAATTTAATTTGTGAAGTATTGTGCCAACGAATAAGCTACACTGATCTCTACCATCACCACAAGAACAAAACGTGTTCACTACACAAATAAACAGCATGCAAATAATAATAATAAAGCTTAAGCTGGATTAATACTTATTTAAGTACACATGTGTTATGGTTTACTCTCACAGTTAAGTATGACTAAGTAATCTGATAATGACCCTAATATTTGCCTATAAATAGTTGGAATCTCAAGAAGAAAATATACAATTAAAACTTGTAATACACTGTAGAATACTAAACAACAGTTCTATCCAAACACATCAAGTTCTTTTTTCCCCTCTTTTCCTATGACTTCAATAAATTCGGCAAGAATATATGTAACAAACTCTTCGTAATAAACGTCCTATCTACGACGTGAGACAGAACAGTTAAACCACGCATTTATGGTAAGATTTCTTTTCTTTTCTTTTCTTTTTTTCTTTTTTTTAAAATCCGATCTGATTTCACATCATTGCTTTCAACCTTAATATATATATATATATATATATATATATATTCTTTCTTCAGAGTGAGCTTGCTCGAACATTACTTTGCAACTCACTGTCAGTGAATTTTTCGCTCGTGTATCCAATAAAAGAAACGACAGTGCGACATTATTGCATCAACCAAAATTTTTTGGTAAATGTCTAATAGAAGTTAATACAAATCAAACAGTAGTGAAATAATATAAAAGACAACTGCTAGTCGGTAGAACGTAATGTTACAATATTATCGACGCAAATTGTGAAGGAAATGCACGAATGGTACAGGGAAATAGGTAAGCTGACAGTAATATATTGTGGATCTACTATTTATGACTCCGACTTTCTGAAAAAGATGACAACTACAAATGAAGCTTAGATGTACAACGAACAATTCTATGCCATAATGGAAACGAAAAGCTTTTTTTTTCCCCATAGAAGTTACTTTGAGTATTGCGATGTCATCAATTATAAATACTTGATGAAATCTATTTGGTCGTCTCCCGTATGCAATTCGTCGTTACATAGCTGACATAATTAGCAACGAATTTAATTCTATCATGATAAATGCCCCATGTTTTCAGGAATTTCTACGTAAATGACTATTCAAATTCACTGACTTCCCTACCCTCCATCAACATAACATAATTAGTAGTTTTGTTGAAAAAATTAATTCATTTTCTTCTAAGTTCCGTACTTTCAGCTGTAAAGACGGTGCGATAAAAAGGTGCAATCTACTTTTTATTTTACAACTTGAAATTCTAATTCATAAAACAATCTTTCTTTTTTGTATTAAATTCGGAATAAAGAGTGGGCAGACACCCATATTTTCATTCCAAAACTACAGTTTTATTATTCTTAGTCTTTCATTCTTATGTTGTTCACAACCATGATCTCCATAGCATAGTAACGAATTTTTCTAGTTTCTGTCGTTTCTCGACAATACATTGTTCACTTCATATTGCATTTTGAAATTGAAATAATAGTATTAACAAGAATGTATGCAAGAGAACGAGACCAAAGAGGCGTCGTAATTTAATGACTGTTGTTTGCTTGTTGTATTTATACTTCCTTCGTTATTCCATAGTTAGTTGTAGTATGTTTTCTCGTTAGCACACATACCAGTATGTGTTACGAACTTGATGTGTTTGCATACATCTTACAATAATTATCTATTTCCTAACAATACCTGTTCTCACGTAACTAGTTTCAGAGAGAAAATATTTTCTAATGTTCGCATTTGAAGACCATACAGCGAACTTTTTAAATCAGTATTACAGCAATTTAAAATTAGTAAATATTCTTTAGAAAGACTCAGCATCTTTCGAATTTAAAATTATGTAAACCTGAAAACCACAACAAAATATTAACAGTCATGGACAAACAACACCTCACTAAAGCAAAGCGCCACAAGTAATCTGAAGCTAGATTGTGCAAAGTTCATAGTGATTAAAGCACTGCTTATGTGATTGTATTAACCAATATTTACAAGAAGTAAATTTTAAAATTCATCCCAGTATGTCATTGCAAGGACCACGGCATACTTAAGAAAAATATACTCCCTTAAGCTCCTTTTCCTAATGAATATTCGATCTAATTTTCTGTCGACAGCTACAAGCTTCAACAAGGTTAGTGAGAGACTGATATTTTCGTTAAACTTCTGCCATCTCTATGAAATCGTACTTTTACCACCATTCTTAACTAACATGATGATGACAGACAATTTACGAAACAGACAACGATGACAGAAATTTCTATATTTCAAAAAGATAAGTATCCTATCTTTCCTTTTACATAGCCGAAAGCCGAACTACCATTTCCTCACAATGCCTATAAAACTGACTCTGTTGAAGGTCGTAGCTTGTGACCGAACATTAAGCTTAAAATTCATTAGAAAATGGATCTTACAACTGGTGTAATTTTTTTCAACTTTCATTCTTACGTTGTTCACAGTCATGGTTTTCTTGGCAGTAACAACGAATTTTTCTAGATTCTATCGTTTCTCAACAATACGTTGTTTACTTCATAATATCATTTGAAATTTAAATAGAATACTATTTCTCCCACGGATACGCTTTCCCACTAACCTGCCTACCATGCGTTTGTTTTAATTAAAGAAAAGGAAAACTAACGGACTACTTCAACCCAACCACTAACGTATAAACTTATCGTTTAACTCTTTTTTGATTTAATATGTACATTTTAACAGATTTTAAGTGAAATTAATAGACATAATGACGTTTCATATAATTAGTGGTTAATTAAGATTCAAATACTTAATAGATTTTACGACGACGCATGAGATAAGACAGATGTGGCGTTTCCTATGAAAAGCGTACAATTCTCTGGTAAATAAAATTAATATACAAAAGAAAGATGATCTCAAAATCTGCAATGATAATAAATGGTTACCAAAACACACATTTAAAGTTCTAAGTTCCATCTCATTTAAATATTATTCCAGCATGATTCAAACGCTCCCACCTAAACGCTTCACAACCTTTCTCCCTACTTCTTCCCCTTTCTATCTGATAAAGTGTATAGTAGAAGTTTTTTTTCTGTACGTGTATGATCATATTTCTAAAATATATAAAATCAAAACAAAATGTTTCTAATAAAACTTAAAATATACAAAAAACTGATCTGATTTATCCATGTTCATGTTCGAAGTACGATAAAACCACTCAACAATCAAACTAAGGTAAACTTTATCATCATTAACTGTTAACAGCTGTACATTAGCTTAATGATTAAAATTATTTCATAAAATCTAGTACCTGTCTACAAAGCTGCGTTTTTATTGATTTTACCACGACATACGAGCTGAAAACGAAGAATTAAGCGGAAGTAGAAGCGATATATGACTTAATGATCTGTAGCTTGCTTACTAGTAACTTCTCAAAAGCTACCGCTATAAAGCCGAACTGTTGTTTTTCGAAATTCATGAGATCATAAATAATTAATTCTTTTCAAAATAGAATACCTTGAAAGCACTGTCCATATTAGTTAAGCATTGTGTAATAAGTCAAATTATGTAGTGGTTTAGTACTTTGATATATTAAGTGGAAATTTCGGCACAGTACCTCTCAAATGTAACTGCAATAGGATTAGAAACCAATACATGTTGTTGCAGCTATCTGTTCTCTCGGTGTCCTATTTTACATGCAGGAGACGGTACGGAATTTACATATGTAAACGCTACAAATATTTACCAGATATTCGGCAATACTGCTCCCATCATGGAAAGATGTACTTATCAGAAGTAAACTAAAAATATAATCCTTAACGGGAAAGAAATGCTCTTAAAAAATAGCCGAAATAATAATTTGAAATAAATGTGCATTAGCATACCTATTGGAAAGGAACTATGTACAATGTTGATCTATTTTGGGAAACAAAACATTAGGTTGAAAGTTTTTTTTTCTTTCCTTTTTCTTTTCTAGATTTATCAGCATATTAGCTAGAGTTAGAATTTTTTTTACGAAATAGAAGGTTCCTGTTTCCTTAAGGGGGCAAACTACTCTAGCCACATGTCTAACAAAATTACGTTCAACGCAACAGAATCGAATAATTCGATTAAATATCCACTATTTTTTTTTCTCAATAAATCCAAATTGAAGAATTTAGCTCACTACGGTCAACATTGTACAAAAATGTTAGGAACTCTTTTCCCATTAATCAACTACACTAATTAATTATAAAATAAAGAGTCAAAATCACTAATTTCATTACTGGCGTTTGCATAAAACATCTGCAAAATGATTATGTAAATTAGTCTCCGAACTGTGTGCAGAAAGCTACTCAAAGCAAATTAATGTAAGCTTTCATAACTATTCACTCTAAAGTTCTATCTTGCACAATACGATCTATTTCTGAGGCTTTTACATATTTCATATATAGACAAGCAATGGGAAATTATGTATCTTACACAAACCCACTTCTTTCTTGCCCTCCCCGCTGGTCTAGTGACTAGTGCATCTTTGATGCACGTGGTCCTGGGTTCGACCTACAATGGACAGCTTTAAAATCTGAACGCATGACGATGGTTCTGATTACACCTTGAACATTTCATTACCACGATCTTGAAGAGGAATATTATTATTACTTAATGAATAACAATAGTTTCAGTTTATTGTCTGTTTTCTGCAAACTCAAATGAGAAACTATGCTTCATTTTGCTCATGTCTGTATTTACACAACAACTGTTCTTCAGTTCAAAACTCATCGTTACATCTCGACTTCCTTTGAACTCTATAAAGAGTCACATGTATGAACTTATCAATACCAGTTATACCATGATGATCTGATTATGACAGACCAAGGAATGTTAGGATGCTAAGGGAATAATGCTTTAAGTGCGATCCATTACTCCGAGGATTAGATTCTTATCGGTCCCGGGGCCACTTGAAACGAAAGAGTAGTTTGTTCTGATATTAAAACATTAAAACTAATAATAAAATTATCTCATGTCAGCGAAGTCTACTACTAGAAATATATATATATATATATATATATATATATATCTGACAAATTAATGATGTCATATCCAGATCATACATTGGTGCACTCATCATTAGATCGTAAAATGCTGAACAAGGACATACAATAAAATACATCAAGCGTACGATGCAGTCTTGTCGCTCGTCAACATACTTCAATTGTACATACGTATACACAATTGTTGACATACCCAGGTCACTCCTATTCGGACAAACAGAAAAAACTGTATTGTGCAGTTATACGAAAAGTCTTTGTTATGGCCATGCAAAAAAGCTTATGATAAAGGTGCAGCACACCACAGCCACTCTACCTCCTCAGGAATTGTGCCATGCTTTCTATCGTTAGAGGCCAGCAGACCCACTACCTTAGGCTTTCCCTCGTGTCCATCTGCCTTCGTCCCCTGCTGCGACTTTTGGTCAGCGTCGTCTTTCTCAGCTTCATACTCCCCTTCCATAGAACTGGAGGAGCTCGCTGAGGTGGTGCTGGCCTTGCTGGCCTTCCTATTCAACTAAGGTGCAAGCACAAACATGCAGGGTTAGTCAAAGATGCATTAGTTCCCAGCGAAAACCATTTATCATCATGAAAAGTTAAAGATTCATATTAAAATCATCACATATAAATATTCTCATTTAGATACTCAGCACAATTATTAAAAAAAAAAGTTTATGAAACTTTATCCGGTTAGCAATATCAGTTGGAATTACATTTCTCACGTCACAAGAAAGGAAAAATGCATGCCTTCCAAATGCTTATTAGCAACTCTGTATTCCTAATACCCACTTGTTAAAAAGAAACTGGAATCCAGGCACAACACACACATTCATTCAAAAATCCCAACTAAATTATGATCTGTTAATACTGCCACTTACTAATTCCACACTGTACTTATTTTTTAGATTTTCAATAACTGTTCCAACGAAACATTTATGAAAGGACAAAATTAGTTTCACTAATTAGATTATTTCATTAGACGTTAACAGTACTAGTGTCGGTTTACTTTACATTATGCTCAGAACTAGGGTTTTACTATCTGGGAAGTATCTAACCAGTGCCAATTAGTTTTAAAGTAGTAAATTCTACTTACCTGTGTGTATAATTTATATTTTCAATTTATTATTTCAATACCTTGTGTAGTACTGGTATCATCTTCAGGGATAACTTTACCTATGAATATGAATCTACTTGACATTTACATGTTTATCTCCTTATCTCCATCCATAGATTCCACTAACACAACACTTCAAGTCCCTTCACGGAAATCCTAAGAACTTCAACACCCCACTTTAAAAAAATATTTGTAAGCTAATCGGGAAAAAATATTTTTTCTTTCTTTTGTTTCAACATATATGCACGCCAAACTTCCATAAGAAATAAAAGTAGTCAATCACTATCTTAATACATTATTTATCAAAAATCGTTGAAAACAATCCAGTAGAACAGCATGAAAAAAATGTTCGTACTCAATCTACTGCAGTTAAAAATTATTTTTGGCGGCACTAATAACTTAAGAGTATCCAATCCCTATGACTAATGCATTTGACACACTCGACACACGGAAATTTGTAAAAAAAAAAACCTGAAGAACAGTTTTTTTTTAAAATCTAGTATTAATCATAGGAACTGGTTACTCGGATATATTAGTAACACCAAAAATAGCAGTAAATTACGTACATTTTTTTCATACTGTTCTATAGGATTGTTTTCAGCAATTTTTTCATAAGTTAAGTACTAAGCAACGGGAATGACTACTCTGATTTCCTATAGGGGTTTGATGTGTATGTGTGTTGGAGGAAAAAAAATCCTAATTAGCCAACAAGGTGGAGTGTTGAACTTCTTAGGATTTCTTTGCAATGACTGAGTGTTGTTTTAGTGGAATGCATGGGTGAAGATAAGGAGATAAAAATGTATCAACTAAATTAATATTCAGAGGTAAAGTTTTTCCTGACAAAGATACCAGTACTACACAAGGAACTGAAATAATATGATTAAAAGTACAAATAATACGCACAGGTACGTGGAATTTATTTATCATCCTAACGGTGTATAAAATGGAAACTTCAGCTTATTAATAAATAAATAAGATTACGTCAACAATTATTCTATTAATATTAGATTCTAATAATTTGAGATTGCAACAGAATGAAATGATTCCGCATAACTACGTATCACACATGTTAATATATTCTTCTGTAATTCATAAACAAAAATTAAGGTCATCTACTTAAAAATCGAAGTTAGCACATCATTCGGGACTACCAAATCAAGCTAACAGTTGGTGTGAGGTGCAGTCACACATTTACGACGCTTCGACACGTCCAGATGATGTGGTCGGCACTACTCTCGGAACCCTAACTCCCAGTTTTTCTCACGTATCCATTTTACAGAGGCTGTGTGAACACCTGAACAGCATTGGAACGAGGATAGAACACGTAATAAACTCCGTCCCCATCTAGGATCGAATTCGAATAATCTAGTTGGTAGTTACACGCTTTATCGACTATGACAAAGAGGCTCTAACATTTCTACACGTAAGTAGCACTTACAATATTAAGATATATTTAGCTAGACACAAACTGAAAATTCCAACTACAAGGCAGTTGTGATAATTAAAACTTTGTGTTAAGATAAATTTTATTGTCATATATTTAGTTACTTGAACCCTTTATTTAAGTGTCAGTTGACTGAATATTTAAGAATAAAAATATACATAGTGTGTTCTGGTATATGTTGTGCATTTGTTGTGAAGACTGTGCCAGTTAACATTCCATTACTAAATTGAAAAATATTAAATTTATAATAAAATTAATAGTTTCGCTAATTTCCAGTCTTGTAGTAAACAAAAATATAGTGCGATATCTAGTTAAGCGTAATGTGCATAGATATTCTATGAATATGTTTATGTTTGTGTGTGTGTATGGGCGAGTGTCATTATCAATACAAGTTTACCTGTTAATATGATGCTACATCTTCTTCTTGGTATCCACTGCTAAATGGGTTACTATTTTTATCTAACTCTAGCCTCTTCCCCTCTCCTAAAAATCTGAATTACCTGACAACTGCTATCTTTGTACTAAGTATCAAGATAGATATGCACCGTGAATTTCTTTTAACATTAAATTCAAAACCTTAGTACCTTTTAGAACACTAAGACTCGGCCAATACAAGTATGAACTATATTAACAGCACGAATTATGTAAACACTCGCAAATTATCGTTAAACGATTCATCAGTAACGATAATCAATATTTTATAGAGTTCCTAAAAAGTAAAACTAATCTGACATTTTTTCATGGAATATATCCAAATGGGGTGACCTTAACGTTAGATATAGAAAAGTTAATTAAAAATAATTAAATAAAGAATAAATAAAACTGTTATTGCAATTGTAATTTCATTTATTAGGCTTCCAAACTATGCTATGCATAAGCATCGGAAGTAATATAGAACGGCTTTGTCCGTTGGTCGACAGGTATCAGAGCAAAAACGATAAAAGATATAGAGATGATGATGCTTGCAATCGAATCAGCTTTCCAAGGATAGATTCTATCTCCTCTGTTAACTGGATCTTCAAACCGAAAGTGGTTCAAATTAGTAATTTCTGGCTTCAACGTTTATCGACATACCACGAAAGCTACCAGATAGCGAGTTTTTTTTTTTTTTTTTTTGATTCGGCAGCATCTCGACATCATATGACTATCTACAACACACTATCGAAACCAGAAAGGGTTCAAATTTACTATTACTTCAGGTTTTAACACTGAGTTCCGTAAAACGAAAACAGTAAATGCTATCGAGATGCTTTTTTTTTTTTTTTTTTTTAAATCAATTCAGCCTCTTAGGGCAACATAACATTACTATCTACAAAATTCTACTAAATGTGGAAGTGGTTCAAATTTATTATTACTTACGGTTTCAATACTAATTTCCGTAGAGCAAATAGAAACTGCGTTTTGCAATCGATTCAGTGTCTCTAGAATAGGTTCTAGCTCCTTCCTAGCCCTCTATCCAAACCGGAAGGTGTTGAAATAAACTATTTTTGATTTTAATCTTTATCCATAGAACAAAAGTGGAAGGGATAGCGAGTAATGGCTTTCTGATATGGATTCAAGTGTCCGATGTAAGATGTTCTATCTCTGATCTTATTATTCTATTGCAACCAGTACTTACAGATGGACTACTTCAAGTTTGAGTTTGAATTCGCATAGTTTGGAAGTCGTGAAACTATATTTACTTGTTTAAATGTGAAAGCGGATATTGTGGAAACCAAAACCTAAAGCCACCAGGTTCATGTAACACCTTGATTACCAACCAAGACTTTTTATCTTGGTTTGAAATGTCCTAAATCTGATTTGATACCCTAATAGTGTATTTTTAAAAATAAATAAAAAATAATTTTGTGTATCCAAGATGCAACTTGAAGCTGGCACATTATTTTTACCACCAGAATACTGTTTTTCATACTAACAAATTCACAGCTACTGTCCTTTCATAACACTTCTTGAATAAAACATCTTCCGAATCTCCATTCTAACCGTGAAAGTAGTAAGTGGATCCACGAACTTACGTACTCCTTTGTAAAGTGGTAAATCACAAACATACTCTATATACTGTACTATGTCAACACTCTGAGGTTTGTAAGTTTGCAGACATTAACAATTTATATTTAAATCCAATGTAACGAACAAAACACAATAAATTAGATCTACTAACAGATGTCCCAATATATATTCGACCTCTTCGAACTCTTTCAAACAGATATAACACGAATATTTAATAACAGAAGTGCTACATTTGCAGCCATGGTTTCCAAAATTCCACATTTTATTTGCGATAATTACTATTACGAGGTATTTTTTGTAAATCATACAATGAAAAACAATTTACTACTAAAATTGTTTTTTACTATAGGATTTTTGAAAAATCGATCATACAATTCAGAAATGAAAACATACTATTTCGAACTATGGTATTTTAACGTAATGAAATAAATAAGATACATATAAAGCCTGTATACGTTTGCAAAAAGGAAAAGAAATTTATAAGCAATTACTTAAAGGTGATATTCTCTTTAGTTTTTATTTAAGCGGTTCGCACATAGGTTCGCTTATGCTAAGAAGTTTCAATATGAATGTAACTTAAAAGCATTTAGAACAATTTTGCTCTCTATTTCCACTCATTAGCCACCGAATACCAATCACAGACTATGTAATAATATAACTGTATACATTTTGGGAACCATTCTTGTTGCTTATGGGAGCTTAATGTCTAGTTACATAAATATATATAGGAAAGAAAAGAAAACAAAGAAAGAAAAACTATACAATACAAACAGAAGAAATTTACTTTTTGCATGTTACAATAGCATTTCTTTTTTATAGTAAGTATTACGAACAAACACAAACGTTAGGACACTTTTAATACATAAATATTGATCAAATTAACTCAGTTGGATACATAAAAATTTAGAAGTTGGTTAAATTACATTCCCCCATTTTTAAAAATCATGAGATAGAACAACATAAAGTGCACCTGACATACGTAAAACATTAAAACATCGCTGAACCATAACCGAAATGTGATTTAGAAATAAATTAAGAAAGAAAAACAGATTATGTATCAATGGGAAAGCACATAACTTCAATCATAACGTAATAAAATGAATTTGTTCTACAAAGAGGAAGAAATATCTAAATGTAATGCCTTTTCTAATTTCTCCACACAATGCAAGTAGCAATTTGCAAACTGGCAGGCACTTAATACAAAGCTCACGCTAAAGATCGGTGTAGCCGAATCGCCTGTGGGTTAGTGGAAGAGCTATAATCAATATCACTCTTCTACAGACGAACAACGACGTGTAAACGAAACATTCCGACTGAACTACAACGAAATAACGGAAGTGCCTGAAGCTGAATGCATGCACCGCAATATTACCGCCAAATAGTGCAAGTTCTTTAAAAGCGGACGGGCAAATCTTACCGATATGCCTCATTACGGTCAACCGTGCCGCACTGACAGAAGTACTGAGAAGGTAATTCGGATTGACCGACGTATTCATCTGCTAACATTGTAACATTAATTACAGAAGTACTGCATTTTATACGTCACGGCATATTATACAGGACAAACTGGACCTGTGCAACGTGTGACCAAAACCCTATGAGGTGATGTTTAATACGTCTGTGCTAAAGTTGCTCAATTCGACTTGAAGACGAAACTGCTCAATTTGGCTCTTTCAATTCTTTGGCCCTATGAAACGATTAATGGAAGGTCAACGACTCGATTAGGCTGAAGAATTTCCATCTGATCCCAAGTCTCATATGTTCAAAATATGGATTTTAATGAACAAAGTATAAATTAGTGTCACACTAGAACAAATGTCTCGAGTGTCTTGGTACTTCTGTTAAAAAATTAAGATATTGTGCATTTCTGTGAAAAACATTTCGTAGAAACAAGTGTACGTTCCTTTTCAGTCTTCTACTGAAATCATGCAAATATTTCGAAGAACTTTTTTAAATTTGTTCTCTATATATAAATTTATGACAATAACCGAAGTGTTACATTAGCTTTTCTATTAAATGTACAAACGAATAAGTGTGGTATGATATCGTTACCAACAGTAGTCGACGTAGCATAAAAGGGTCAACCATTTACGCAATTTTTGGTTATTTTTGATAAAACTACACTAAGCATCTCTATTAATGGCATCATTTTTGTTTTATCCCTAATCTACTATTGTCTTACCATCAGCTCTCCCAAAATAAGTATCACCTGAAACTAAATTACAGACTGAGGACATTTCGACCAAGTTGATAAAGTATATTTAATGAAAAGAAAATAAATAAAAAAGAAATTGTGCTTATTGTTATGCACTTCACACTAATTGAAATTATATAAATGCAAATAAAGAACTTTTAAAATTACTTTGAAGAAAACCACGCACAGTGGTTTATACTCTGTGCAACACGTAAGAGTCAACTACATCCTAACAATAAAACCTGTGCCATTAAACGAGAGCTCTTCATTGACCATCAGTCATCCGGAGCTTTGCATTTTTAATAAAATATTCGAGAATCCTTAATGACGATGCTTCAAAATAGAATAAGAAAACGAAGTATGAATTCGTATTTCATCTTACCTCTGTACGGGACAATACCTTGTTTACACTTACACAAAAAGCGAACACTAATTACCTTATCTTTTGGTTTATCTTCTTTCTTCTTGAAGTTCTTTTGGTCCTTTGGTTTCTCCTCAATACTGTCCATTTCAGGAATGTGCTCTGGAGGATGGGACATCGTGTGCCTCTTCGAAGCTTCAAAATCTTCATCGGTTTGTCGTGGTCCTCCAAGAGCTTTAGGGTAACAAATAAGATGCAATGAATTAGGACTCATCTCCAATTAATCACATCCTATTGTACCTCATATTTAAGCAATAGCACTACGTTTGAATATGAAACAAATATATTTCTTTCTTACCTATTTTTCAAGAATAACAATAAATTTATTTATATTTAAAGAAAATGAACTTCAATGTAATTCAACAATAACGATAGCTGAATGGTGCGCAATCCAACCTAGGCTGCTTTCTTGTCTGGGTGGATCCTTTACTATTGTGCATTGGGAAGAATGCCAGTTTTCTTTGTATGTTATTAATTATATCACAGACGGACAAGTGAGCTGATTGTGTTGCTCTTAAGTATAGAATTCCCCCCAAATGACTAAGGTTTAATTAATCCACCAATTTTATCAGATTTCTTTCAATCTCATTAAACAAGTTCCAATTATTGAAAGAAAGAAAAAACGGTAATATATATAACTTAATTTTCTTCATAGACTTATCATCAATACATCTGTAACACTTAACTGTACTCTTAAGAGTAACTTCAGAATCTTCCACGAAGTTGGAGGATAAGCAAATAAGATGCAATGTATTAGAACACATATCCAATAAATCTCCTCCCTATTGTATTTCACATTCAAGCAGTTTTTGTATGAAAAATTCAATTCCTACACTTCAACAGAAAAGTACAGCACAATTTTCAAATACGAACACTGAAGTAGCCGAGAGGCTAGCAGATTCTTCTTTAGTGTAAGTGATTCTACTTGTATGCCCAGCGGAAGACATCTCCGTTAGTGGTTCACCTAACAGGGCATATTTGAGAAACGTAAACAGAAAATATAATTGTTATGTTGCTATGTTTTACGATGCATTCTTATCTGTACGTAGGTCGTGGGGGATACGATGAATTCAACTATTCTGCATGTCACTGTACATTATATTATCATTTTATTCATTAATACAGAAATTATAATTGCTCGGATAAAAAATTACAGTAAATACGTATGTACAAATTATCTTCTCTTCGCATACTCATACTATCAATATACTACCTCAACCGGTTTTATCTTTTAGAGATAGCTTTAAGCTTAACATTAGCAATATGTTTTGGTGTGTCTTTTTAACTTTGTTCCACATACCCATTTTGTTGTAGTATTCGATTCTTGTTTAATAGAATATTATAGATTCACAATACAGCTTTCACTGTATCTTTCACTTCCATTATTTTATCTGAGTGTCAAAATAGATTATGAAAGAGATATTTTATTGTAATTAAGAAGTTTTTAATAACCTGAAGTTTTCCTTACTTAGAAAGATGATTATTAACTTAAGAGCTACGACTTTACTGCGTAGTTGATTCGATGCTAAGACAAAAGAAATTCGATTAGGTTGCGCCACAACTTTTATATCAACATATGTGAATATTTAAGGAAATGAAATGAAATTTTTGAGTTTTACGTCCCACGTTTATGCTGGTTAGGCTAAAGGAGACGGCGATGAGGAATGAATGAAATGGTGGAATGAATAAAGTGGGAGGAAACGGGAGAACCCCGACAAATCCACGCACACGGTGTTTGTCCACCACAAAATTCACTTGGCGGGATCGAACCCGGTACCCCAAGCACCAGAGGTGAACGCTCTACCACTGAGCCACCGCGGCCCCCAGAATATATAAGGAGTAACTGGAATATTGATTTTATATATTAGGTGGACAGCACTATTTTTCATCAGTAGATCAGCACGCAAAAATGTAATAACTACGTCAATGAGTATCATGGATGTTTTCAGGAGTAATCAAAATGTAGTTACATCCTTTTGGTTCTCACTCATACATCTTCCACAAACGATGTATTTTTTAATCCACGAACTTCAAGTTTACTACAGTTAAGAATACAAATAGGAAGTATCGATTAAAGTTGTAAAGGCCTTGGATTTGTCAGCTGGCGCATACCTAACTGAGCACATCACCAAATGTCACTATTTCTGACTGTGGACCATATTTTACTCCTCTGTTCTCCTTACACCAGGGATCAACTTTGGAGCATAGATCAGCAATGAAGAACGTTCTAACTCAGTTTTTCTTGCACCACTATATACACTGACTGACAACTGTTAGAGAATAAACACACATGAGCCGTAACTTTTGATCACACGGCTGTTTTTTTTTTTTTAAACAAATATATCAGTCGATGGGACTAGCCACCCGTTGAGCGTATCTACAGAGATGAACGTGTTCTGTCAGCGTCAATATCAAGAAAACAACGCAACATTGAGTGAAAAGGTGTTACTCACGAGATGCAGTCAAATACGGCAGAGGCTGCTGTCAATGTAATATTGTCAATGACATGTAAAGTGAATAGTCTCTTGGAAGATGGAAGGTTTAACTGACTACAATTATGGAAGAATTGTTGGTCGGCTTGAAGCAGGTCAAAATGTCACAGAGCTTGAATGTGTGATGAGGATATAAAAAAAACGCCATTTCTAGGCCTCCGAAGCCGCTGTTGCAAAAGTAATAGCTGTGCGTCTGCATGATGGAGGTTGTAGAAGATATACAACAGTCTAACATGGTCGCATATTTGCCGGTGCTTTTGAAATTCATGTGTCCCCTAGGGTCATTTAACAACGACGAGTAATTTTGGATTGTATGCCCCGAAGCCAGTGAAGTATGATCCATTATCCCCTGCCAAAGTAGTGCCAGATTACAGTGGTGTAGGAAACATCGTGATTGGTGCCACGGAAGATGTCCTCAGATGATGTGCAAATAGTGATTCTAAAGAGTTTGGAGAAAATGGAAAGCACTTAATCCCATCGAGCATACCTGGAATACCCTCTGAAGAGGAGCTGTATACAGGAATACACTACCCTAGACCCTCCAGGCTCTCCTGAACACACCTATCGACAGTATATCAAATAGATACGGAGGATGCTGTGTTGTCGAGATGGCCATACGCCTTAAAGATGTGTGCCCTTACGAGATATTGCATTTCATGTCCTCTCTTCACATTGCTTTGCTTATTTAGATTTATTACGTTTTTCGTTTATTTATTTATTTATTTATTTATTTATTCATGGTGGGTAATTCTATCCATCTATTGACAATAAAGATGGACTACTATTTGTATAGTTTATATACTCGAATCATGCTTCCAAAAGTTATGGGTCAGTATGTGTTTGTTCCCCAGCAATTGTCAAGCAGTGTAGTATATGGAATCACTGAATACACTTTTACTTCAAGAGAACATAAAAAACAAACATTTGTTCACAAAGGGAACACACACACACACGCACATACATACTCGTATGTATTAGTTAACGGGGCATGCTATGAAAATTATTTCGATGCATCTGTACTTGAGTGAGATATGCATGCTTCAGCTGTAACAATTGCATGCTGATATACTTGAAAATTTCTGACATTCTTTATTTCTGTCTTAATAAACTAAAGCAGAAATAAAACAAATATGTCTAGCTTCATTGAAACTCATGCGTAACAAACAACCACCACGCACTGTATTTGAGGAACAACAAAAAATTTTTGAAATTTCAATGCATTTATCTTTTGTATTGTTACGTTCTCTTGCTAATATAAATCTGACTACTGCTACTATTCATCACATTATTGGTAATATTAATAGAGTTTTATTAGCTATTAAATTAGTAAATTCATAATTTGGTTAAACTACATCAGGACACATAAAATAAAGAATTACCATCCATACTTCTCGATGTCATTCGTCTCCCACTAAGACTTCTTTCAAATTGTGGAGCTGGCCTCTCTATGGGAGTTTTTTTAGTCTCATAATGAGTACGCCCTGAGTATCTGAATTTAGAACCAAACCGAGGAAACAAACCACCCTTCTGTGTTGGTTCAGGTGTCATCAACCTGAAAATAAAAGTGAATATTTTGATCTCAGTTCAATTCATATACTGAATGTTTTAAATTTTCATGATTCCAGTTTTAAGTATTAATACTACTTTGAAAAATATGTTTCATATTTCTAGGTATACACCAATGTTCAAAAGAAACTTATTACTTCAAGTTTATTCATTTTACACAAAAGAAAACATTCTCTTTTTTCTTTTCGATCATTTTTCTTAGTGTAAGAATTGGAAACCGTTCATTTTTAAAGGAAAATAAACGAAAAATTGTGTATTTCTTTTGTAATTTCGTATTTAAAATTCTGCTGGTTAGAATCTACGTATGATAACATTTTAAGCAATATAAACAGTGAAGTTCCACGAAATATGAATTTCATTCTGTGGCTATACTATTGCAACTCTTCTAAAAATAATAATGCTAAGTGTTATGTTCTGTCTCTACCAATATTTATTAGAAACCTTAGAGTTAAAATATCATATTATCGTTCTAAGTAGAAAATCTCAAAAAAAGATTAATGGCAAATTTCCTGAATAACACTGAATAAATCTTTTCCCTAACTTTAGATAATATTCATGCCTAATTCTCAATTGATTCGGCTTAAGGATTATATGACTGAATAGACCTTAACTTCGACATAGAAAATTTTACAATTTCTAGAGAAACTTTTATTCTTAGTTATAGTGTGACCCACGTGATACCTTAGGTTTAAAATTATATATACTTACTGTTAACATATTACCCTAAAAGAGATTTGAAAGAAAGAAGAAGAAAAAAAAAGAGCTGAAAGCTAAAAAGCCAGTAAGCTTTACAACATACATACTGGGTGACCCAAAAGTAGGTATACACTCCTTCATTGATCAAGTATAACATTCTAGTTTATGGATTTCTTTGCCTCGACTGTACCTGGCTTAGGTTGTAAGTAAAAAGTCGTTAAGAACAAATAATAAAGAAACTAGATCTACCTGTTTGATAACAATAGGAAATTATATAAAATATAGTAAGCTGATCAGTACGGGACAGTACATCTTCTTTTGGACCACCCTGTATATCATCCTATTAAATCACTATCAAAGTAACACCTGTTACTAAGCTAGTGTTAAAAGTTTTTTCTAATACATTATATTTTAATTTGATCATTATAAATTATGAAATTATAGCAGAAGCTTTACAGGGCACAGTATATTTCATTCACCTGCATCTTCTGCTTTTCATTCTAACTTCTACTTTTAAGCCTACCTGACAACAATATTTATTATTAAAGTGTTCCTTAATTATATGAGGCATATTCCAAAAGTAAGGGCCGTTTGATGATAAAAGCATCGTGCGGATCGGGATTTATTGCCAGAAATAGGTGCCTATAGTGCTCTTCACTTTTCCACAATCACCATGCTGTTCCAAACACTTTTCGTAACACTGCACCACCTTCCGTAAACCCTCTGCATAGAAGTTTGCCGCTTGGGATTGGAACCAGTTGACAACGGCAGTCTTGAGATCTTCGTCGTTTTCAAACCGTTGTCCACCAAGCCACCGTTTCAAATGCAAGAAGAGGAAGCAATCGCTCGGGGCAAGGTCGAGGCTGTATGGAGGGTGGTCAAACAGGTCTCAACGAAAATCTTGAATCTTCTTAACGACGGCAACGGTATGAGGACGCGTGCTGTGAAAGAAGAATTCCGGACGACAGTATCCCACGGCGTCGATTTTGAACCGCACGTTGCAGTTTGGTGAGCGTGTCGCAGTGCACGTCAGCTGTAACTGTTGTTCCACGTTCCAAGAAATCAACCAACAGGACGCCCTTGTCGTCCCAAAAGACTGTAGCCATCAGTTTGCGACTCGAGTGTGGTGACTGTATGGCTCGGGGGAACCTGAATGGCGCCACTGCATAGACTGTTGTTTGGATTCGGCGTTAGTGTACGAGTCCACGTCTCGTCGTCTGTCACAATGTGGGAAAACAAATCATCTCCCAGTTGCCGATAGCGATCTAAAAACTGTCGGGCACATTGCACATTCGTTGCTCTTTGTGCTGGTCCGTTAGCATTTTCGGCACCCACTCAATTTGTGATATCCAAGCATTTCTTTCTGTGACAATCCTGAAGATGGTGGTTCGTGCAACGTGGGGAAAGTCATTAGCCAGAGCACTGATCGTCAATTGCCTATCATTTCGCAGGTTTTGGTTCACTTGTGCCACGAGGTCATCGGTCTGAACACTAGGCCTGCCACTCCGGTCTTCATTGTGCACCTTGGTGCGGCCCTTTTGAAACTCGCGATATCATTTGCGAACCTTTCCTGCACTTATTACTGTAGGTTCATATACTAGGCACAACTCAGGACGGATATCAGCAGCAGAAGTTCCTTTTGCAAGCAAGGCATCGTATCACACCGCGCACTTCACAACTAGCGGGAGAAAATTTTCCCGGACATTGCAATCTGCCTTCCACGGCTGCCAAACTCCTACTGACTCAAGGCAACCGCTGCAGTGGCTTTGTCAATAGTCCATCCTTGGCGCTGCATGCGTGAAATTGTGTTCCGGCCTACCCTTATTTCACTATACGTCGACGGCCCTTACTTTTGGAATACGCCTCGTATACTTTCGACAATTAATTACTTGCCAGTGTTTACACTTAGAACAACCACAACTACATACTCTTCCACTACGCATTATGTATACTTTAAAGTAATACACAGGAAACTTTCAGTTTATATTCAGTATATACACTAAAAAACTGTTCTGTAATTATTAAACGTCGTTGATACATTATAGCGCGGGGCAAATACTAGAAACTAATTTTATAAAAACAAATTTTTTATGAAGTTCTCACGTTACCTTGCTTTAATTAACTTCAAAATATTCAAAACAATTTTTAGACGATACTTGTAAATAATAATGTTTATCAACATACCTAAAAAATGTGTGATGCTCCACACAGACTTTCCACAACTTCTTGGCTGCTCTATGATTAGCTAGTTTAAATCCAATAGTTGACTCGAATTGTTCGAATTCTCCTGGTCGTATTTTGATATAGAAATTATGACGTTTGTACGAAATTTTTAATATTTTCGGCCATGCGAATCTATTTATCCTTAACCTGAAATGATAAATAATACTGAGTATGTATATTGTTCTACGATTACGAAAACGAAAAAAAGAAAGAAAAGAAACAAAGAGGGAGAAATAAGATAAACTTCTATTTACTGTACCTAGAGATACGCAAATTACAAGAAATAAGTAAAAATGCAAGTACAATGACAGGAACAAATGACCACGAGCCACGGTTGACTTAATATACCACCCCTTCACGTTTTTCCCATGTTTCAACACATACGGAAACATCTCACTGGGTTACAATAGTTTACTGCAACGACAATAATCTGATGGTAAGGTTACAACTCTTACCACTTTTGACAGCATGTTTGTAAACCAATACTTACCAAAGTAATGGAAACTCTAATTTAAAGCAACATATAATCGAGTTAGCAACACTAAACATTCATGTATTGCGATTGCATTGCTTCAGCACCACGGTAGAAGATAGTAGTACGCAACGCAAGTAGTCGTTTGTGCATAGACAAGACGTTGGTGGTGCAAAATGAGACGGCCATTTCCGATTTTCACAGAGAGCAAAATGAGAGTGTGCTGTTAGAACAAATGTCCCCAACACTGTCTGCGTGTTAGGTGTATCACAAGCAACAGTACCCAAACTGACGAAGGTATACAGAACTCGTGGCAACGGACGGAAACCAAAGCTAGTATGGACGGAAACCAAAGCTACGTGAGACCGTTTACTGAATATTTAAGAAAACTGTCACAAAGAATCGTAAAGTTAATATGGAACAACTGACTCCAGATCTTCACCAGCACCTGGAAAGACCTGTTCTTACAATTACAGTTCAGCGAGAGCTGTATACCGTCAATATCCTGGTTCAGTTGTGACTTCGAAAATGATGGTGTCGATATCAAAACATGAACCATCGATGATGGAAGACAGTAATGGGACACAATATGTCGTGTTACTATTTGTTTCCACTATAAGGCCTACTTTATGTATGGCGGACACCTGAAGCGACGAATGTTCCCGATCGCCTATTATCTACCGTTTACATGGCCGCGGCTCTGTACTGCTTTGGGCAGCAACTTCATGGTATTTCATTGATTCTATTCTTGCTTTCACAGGACGAATTATTGCAAATGATCATATAGACATCTTAGATGAAGAGGCGATTCTACTGCATACTGCTCCGCAACAACGACGCGATCTTCTAATATGACAACGCCCAATATAGAGCCGAAACTGTTCATGCGTCGTTAACCCCCTCCGATTTGAGTATCATTGTACATCTACAGTCAGTTTAAGAGCAGCGCAAGATTTTTGCTTCATCGCTACGAAAAATTTAAATATTTTCTTTTAGAAAATTGTAACAATAAGAAAAAATTATCAAAGAAAGAAAAATTGATGGGATGGAGAGGCTATTGCAGACGGTAAAACCAGAGTGCAGTTCGCCGACAACATAGTAAGGCAAGTTTCTTCTCACTGATGAAGAGCACGGAAGAGTGCCAGGCAAGAAACTTGAGAATACTTACGTGGAAGGTGTAGTCAAATATACTGTTGTAATGCATTGTATAATTTCGTCCAACTAGATGGGAATTTAAGCGCTGCATGAGTATCGGTTATTGCTGATACGAATCGAAATAATTAAAAGCATCGCCAATATAGAAAGATGAACAGAGGTTACATTTAAGAATGAAAATAAATTACAAAAACTATCGGAATGACTATGATGGAGTGTTGCAAGGTCGAAATGGATTTCTGGCACTTTTTTTTTTTCGGTGCAGGTGTAAGATCTTTCAAGAATTGTCTACCTTTCCACATGACCTGATTCAAACATGACGTCCACCTGATCGCTTTTTAGCTTCTCTGGTTCCTGTTAAATGCAGGAGTTTAGTGCTGCATTACTAGTAGTGTTATGGAATCTGAGGTGTTAGGATGGTTGAGATATCACATACATAATGAAAGCATAAGGCAGAATTACATAACTTGTTACTACTTAGTTTGTTTCTGTAAAAATCTCATTATCAGAACTTCACAGCCGATCAAACATGTAATGTTCTCTTGATATATCAAAAATAAATGAAGTTTTTAGTTTTACGTCTCACGTTCAAGTTCTTTAAACTAAGAAGACGGATTAACGAAAGTGAATGATTATGAGATAACTGATAGAATGAAATGAGCCCCGAGAACACCCACGGATACGATGATGTTCATCACAAATTTGTGTGGCCGGGAATCGAACAGGGATGCTTCATATCAGAGGTAAGTGCTCTACCGCTGAGCCATTGTTATATCTCAGTTTCTATACTTGATGAAAGGACTAGTATATACGAGGAACATACATATGAGCAAACACTAGAAAGTGAATGAAATGAACAAAGCCAGATATTATTTTTTTCATACACCACCCAATTTTCAGATTTTTTTCTTGAGGGTTAAGGATTAAACGCAATGGTCACCCTCAATCCTTCTTTATAAAAAAAAAATATCCGCTTGAAGAATGTAGTAGGTAACTGGAAATAATGTGGTACAAAAACACCACTTATAAATAAAATCAGAAGGTACTCAATTTGCTCTCCTAGATCCTGTTACGGATTAAAAATAAAAATAAAAATATTAACTTTGGCAGAACACACAGAAAAGAAGCGGAATAGCTCAAAATTTTTGGATTGCAGAAACTCGAATTGGAAGTCTCAAAATGTGTGCTTATATTGATGTCAGAGTACAGCTATCAACTGTTTAACTGATTCCCATCCTTCTTTTCGCCGCTAAATACTTACATATGTCTTGACAATAATGTCAGCACAGTATGCGAAAATTCGACGATCAATGTTTTAAACGAATCCATAACAGTATCGAGAAGAACAATATAAAAACATTTTGAATTTAATTGTATGTATATCTCTTCAAGAGGATTACATTAAGAATTTATCAGCATATTTAGTAATAAATACAATTGTCATTATGGACTCCTTATGTTCTTTTAAGCTGCATTCATTTATCTGCAAGGCAGAACAGTGGATTGTGACGGATGATCGTAACTCTCTTGGACATCACCGTAACATTTCCTCTGATTTTTCTAATACCATGAAGCAAATTCTAAACCATTAAACTTCTGAAGGTACATTGATGGTATAAATGTTGCAAAGAAAAGATATTTATCTTAATTTTCTATCGATACAAATTTCTATCATTACGAAAGCAAATTATGGTAAAAATGTATGAAAAATCCATTTTTCTTTCTCACATTTATACTGTCAACATGTCCTCGAAACGACTATCGTACCTTAAGAATAGCTATAACATGCAAGAACCATTTCCGAGATCCGAACCATTACATATAAAAGGAATACTGTCATTAAAAAATTACTACAATAATGAAGACTAATGTAATTGAATCAGCGTGTTTATCATGATGCAAGTATCTAATTACTAACAGTGTTACGATACCATACTTCAAGGTTAAAAACAGTATCTAGGTTATTAAAGTCAGAAATCAATAGTTGAAATAAACTAATGAACAAAATTTCATACTAAGTTATTGAAGTGAATTAACTTGTTACAAGTGTTATTTCCAAAGCAACATTTTGGAAAATCTTGATTAATCACTGCAAACAAAACAATACATAAGAATTATTCTAAACTTTAATTATCTTATTAGTTATCAGACAACACAAGCATATGTGCATTAAATCTAGAAATCATCATCTTACCTGCTACATTAATTAATAGTTGGCTAAATGGATCATTCCATATAAAAGATGAAAGAAGAATTTTAAAGAGATTGGAAATAAAGATTTGGAAGAAAATACCTGACCTAAAAAAGATGAATACAGTTAAGTGGGAGGAAACTTATAACAAGGTGATGCATATACGCAGGTTGCATTAATTGTCAATAATAAGACTAGTGCAGCTTACTGAAGTATGAGACGGCAAGAACAGATGAACATGTAAACGTGACATCTGACGTTGATTAGTAAAACAAAATTTTGATTAGTAAGACAAATTTTTTAAAAATAAGTTTGAAAGTTTACAACGAAAGAGAATGAATGCATGGCAGTAATATATTTTAATAACCCGAATACAAAGTTGAACATAGCGGCAATGGAGATATATGTTGATCACAAATCCCCCACCAATTGCCGGACCAGGGCCCTTGACAGGCTGAAACGATATGGAATTTAGTATTTTAATATTAACAGCCATGAAAAGGATAATCAATTGCTAGTTCTTAACGTTGGCCTACCCTCAGGACATTATTACGGTCTACTTCAAATTAGTTCGTCTCAGAGAGCGAGAGAGAAAGAGAGAAAAGGCGACAGAAGCCAATGTACTAATCACAAACAATCACACACCTAGGGCTGTGTAGTCGGCTTCAGCATTCTTTAAGTTTAACGTCATAGACTTAAATTACATTTTAGTTTTATTTTATTATTATTAGTATTTACAGTTTTACGATTATTGTATAACACAGAACTGTAGAAAATAAAGTTAATAAATTGTATTATAGACGATTCACTCCTAGTAGTACGAAATGAACTTATATTTGCTCTTTATTCTTTACTGAGCACTAATTTTCAATCCAGTAGTAAATGGATCAGTTTCATGAAGCTGACGTTTGGAAAACTGAAACAACACATAACACTAATCATGACTGAAAAGAAGCAGAGATGTTATAATTGAATTTGCTAACATACTTCCATGTCTGTAAACAAATAGCTGTGACGGCATACATAGATTTTAACTCTTTATTTCTTTTCAGAGTGTATCCTTTAAATGTGATTTCAATGAGACGGAATCATCATTTATCAGGAGTACCGGATTCTATATTCCAGATTGAGCTCCTTCGTGGCTAAGTGGTTAGCGTACGCGCTTTTGGCGTGGGAGACCGTGGTTCAATTCCCGGCGGGAGCTCATGTGGTTGGATTCCACGTTAATCAGTAGGTTCACGTCTCATATAGCCTCGCTGCTGAAAGAGACGCTAAACTTAAAATCAAGTTAAGACTATATTTCAGATTTAATACTACAACGATAACGTTGCAATTTATTTGTAATTAATTTATAATTTATTTGTAAATGTGCTTAAAATATACCTGTACCAGCTATTATGAATATGGATCAGAGGCGAACTGTGTGAGCCGTTATTTGTAATTGAAAGAAATATGTGTTAATCTTATTTTCGATTGTCATTTTTTTTTATACCGTTGCTATGGTGATGTGTAATGTAATAAGTGGTAATATCCGACAGGTTGTGTAAGGGATCACGTCAACGAATAGAATTATTCGTAAGTTTTAATAATTAAATAATATAAAAGCAAATAATTATATTGACTTGTCTTATTACATATTGAACCAGGTAGTTTAATGGTGTTACGTGAACCTATTTTAATTAATATATGTGTGTGTTAAAAGTAAAATAAACTGTATATATGAATACGTAACACTTCTATATGCAATGGAATAATTTATTGTTCCATAAATAATGGTGCCTTTCAACCGCGGGAACCTGTGTATGTCTTGAAGTTAAGTAAAGACGGGATATTGAAAATTTGTAGTAAGACGTATGAATCTTCAGTTTACATATTTACGCAGTGGTCGAAAAATCGAACGTAAAGTAAATATGGCAAGTGAACAAAATAATGATCAAGTACTGTCAGACAATACTCAAGAATCCATGTCTCAATCTGTGGATAATAATCAAATTTTGCAAATGTTTAAGCAATTAACACAACAAATCAATGATCTTAAGCAAGATCAAACACAGAAGTTTGAACATTTTGAGCAAAGTCAATCGCAACAAATCAATGATCTTAAGCACGATCAAACTCAACAAATTAGCGATCTCAAGGAAGACCTTAAAAATAGGTTAAATCAGCAAACTTTAGACTTTGAAGAGAAGTTTGAACAGTTACAACGTTGTCATGAAAATAAACTGAAAGCTATTCAACAAGAATTTGTGCGTATGAATCAGAGTATTGTGGCTAAATTTGAAAAATATGATGAAAAACTGGAAGAAGTTGAACATAATATCGGTGAATTTCAAGATTCCATAAATGGATTAGAATCTATGGTATGCGTACATGAAACTGACATCAAGCGACTACAAGAAGAAGTCAACATTATCAAAGAGAAATGTGTTCCTGAAAGTACGTCCCAAGAAGATGGACCTAGTCATATAATACACCCGGTGTCTACTAATCGTCATCCTAATCACCAGCGTCGCCAAGTGTTGGAAAACAACAACTCTACCAGTGGTGAAGAGGATAGCATTGATTTTGAGAGAAGAGTGAGACCGCCATCTAGACGTAATTTCAATAGGCAGGCGAAAACAGTCACAGGTAAATTTATAAAATTCAGTGAGGTTAAGTCCCTTACTAAATTTAGTGGTGTGCCTGAAGATATTCCTGCAAGATCATTTCTCGAAAAATTCGAAGATGAATGTGAACTTATTGGTGTAGATAAGTCACAATATTTAAAATTACTGCCTCACGTGTTACCGCTTTGTTCAACTTGGTTCAAAGCCATTAGGGGTAATTTAAGTACTTATTCTGACTTTAAAAATGCTCTCTTGTCGAACTATGAGAATGATTTTATGATTGCAAATAGAGATGCCGTTTTAAGAACGAAAAATTATTCTCCAAAACTTCATGGTAGCATTACTGAATTTGTAGTTTCTACTTATAATGAATTAAGATCCTTAAACCCAACTTATCCCGAATCACGTATAATAGCTTCTATTAGGATTTTGCTTCCTTTTAGATTACAGCAACTGTTGATGTCAGCACAATGTATTAATTTCAACCATCTGATCATGCTAATTCAAAATTACGAAAGCCAATCTGTAATGCATAATAGTAACAATAGAATTCAAGATAGAGGGCAGAACAATTCTCGACGTAATCCAATTCAGTATGCAGCAGTTCGTAATATCAGTGTGCAACCTGATAATAATGTTAATGTACGTAGTTTCAATAAAAGGAGAAATTGTTGTAATAGTACCGGTAATCAGACTCAATCTAATTACAGAAATCAAGCTGGAAACCTTAGAAATTTGAGGAATGGCAACCGGAATTTCAACAGAAATAATAATTATTGTAGATTTTCACCTAATCGCTTTGTAGATGGCAGGAGTTTTGTAAGCAGAAATCCAACTAATGTAATTATGCCTATTCGGCAAGGTAGTACTACAGATTGCGGGATACAATGTGATTTAAACGAAGATGTAAAACAACATAATTTAAACTAGGATATGCTGATATGGGAGGGGTTGAAACCATATCAGCATCGTGTACTTCTCATCAACTTTCAGATTATGAAACTGATTTAAAGTTTTTTGATACAAATTGTTGATATATAATGTAATTCATTGAATGTGACTCTGTGTTATTTTGTCTTTAAGATTTCCAATTGGCTACTTCAATAATTCGAGAATATATTATTATCAGATTTGCTGTAAATTTCTTTTTATAATGTTAATTAAGAATTTGTTAATTTATATTTCTTGTCAAAAAAAAAAAAAAAAAAATTCATTGCTTCTTGATCCTACTTATGTTAGTTATTATAAAGATCTTGATTTATACTTAGTGGTGCTTACAAAAGGTTACTTAGTACCCTGAAGAAAATTGTTATATAATTTTAAAATCTGAATAGCCACATTAATATTAATGTTAAATTGACACTTTTATTATATTGATATGATGTGAAAATATGGAAAATGAAATGTGTTGTTACAATGTAATATAATGTAAAATATTTATATTGACGTGATGTCAAATATTTAAGGGCTATTCGAAAAGTAAGTCAACTTTGATTTTATATCCAGGGTTCTTTCCTACGTAGTTATACTACTACGGAATTCCGCCTTCGAGCACCATTTATAACGATAACGTTGCAATTTATTTGTAATTAATTTATAATTTATTTGTAAATGTGCTTAAAATATACCTGTACCAGCTATTATGAATATGGATCAGAGGCGAACTGTGTGAGCAGTTATTTGTAATTGAAAGAAATATGTGTTAATATTTTCGATTGTCATTTTTTTTATACCGTTGCTATGGTGATGTGTAATGTAATAAGTGGTAATATCCGACATGTTGTGTAAGAAATTAGTCAACGAATAGAATTATTCCTAAGTTTTAATAATTAAATAATATAAAAGCAAATAATTATATTGACTTGTCTTATTACATATTGAACCAGGTAGTTTAATGGTGTTAAGTGAACCTATTCTAGTTAATATATTTGTATGTTAAAAGTAAAATAAACTGTATATATGAATACGTAACACTTCTATATGCAATGGAATAATTTATTGTTCCAATACAGTGCGCCTTAGAAATTTCCATTTCTATGTTATAGTTAGATTTATTTTGTCTTCACATCACTTATACTGTGCTAGTTCTCTGAGCCCAATAAATCTACGGAAATTACATTTTTTTTTCAGTTCCTAATATTTCCCTTCATTCTAGTGGAATTTATTACACCAACATGTTTTTCATGACACTAGCCAAGAACTTGATACGCCTGAATATATAACCAAATCTTTCTAATTGATCAAGTTTTGCTCCAGATTCTCGGAGATCGGAAAATTGGTTTGAACTAACACCATTTAAAAATTTTACCTATTTTTAGCCAATCTCGAATGCAAAAGAGTATTCACCCATTCGGACGGGACTACTGCTACTACAATTATTATTATTATTATTATTATTATTATTATTATTATTATTATTATTATTATTATTGGCACCTCCTTTTAAAAGTTTCTTACTTCCATCTACCATGATACTGTGTCTATTCATTACTCACCATTATGGCACATAGGAACTGAAATTCCCGATGTTAGTCTTTCTAGCTGAACACATGAACCAACAATATTCTGCACCTGTATTTTTGAGTTCAAAACTTTTAAGTGAAACAAAGTTACGTTACACCAATACTAGTGCTAGAGATAACTTTTTACGTAAGGACCTCCAAAAATTATCACTAATATTAAAATTACCTTTTGAAAGAAAAACTTATTTTCTGAACCCTACAATACACAGGGAATATAATAAATTAAAATCGAGATATTTTGACAATTGGCTTCAGGTATTCATTATTTATGTTCTACAAGGGCAGATTCATTTGACTAAATATTATTTAGAAAATCATTTGTTGGAATTTATGTTGAAACAGGAGAGAGAGAGAGAGAAAAAAAAAGAAAAAAGTATTTACATAAAAACCTGCGTTCCCTTATGGTAATATGGTTGGGATACGCATTCAATTCCTGCTGACAACTTAGTGGTTCGCATTACACATTACGTTGTAGTCCACGTTCCATGAGCCTCTGTATACTCAAACGAGACAAACCCCGAACCAACGAACAAGAAATATGTTTCTGTTCACTACTGGAGAATAATTTATAATAATACTAATACTAATACTAATAATAATAATAATAATAATAATAATAATATGAGGGTAATTTAGTTATTAATTAATGTTATGGTTCATGTCAAAAATGGGATATTTTCTTCCACTGTACCCTGAAATGGCCAAAAATATGGACACAATTTTACATCTGTATAAGTTCAAACTGGTTTCCCGGCCTCCGAAGAATCTGGAGAAAAATTCACCAATTCAACGAACTATTTGATACAAATTCGTACGTTTAGTCGGATCAGACGTTTGCCTCAGATATACAGGATATAAAATATTTAATGCTTTACCCAATCATATAAATACAAAATTTACCAATGTATCTAATAGAGAAAGAATTTTATAGTATAAAAGAATACCTAGGAATATCTGTGTAAAAATGTATGACTACTGTAATTTTCTTTTTAAATATTATACAAATTCTATGCACATATGAACTGAACGCTCCAAACATCACGTATTGGTTAGATGGAGTAAATAAATGAAATGTGTGCGAAGTTGTCAATGTATGAGAAATCTGTCAGTGTGGCAAATTCCAACGTACACTTGAAGAAAGAGGAGAATATTAGGAATTCAAAAGAAATGTAATCCATAGTTATATGTATCCAAACACACTGTAAAGGAAGTGAAGATAATATAAAACCAAAATGCAACATAAAACGCGAAAACCTCAATTAGATACAGAATCCGGTATTCTTGATAATTAACGGTTCCCTCTCACTAAGTAATACATTCAAACGAAAAGAAAGAATGAGACAGAATCTGAACATCGTCACTCATCCGTCCGTTCATAGACATGGAGGCCAATTTTGTGTGTTTTGTTGATAGTATTTGTTGTGTGTAAACTGGCTCCTTTTCGCGGAATGAATGTTATAGGATATATTTCAAATGAATAAACAATCATGAATAACTGATTTTGAAAGTTGTTGCCCTGAGGATGGAAACAGAGTTCTAAAACCAATGTTGGTTTTGAGAAAGGTCTCAGAGTAGACCGATATATGCACAAATAATTAGAAAATTCGTCACCGGATACAGAGACAGGTTATTATTTATTCATTGTTCTCCCTTCCCTATACAATTTAAGCTACAGACAAAAAATAAATTGGATATTTTTTTTAATGAAAAGTGAGTGGCGAAAACGTTAAATCCACTTTACACTACATGAATTCAAGATACTCACATTAGACTGGTCGCACATTGACAAGAGCAGGACAGCCAATACGAAGCTGAGAGAGAGAGAGAGAGAGGATGTGGGGAGAGAGGCCTGAATGTATTCACCATGTGACTCAATCACAACATTGGAGAGGCCTTTGTCTGGCACATGCTTGAGTGAATATGCGGTGCTACACAGGCTTTATTGCATTGTTCACAGTACTTCACCTTGCCTTGGTTGTCCTCTCTTAAAGTCAATGTGCAGCCGGCCTTACTCATCCCATTACGGATTCTTGTAAATAATAATTTAATCGGCGAATTTTCAATCAATGTTGTTAGCACCAAGACAAAGGTAATAAGAAACAATTTCTTTACCTCTGTTTTGACAACACTGACGGTAACTCAGCGGAAATTCACCGATTATTTTAGGGGGGGTGGGTGATTTGGAGTTTAGCGTCCCTTTTAGCACCATTGCTATATGAGGCAAATCCACAGCTTAACGTGAGATCCGCACCACGTGAGCTTCCACCAGGAACTGCACCAGGATCATCAATGCCAAAGACGTGTACAATAATCACACACTCACGAGAAAGCTCACATGACAAGAGAAGACCAGGGCGATTACCTGTTAAATTTATTCGTAATACAGTTCAAGCCAGTAATAATTTCGAAGTTACTGTCCAAAATTTGATCTGTGTAGCATCGAAACAAGCAACTGGCTCTCATAAATCACTAGTACATGCTCTGGAGCGCTCATGTATTAATTCGTGCTTATACACAAGCCTTAAGACATCATTTGCTCGAATTAGAGAGAATAACCCATTGTAATGAAAATTTCTTTCAGATTAAAATGATCATCTGACTTAAATAATGTCACTTAGCAGGCCATGCTTCTAGAGATATAAATTATGAAATGAGACATTAATAATCCTACTCTAGAAGAGAGAAAAGGAACATATACAGAAGTAACACTTAACATCCATTAGTAACTAAAGATCAACGAGTACACTGGAACATTAAATTGATTCTTATCTTCTACTCTCATTCTACATATACAGTAGTTAAGTTTTAATTTACAAAAATAGATACGACAAATAAGAAAGAGAAAAGATGATAATTACTTTACAAAGAAGCACAAATGAAAACCTTCAAATGTTCATTAGTTTAGCACTTCTCTTACCTATCTCTGTACACAAGAAGGCCTGATGCACAAACTCCCAGCATGATGTCAACGCCTTCCGAGTCTTTGGCCGGATGTAAGTCAACTCCATACATGGCGAGTTTCTTTGCATTTTCCAAATAATGAAGCTCAGCTTCCGCAGGTGTTTGGCCTCTGTAACATTAATGAATGAATGAAGATATATAGAAAGTTAAGCTGTATTATACGACAGTGCAAAAATCTGCATACATCATTGCAAGTTGGAAACGACTGCACGATTTGGGATTAAGTTTGTACGATGGTTACGGTGGAGCTCTACCTAAAAGGAAAAAGTATGTGAGATCTGCGAAATCGTCTGAGGTTAGAAAGCCACCGAAATACTAATTCTGCATAAGGTTTTACTAAACTTATTCATATAAGACTGTTTTCCTACAACAAGGTAATATTTCTAACGTCCCTGCAAGAAGATAAACGCCAAAACATTTTTTGTTTGTTTGTTTGTTTCCTGAAAATATAAGGCTTTGGAAGTGGACGTTTCTTAGTATCAATCCTTTACTTTCCTCAATCAAAAAGACCATTATCATTACTTTGAAATTCAGAACGCGATTTACTATTGGCAAATAGACGGCAATTTTTAAGTACTGAATTATGAAATGCATTTCTTCCACAAAAATGAGTGCTTACTTATTTTGTTTGGTAGTGATTCACTAAACTATGTGGATCTGAGGAAACACTGGCTCAAGGGCGATTAGAAAACTGAGAAAGATGATCTGACAAACAAAAACAAAAAAAAAAAGTCATGGAGCTAACCTGATATTTTGGTGTCCCATGTTAGAACCAAAGGGAGTCGGGACAACGGCATTATTATTATTAATAATAATAAAGTAACACTGCCACGTGTTGGTAACCATGGCACTTCCCTTCGATCAAGTTTTGTTCTGGTATCATGTCGTATGTGCACTAATTTGTGTAATTCCAAGCGTATGTAGGCATATGTAGATAGTTCAACAGGAGAGTAAATTATTTTATTGGGAGATTTTCAATTATCTGATAAAATAAATAAATCTGTTTGTGTGCTAATAATACTCTGTGTATGGCAGCACCGAGCACTGACATTTCTTGCAATCGCATAAGAAGGTTGATCAAGAGGATCAGTTGTTCAAATTTCAATATTAGAATCTTGCACCAACGAAGCAAGGTTTCCAAAGTGATTTGATTTTCATACGAATAACTTCATCTACTGAGAATGGTTACAGTTCAAGTGACCGAAACCCCACAGATAAATGAATTAACCGTGCAGAGAAAACAAGTAAGAAAAAGGTAGAATCATGCTATCAGCTTTTAAGTGATATTAAAAATGCGTCAATTAGTTGAAATAGTCTATAGTAATTTCTGACAATTTCAAGTTTAAAAAGATTCCAGTGATGTTATTATCCAATAAACAATACAGCTGAATTTACTCACTTGTGTGTTTTATGAAGCTCCATGACTTTCTCTTCGAGTTCCAGTGTCTGATTCGGTGCAAATCTGAAATCTTTGAGGTACGTCCTTCCATGTTCTTCAGCGTCATAGTCTCCCAGCTCTGACTGCACAAGGTAAGACCCTAGAAGGGCATGCGTCACGAAGGAGCATGGTAACCTAATACGCAAAAAGAAACAATTAATTAACTTCCAATAAATCTTATTTAATGTTTACATCTTCCTGCTTTTATGCAGAATTACTACTAGTTGAAATGGTGATATTAACAGTAAATGCGATAAAACATTTCATGAATTGACAGAACAAATTTTTATATATTTAAAACAATCACAAATTAAAAAACGTACACTATAAGTGCTTCAGATAGGAAGGTAAAGAAAAAAGTAGAAAAAGGAACACAAATTAACGAACACAAAACCTGTGAAGTGTCCGGGTAGGTGTCATACCGGAATGCTGAGTCAAGTGGCAACGTTACCAGTGTTTGGATGTATATCGAGTTTAGAAAAAGATAACACTAATGAGATAGGTTTGTTGTCGACAGTGCACGAGCAAACGAACAAATGGAAAAAATCATGATATGGAAAATGATAACTTTAACTTTTTATAGAATTTCGAAATCATAATAAATAAAAAAAATGAGAATGAAAAATGTATGTAATAATAAAATTAAACGATAATAATAAAAAAAACTAGCTAAAAGAAATGCAGTACAGTGAGGTAGGGTATTACAGATAGTTAATATCACTGGGGGGATTTGGGAACAGGATATATATGGAAGACCTGGGGAAGGATTTTGAGAATACATACACCTAAGGTGTGGTCAAAGGTACCGTTCTGATGGACTGTGCGTTCTGGGGTAGATGAATTTGAATGCAGAAGGAATATTGGCAATTCCTGATGCGAATCGAAAAAGGGTTGGAATTTCGGCTATGCATAAGTTTCCAGTGGTACCTTTGAGCAGCTCCATTAAACTGTCTGATGAGAGGGGGTAAGAAACGTAGGCAGGGTTACATAGCTTGACACCTAGTTTCTCGATAAAACGAGTTAGTAATTAATTTGTCGCGGCTGCCGACAAGACACACGTCGGATTGCATGTTATTCCTTTTCAACCTTGCAAAGTCTGTTGCAGAAGCCAAAAGAATGATCGACGAAGCATGTGGAGAGGACAGCGTTCGTACAAGTACGATGAAAGAATGGTTTACCAAGTTCAAGAAGGGAGATTTCGACTTGAAAGATAACCCTGGAAAATCTCAAGAATCAGAAAAATGATCTGAAAGCACTACGCCAAGATCTGTTCAAACAACCAAGGAATTAGGTGAGAAGCTTTGGAGTCGACCATTTGCCAATCGTCCAGTCTGCACATACTTAGCATGATTCAGAAAGAGGCAAATGGATGCCACAAAAGCTTACAGAACGCAATGTAGAGAGTCAACTGAATCCTTTGTGTCACTTTTCTGCTCACCATAAAGTTTTTTTTTTTTTTTTTTTTAATAGTAAAATTGAAAAAGACGGATGAAAAGTAAGTTCATTGATGTTAGCCCTAAAAATCGTAAATAAACCCTGATGAACCGTCAACTTCCGTTGCTAACACGTATATCCATGGCAAAAAGGTTTTGTTGTGCATCTGGTGTGATACAACGGACGTGTTTTACTACGAATTGCTGAAGCCCGGTGAAACCAATTGCTCAGTTTGAGTGAAAAAATTAAGAAACTACCTTATACTGACCAAGGGACGCGACAGATCATATTGTTGCATGACAATGCTCGTAACATGTCGTTTTGTCAACAAAAGAAAGTCTTCAACCCGGGTCGGGAAGTTCTTTCACAAGCGGCGTATTCACTTGATCTCGCCTCTTCAGATTATGATTCGGTCCCTATTCTCACTATTCACTATCTGGCCAGCACTTTGCAAACATCCAGTTTCTACTTTGTATTCCTATTTCTGCGAGACCCATCCTAATATTGTCCTCCCATCTGTGCTTAAGTCTTCCTAATGGTCGCTTTCCGATTGGACTTTCAGTTAAAACTTTGAAAGCATTCCTACTTTCTTCCATTCTGGCTACATGACCTGCCCACCTGAGCCTAATAGATTCGATGACCTAACAATGTTTGGTAAACGGTAGAAATCATGCAATTCCTCGTTATGAAGTTTCAACCATTCCCGTTCCTCTTTGGCATCACTGAATGGTTGGAGATGGATTTGGCATTTTTGTTTGGAGATTCCCTTGTTTCTCCTATGTATACCTGATTGTTAAGATTGCTTTTAATGACATATATCGGTTGGAAGTTGATACAATATGAATGTACATTATTAATATTACATAGAAATGAAGGTATAGTATGAGTGTACGTTATCAACGTTATATAGATATAAGAGGAGGGAGAACACTCGTGTGTGTACTGCTCGATAAAGATAATAAGTACGATATAATGAACATTGAGGTTTGAAGTATACGAATAATGCAACAACAAATAGAATTTGAACTGGATCTATTACGTAAGTATTTACCATTATTCAACTAAAGTTAAGCTAAATTCTGCACTCGAAAACAACCCTAAAACTAGTCAATTACATGGCCATGCCTGTACTCATTCTAATAACTATAATAATTCTAAAATAAGAGTCTAGAAACTTATCCGCTAGTTCTTCATTTACAATAAGCATATTATTTAATTCTTGATACATAATGTTTTAATTTAAAGTATTTCTCTCTTTTCTTAATTGTATATTACTTTTATATAGATGCCTATACACGAAATCCTTTCATCTAGGCTAGCATGTAATCTTTAAAAATATATATCCACTATATTATTTCATAATCATGATTTAGTTATTATTTACCAATTTCGTATTGCTATAAGAGCGAATAAACAAAGTGGAATACTTACTTTCCTAACAATATGTCATTCCTTATTTGAAGACACAGGTGATATCTGAAAAATAAATAGTAATATTTCAATAATTTATTCGATAATCATATTTTCCATTCTTTCGCAAATACTTGACGCTTTTCTACAGTTGAAACATGTTTGGTGGCAAGAACTCACAAATATTGGATATCACTGAACAACAGAACTTTATTAAAGAAAAAAACAATCATATGAAACATTATTTTTAATACTATAATATTTCTTCTTCCTGTTTTCAACACTTTACAAAATTACTCCCTTTCCGAAATTTTCTACAATTCCTTCCTAACAATAAAATAAATCGGTAAAACTTTATTTGCCTTTTAAAATTAAATTAAACTGAAAGTTACAACAGCAATTATCTAACAATCTCACATAAAACTTGGTACAGTCAGAAACAATATTACCTAAGTATAGGTTGTTGCTATAATTTCTTATGCCTCCAACCTATATTTAATATTGTTTCTGACATGCATGAAATACATACAGTAAAGAAAAATGAATTATATTTCCTCCATGTAACTATATATGTAAAGATACACCCTCACTCGAGACCGGTCAAATTTTAATACTTTATGACCTTACCCTATACAAGAGATAATGTGGTCAGAGCCATGCCTCCGGCCCAGGGTTTGAAAAAACCCGGGTTTTTTTTTAAAAAGCCCAACCCACCTGGGCCCATGTGGGTTTTTTCGGGTATTTTCGGGTTTAATCGGTTTTTTTCGGGTTTAATTGGGTTTTTTCAAAATATTTCAATGTCTTTGGGGTGAAAGTGTTAAAATGTGATTTATATTTCAAGATTATCATTGTCACAACTTGCAATAATTTTCTATTCACTGCTGTTTTGAAAAACTGGTCGCCATTTTGAAATTTTACGTTATATCGCCGCCAAAATATATACAGCTAATTTAGTGTGTCTCGTGCTTATATTCTAAAAATGTCAACTTAAAAGACCGAAAACTGCACTTTGTAGCGTGGATACCCGCTATTTTTTTTAAAGCCACCATTTTGAAATTGTACTTTGGTATGCCGCCAAAATCGATACTGGAAATTTAGTGTGTCTCGTGCATGTACCCTGAAAATTTAAACTTAAAACATCGAAGGTAATACCCTGTAGTATGTGTAGTACAGGCAGACGAACGAACAAATGTAGATCGAATCATCCCAGAAGCTTCAGTGACGTTTGCCAAATATGAACCCCAAATATATTAATTTAACAGCGTAAAATAAATGATTTTATTTGAAGGTCACTTTCGATATTTTGTGCGTTCAATTAGGTGAAATTCTCGAGCATTTGTTGCAAGACGTTTCTTTCCAGAAAATTAATTTAAAACAATTAACAAAGATATAATTCATATTTTATAAAGTAAATGTTTCAAAATGTCTTAAATGAAATCTTCCAGTGTAAAATAAATAGTTGTATTGAAGTATTCAGTTCAGATGCTTTGTGCGTTCAGTTGCGGGGATTTCCCGAGCATTTCTTTCGCGACTTTTTTCCCCCCTCGAAAATGCAGCTTTCTTTACTGTACATCGAAACTTCCACTAGTACGAAAGTTTGAATTCAGCACTTGAAGTAGTAAGTGTTACGTAGTTTTCGGAACTCTGAGCATTAATCATCTTAAATTTGACAATAATTTTTACGCTATTGTTAGTGTTGATTCTAAAGAATGCTTATTTGAAAGAGTACCAACAAATAACTGAAATAAACTGTTATTGTTGGAAAACTAAATTTTACTGAAGAATACTTCTGCTACCATCAAAGGTAAGAAATAATACTAATAGTTTTACTAATGCACTACATATTTACTGGTAGTACTGGCACATATGGCTTTAAACTCGTCAAACGTAGGGGAGACCGGGGCACGTTGTCACAGTAGCAATTCTGAAAAAAGCGAAAACATTAGCGCGCCGGTGCTGCTTTCTTATTTACTTACTAGATGCCACAACTAACTGTAGCCTATTCGTTTGGAGATGCGCGGGAACAACGGTGCTGCGTCAGTTGAACTTTGTCTGTTTTCAGTGTCATTTGTCTGTAGAAGCAAATATTTTTGTGTGTGTTATGTAGGTTACAAATAGAGCTTCATAATGTGCTACTTTGAATGCGCCTAATCTTGTCGTTTGGTATAGATATTTTGTAAAAAGAGTAATGGCGACGCGTGAGACAAGTTGTCACAAATAAGGCGGGGTATATTGTCACTGTGACAATGTGCCCCATTGTGTGTTATGTATGATACAAACGATAGGGTTATCTCTGTTTTGCAGACGGTGAGTATATACAGAAGAAAGACAGAGAGGAAAGAACCAGCAATGGAAGATCTACTAGTTGCAGCAAGAGCTATGAAAAGAAATAATAACCCCATATTAATACGTAGGCCTGAAACTGCTAAAGAATTTCATGTCCACTACAGAACATTGGCAAGATTTTGTGCACGTGTTACAGATGGCGAACTACAGTTCGGCCAATGCTCATTTACATTAGGTTATTCTTCGTAATACTAGGAAGAATTACTAGTATCATACCAAAACAAGCTTCGCACATATAATTTGGACTCACTACAAAAGAGGTTCGCGATTTGGCTTACAACTATGCAAAAGCGCTAGGATTGAAATGCCCAGAGTTGTGGAATGAAAAGGCCATTGCTGGCCCAGACTGGTATCCGGTATTTCTGAAAAGACATGGTGCTCTTGCTATAAGAACTCCCCAAGCAAATAGTTTTGCACCTATAAACAATGTCAACGAAGGTCCAAAGAAGATTACGATTCTTTCTCAGAGGAAGACGATACATTGTGTTTAGTTTATGGCAATCCATACAGTGCGAGTACATGTAGCGATAAGTGAATTCAGTGCATTCGATGTACGGAATCGGCGCACGAAAACTGAGGGAAGCAGAACTTGTTTTACGTGTGTATTAACTGTGGCTCTGACGATGACCTCCAGGTATGGTACTTTGTAGAAGCAAGAGGATAAACATTTTCAAACTAGTTTGCGGTTCGTACTAATAAAACGCAACTAAACTTCGTAATAATATTTACTCCTCTCCTAGCTATACAGTAGTCCTATCAGAGGAATTCTTTGCAATTCATAAACTACAATCAGAAACAACTTTTTAAGGTGGCATTTGGCTAATTTTGTGTAGGCCTATTGGAGACGTAGGCTATGATTTGATAATTTCGTCATTTTGTTATGACCTTTCAGTTTGTAGTTTTGATTTCTTAGCTATGAGTTAGTTCTGTTTTCATGGCAGTTTTGGTTTTCCTACAAAGCTTGATGTAACAATAAATATTTTAGGTTAAGAAAATATAAGCTACAGGTTCCCCTACTTTCTTTCCTATTTAACTAATATAGTTTCACCTTTCATTTAATTATGTTTTGATTCTCTTTCAGACGCTAAGTATTTAATGCTAGTAACATTTATAGTCTTTTTGCATTAGTAATAGTTGCATTAATAATATCTACCAATTTCTGGAAAGTGCCACAAGAATAACTTGTGACAATTTGCCCCATATATTGTGACAACTTACACCGCTTATGGGGTACATTGTCACAACTGTATTGATCATAAAACATAGTACATAAGTCCAGTTCAGAGCGAGTTACATTGGACAGAGAAATATATGTTATGCACAAGATAACAAAGTATGTGTATACTAAAAATTATAATTTTCGGCCTTACAAGAGCATCACAAGAAAATAAAACGTGAAAATTGTGACAATGTGCTCCGGACTCCCCTATGAGGGATAACGTCCCTCGGCATAGCCGAGTCGGCGAGCACACTATTTACGGAAAGTATTTTCTAAAATATAAAATTGCATTTTTTTTTAAAAAAAAAAAGGCTATAAGCATAATCAATACATTAATTTGCTATATAATTATCTCAAGCTAAGGTAAGTTTTTTTTTCATTTATTCAGTACATTCAGAGCTTTATAAAGATCTTATGAAGAATGTTGTTGTATAATTTAACGTGAAAGCATTTAATTCGCCCGAGGAATGTCCAAAGTTTGATAAAAATCACTTTCAATGTAATCAACTTAGTTGTAGCAATAATATATTAACAAAAAGCTCAAAAACCCAGGTGGGTTTTAAGGTGGGTTTTTTCAGGTGGGTCCAACCCGAAAAAACCCGGTGGGTTTTTTCGGGCTGGGCCCACTTGGGCAAACCCTGCTCCGGCCACCTTTGGCCCTTGACCTACTGGAGGTATCCATTTTGTTTCCTTTCATTTATAGATTACATTGTTGATATGCTCCAAAGTGGCATTCGACAAATCTCACATTACTCAAATATTCGCAGTTTTGAATTTATCTTCGAATGTTTTTCATCTTCGTATGATACAATATTCCTTCTACTATGAAAACTGGTAAATTAAAGAAGTAGTGGTACAAGCTGTATTTAATATTATGGATTAACTGCGAAAATTTTAATACCAAGCTTTCTGCTTGAAGAAATCAAAATGTGGAACGATGTTCCACAACTTATTCTCGAAACTTGAGTTTAACGGAGTTATATAAGACGGAACTTACTGTTTAAAGAGGAATCCGAACCTTTAGTTGGTTTTGTATCCGATGCAAGTAGTCTCACTGGTAATCAAACCAGGGACTACGCGATCACAACATGTGAGTTAGGTACTCTGTCAAAAAATGCTTGGTTGTAACCGTATACATTCCAACCGCTCATATTCCATGAAACACTTTTATTTCTAAATAATGTTAGTTAAACTATCTAAAGTTATCATATTTGAAATTTGAAATAATAAGCTGAAAGTTACCAAACACTCAATTTTAACTTGCGCAACCACCACAAACAAACAAGAAAAAAAAAATTGAAATATTGCAATTATTCATACCAATTAAAGTAGTTCGATTGGTAAGCTAAATAAAGAAAAGCTTCTGACATAGGAAAGGCATGTGTATAAATCTTACTGTATAAGGATAAAGAGAGCGAAGTTAAATTTGGATTATGGTAATCTGGACAAAAACTGGAACGGAATTATTAAGAGTTTTACTCAAAAATTAAGTCTGCATCAGTTTTGAACTTACTCTTCAATTCTCCCAGGTACATAGTGAATTGGTTTGGCCAAATTGTTATATTATTATTATTATTATTATTATTATTATTATTATTATTATTATTATTATTAAGTATTCTGCCTTTCGGCAGGTCCTGGGACTAATGAGTTTTTTTTCCTTCCTTCCAATTTTAGATTTTGGCCTGGAAATGTTTCTTCCACTTTTGTCGATCTTCAGCTTCCTCTTTTAACTCCCAATATTTTCTCTTATCCTTCAAATCATCGATCAGCTGTGTTCTTCTTCTTCCTATTCCTCGCTTCCCTTCCATCTTTCCTTTTACGGCGGTGTGAAGAAGAAAATTTCTTCGCAACATGTGTCCAATCCAATTGGCCTTTCTACGAAGGATGGTGGCTAGAAGTGTCCTCTTTTCTTCTATCCGTTGTAAAACATCTTCGTTTGTTGCTCTCTTTGTCCATTTTATCTTCTCCATCTTCCTCCAACACCACATTTCGAAGCTCTCCAAATATTTCTTCTCTAACTTCCGTAATGTCCAAGTCTCTGAACCATACAGTCCAATGCTCCATATATAGCACTTGACCAACTTCTCCTTAAATCCAATATTGAGCCTGCTAGTTAAGAGTGATCTTTTCTTGTTGAATGCTTCTTTAGCTATGGCAATTCTTGACCTGATCTCTTTGGTGCAGTAAGCGTCTCTCGTCAAAATACTTCCCAGATACTTAAAATTATCAACCTCTTCAAGTTCTCTTTTTTCTACTCTGATTCGTAAGTGCATGTTTCCACGGGATATTCTCATGACTTTCGACTTTTCAATGTTAATTTCATTTCATACAGTTTTCCAGTGTCAACTATTTTGTCAATCATCTCCTGTAGTCCTCCTTCGGTTTTCGCTATTATAACCGTATCATCTGCATACCTGATCTTGTTAATGATCTGCCCTCCAATCTTGAAATCTCCAGTTCCCATTAATGCTTCTTTTATTAAACATTCACTGTAAATGTTGAATAATTGGGGCGACAAACTACATCCTTGTCTGACTCCTCTTCCAATCTCCACACTATTGGTTTCTCCTTCATTCAAGCGTAGCTTCACTCATTGTCCTGTGTACAGGTTTTGAATGAGTCATCGATCTCTCCAGATGACTATTTCTTTAAGTATTTTCAGAAGTTTCGTCCAATTGACTCGGTCGAAAGCTTTTCGCCAGTCGATGAAGCACAAACACAACTCTTCCTTTACATCAAGAATTCTTTCTGATATAATTCTCATCAATCCAATAGCATCTCTGGTGCCTTTTCCTTTCCGGAATCCAAATTGATCTTCTTCTAACCTCTCATCTATTTTACTTTCCAGCCGCCTATTCAGTATGCGTGCAATGATTTTTCCAGTATGGCAAATCAGGCTAATGGTTCTGTGATCGCTGCACTTCTTTGCTTGGTTTTTCTTGGGCAATGCAATCATTGTAACATCAAGAAAATCCTTTGGCCATTCTCCACTTAGGTAGATCTCGTTAATAAATGAAGTCAGTACTTTCATTGCGTTGTCTTCTAATCCCTTGAGCAAATCTACTGGTATGTCGTCTTTTCCAGTGGCCTTTCTCCTTCGCATGTCTTTGATTGCTTATACTAAAAGATTACATTCTTGTGAAGCAACGTTTCAGGAATAGTGTACGAGACATGAAGACACTGCCAGGAGCGGACATTGATTCGGATCACAATCTCCTGGTGGCGGAAGTGAAAACTTGGTTAAAGTCGATCAAGAAAAATGGGAAAAGAAAATGAAAATGGAACTTGGAGCGACTAAGAAATATCGACGATGATGTGAAAGAAGAAATTGAAGAAACATTCTGTGCAATGGGCGATGTGGTAGACAATATAGAGAATAGTTGGGGAAAAGTTAAACAGATTCTACTTGACACACTCCCTCCACAATAACATTGGCAGGATGGAAAGGGTACCGAGAAAACCATGGATGACTGAAGCAATGCTTAAGATGATGGAAGAAAGCAGAAGGGCGAAAAACATGGACATCAAGGAATACAGAAGACTGAATAATGAATTAAAAAGAGACAGACAAAGAAAAGTACATGATGAAGAAATAATGGAACTTCAACGGTGCGGCAGATATGATCTGATGTACCAGAAAGCACAAGAATTAGGAGGGAAAGCTAACAAAAGTATACGAACGTTCGGCATCGAAGATCAAGAAGGTAATGTAACCACTGGCCATCAAAGAAGTTTTAGAATTTGGAAGGAAAATTGTTATAAAGTGGTAAAAAATACACGGATTATATTATGAGAAGTTATTTTGACAATTGATTTGGTGGTTAATTTACTGTGATTTTCGGCATGTATAAACAAGTATTATTCCTTCCTAGCTAGCCAACTAACTGTAATACGATTATTTAAGTTTCATAATTCAGTTAATTAAGCACAAATTATGTAGTTATATAATTATATTATTCTTCGTACATGAACGAAAGAAAGAAGAGAACAGGAACGGCTCTCGAAAACTTATCACTGGGATAAAAACACTGTTAGTGTAAGCTTAAATTATTTAGGTTATTTATAAGTTATCATACCTTGTAATATCTTCTTGAAGTTGCGCTGGATCTGGAGGATAAAATTTGACTTCGAAATTAAACTTCCATGGTTCATCTAGAGAAAAGAAAGAAGGGAAAAAAGAATTCGTGATTACCTGCAAACACACAACTATATTGATCTAAAAGGAACAGTCAGAAATTATCATCAATGCGACAATTACACGGCCATACACAAAAAAATAAAAGTTTTCTGTGCCGGACCCCAGGGTATGGATTCAATGTATTTTGTTACACAGAAATCAAATTTCGAAACTCCAGCACGATTGACCGTGCTTTTTGACTCCAGCTAAAGTAATTTTAACACTCCTTGCTAGCACTAATTAAGGCCCTTATTGATGTGATTTCTACTTTTTTCATTATTCAAACTTGTGTACTCTATTCTAGTTATAGGTTTAGGCTATTCCTGAATGCCACTTGCTCTTCCGAGCTTTCGATTCTCCCCTAAAGTCTTGATCACGGAGGATAAAAACAGGACAGAAAAAAAAAAGAAAACAAAAAGAAACGAACTTACCAGGGTTGATGTGTGACCTAAGGTTTTGACAAAGTATCTGCAGTTCTCTCTCCTGTTTATCATCCATTACGAAGACTCCTGGGGAGTAGGAAGCACAAAAGCAAGTGGTATTCAGGAACTGCATAAACTTGTAAGTCGAATGATTATTAGAATTCCTGAGTGTCATTAAAATATCACAAAAAGCACAAAACTATGAACCGCTTTCTATGGTCAGAAGTCTCTAATGCTGACTCTTTGCAGACGAGTCAAAATAACAATGATAGGGTTTAACTTCCTCACTCCCAGCCGCCCCCTTAAAAATGATCTAAGATGGTCTTTCTGCTTTAAACACTATAAAATCAAGAAGGGGTACACTGCTTGGTTGTCTGTAAACTAGAAGGTATCTTTCAACGCTGTATAAGTAACGCCCAGCATTCATGGCCAAATGCCATGTATTGTAATTTTTATGCTAGTTTCAGAAAGACTGCAATTTCACGATTTCGAAGTAATTTGTTGGCGTTTTCCAGTTTCTACTCCACTGCTTTTTATCCATGCATGAATGACATACCAAAGATTTGGCTTGCTCGTCTGACCAAACGATCGCAGTGTCTGATAATAGGTGCCGTCTATTGCCGTAGCAAGTGGAGGGAAATGTTAGTGCGTCTTGAGTTCTTGGAATTTTAAGTGACCAAGAAACTAAAAAAAAAAGATGCTTACTTTAAAGAAATAGCCACGTATGGGCAGTTATTGGAGTTGCTGGTGTACGTGACACATAGCCGCTGCGGGTGTGCATTTCAGTGTTTCAAGATGCTGAAAGTAGGCCTTTTTAGGAAATAGAAGATAGAAAAATTTGTGAATGAGTTTGAGTGTAATGCGATGATTCTGTACTGTTTTGCAATATATGTGGAACTGTGGTTTCCGCTAAGAAGCGTTATTTTATCATACACGATTTAAGCGCTGCAACGACACGCAAATCAGACGGTGAAAAGGTTCAGAATCTACTTGGAACATTCACGAATCCCGCTTCGCGTACTAACAATTCTGCGAATGATCTGTGTGAAGTCCTAATTAACGAGGACATTCCTTTATGGAAGTTAGAAAAAGTTTTGTTTAAAAATTTTCTCGAGAAATACACAAAAGAATTCCATATGAATATCTTTGAGAAAGACTTATGTTGACAGCGCGTACAACAGAACTATTGACGATATCCGTAGAAGTGTTGATGACAAAAATATATAGATTTCAATTGATGGAGAATGCGATATTCTAAGCTGTTCCATTGCTAATGCTGTAATTCGAACTTTGGACGGAAAAGACACACACAAAGGTATTTGACTGCATCAGGAGTCCTGGAGAAAGTAAATGGTACGGCAATTGCACAGCTTTTTACAAAACAAAACAATGACTCTTCTGTCACCAGTGTTCAGAACTGAGTTTCACGTTTTGTCACAAATGAAGCTACATACACGCACAACACAAGAAACACTCTTAAGGTTCAATTTCCGAGTACGCTCCAAGCCACCTGTCTGGCACACGCACTACGTAAAATTACACAGAAAGTATTTTCTCACTTGCCCGACATTGATCTTCTCGTCAAATGTGAAAAAGATATTTCTGAAAACTTCCTCGCGAATCAGTGCCTTTCGCGAATTAGCCCCAGAACTTTCGCTCCCACCATAACCCGTCTTAACAAGATAGGGTACATGGATTACAGCTGTTCTCTTATGCTAAGAACTTCGAATTGATCAAACGAATCATCGATACTCATGAACAAGATGATGCGTCTTCAATTAAGATTGCTCAAAGTTTGCTTAAGAATTCCTTGAAAAAGGACTTAGCTTTCATTGCAACGCTGTCCGACAGTTTTCTGTAAAGTTGTCGGACCCTACTATCAAGCTTTTCTTTAAATATAAAATAATTCTCTGAAAGCCTTCAATGATCTGTGTTGCACCGGTGAAAGGGTGGACACATTCAGCTGAAGTGTGATGCTGATGTAACTGTTGGCAATGACACAAATCCTTCCCGAATCACTAGTCTTTATGTAAGCTTAGTGACATTTGTAGATGTGGAAATATCACTTCCACATCTAAAGTGAAATCTTTGTAACAGGAGACAAAGTATTTCGTTTGAAAACCTTAAGAAGTTGCTGATAATTTCAGAGGAAAAAAAAATGAAGTAACTTAAGTGAACATAAACTGCTAGTATAGTGTAAAACAATTTCATTTTAGTATTTTTCGTTCTTTGAATGTTTCATAATTGCTAACGGAGCTGCGTGTGAATGAAGTGTGAGTGTTTTTGAGTAGCATTTTGTTTCATTATTACTACCGAAGAATAACGAATGGATCGTTAGATATCGTTCCTTACGGGCTGCATAATTTGCAAGTTTCCAGAAATTTTAACCTGCAAATACTAACTGAAAAAATGAAACATTTTACTTCTTAGGGTCTAAACTTTTTGTTTGATTAGTAGACTATTATAGTTTTTGAGTATTTAACACTAATTTTTCTAAAAACAAAAGCTCTTGTTTCTATTATTTTGCCATTTTGGGCTTCTTATTTTACCATTAATTCCGGGCTCTAGTCATAAGTTTGTCGGAAGATGCACAAGACAGGAAGTATATTCTAAAATGTTTAAATTTGCTCTACGTATGCTTAGTAATACAAGGAAATGCTAAATTACAGATTCCGATGAAATAATAAATATTTTCTTATATTTAACTTATTGACTGAAGTTTTTCGAAAGAATATTCGGGTAAAAAAATTGAAGCAGGCTTTAAAGGGTGAGAAGAATAATTCACAGTTTACAACTGTATAAAACTGTTTTCAAAACAAACACTGCGGATAATTTAAGATCATCTTCTATTGTTTACGATGTTCAATACCAAGCTACAGCAATAATAATGATATTATATATATGTATACGTATAAAACCAAATAAAGGACATATTGATACGATAGGATTAAGACTTCCGAACTTCTCTCACTTTCTAGAACACTGTTCTTAATGGAGTGTGAAAGAAAGAAAAAATGTTCTTGACAGAAAATACAAAAATGTTGAAATTCACTTACTTTTCAAAACCTTCACCACGCGTTTATCCAATTCTAACCAATTTCTTGGATCATGACGGTCTTCGTAAGTTAGACCAAAATAATCCTTTTCCAGTAAATTAATGTTTTCACATACTTTTTCCAACACTTCTTGTCCACGTGCCTTGCGCTGAAATAAATAAAAATTATATATATAATTAGGGGTAGTGAATGAAAAAAAAAATATTCAGGTTATCCAATTTATTCGGTGAAATTTGTTGTGATTATTTTCTACTGGTAATTATTTTGAAAGTAGCAAATAAATTGGAAAATTACTTACTGAATGTATGGAACACATTTACAAAAATAATATAATGACTCATCTGTAATGTCATGCATATTTTTTAGCTAATATTTCAATTGCTCTAGCGGACTATTTTCGTCAGGACAGAGGGCATATTATTTTCCTATGCAAATCTTTACATAGTTGAAGCAAATAACAATGGTACTTTGTAGTAATAATAATAATAATAATAATATAGGTTCCTTATATCCGGTATTCATGTTATACGGGTATCCAAAATTTTTGCACACATTGAAATGCATGACAAATTCAGAAGCATCTCATCAAGACTTGATGCAAGGAGAGCCAGACGGAAAAAAAATCTAACATATTTCTCTGATAACAGTACAAAAATGAATTGATTGTTGACACGCAGCTCAAAAGAGAAAAAGAAGATAAAAATGAAGCCGAAAAGCTCAACTGTTGGGATGATGTTGGAAGGGTGCTTAAGAAACAAAAGAAACATAGTGTGAAGTTTTTTTTTTAAAGATATGGAAAAAAACTAAATAAGATTGATCCGGGCATCATTTGGCTGCAATACGAGTTAGGAAATTAAGTTACCGCGTTTTTGTTATAAAAATATACGTTTTCTTCGTGGGTTGCGTAATGCCAATTACCAGTTACTAAAGGACATTATTAATTCAGCAGTTGATAAAAAAAAGTTTCATGTGAACAACCAGTTAATCTGTAGAACAAGATTAGTACTTAACAAGCAATATATATTTTTCTTTTCCTCTGTTTTCCTTTTCATTATAATACGCGTTTGTTATATACAAAAATTGTTTATTATTATTTCATGACGACGTGAAACAGTAAAATAAATAATTTCCATTTCCATTGCTATCGAAAATGCTATACAAAATTTATAGACTGCGATGCAAATTTACACTTGTTTCGCAAATTGCTATGTAATAATCAAAATCTAAAATATATAATACGTAGTTAATTAGTAATTTCGGTAGAAGTTGTTACATTACAGTCTATAATAGATTCTACTTCAAACTGCATTTATTTTCTGTAACTTGGCTGTCTACGTTGGCCACTTTCAATGTAGCCGGAGGTGAACTGATTAACATACACAGGTTTCACTGTACTGTGAATGATATAGTTAGGACGTAATACTTTCTATTCGTGCAAACAACATTCAAATAGTATTTCGGCTAAACGTTATTTGAAAAGAAGCAAAGGAATTACTGTATTGAAAAATAAACCAAAAATTGCAAAAATCCCGTTCTTTTTTTTTCTTTCTTCTTCTTCTTTAATTGAAGAAGGCTTCAACAGGGAAAAGTTTATTCCTTTTTAAGCAACACTACTCGTGATAGCTTACGTTGTGGGAAGCCAAAATGTATTAGTCAAAAATACATATTCAGGACATTTGGTTTTTATATTTCTCGAAGACACATAAAACATCAGGGACTGGATTTACAAGAGAAATTCGAAAAATAATAATAGCTCGACAATACAAATTTACAGTATCTGTTGCCATAACTCGATCACACAAGAATACTTACATCCACTTGTAAGTCTAAGTCGCTGCCATCAAGGAGCCTTATTCGAGCCAATACTAATTTTCCTTTTGGGGCAGCCTTTCGCTTTGATGGAGAAGGAGATGCAGGAGTGGGTTCCGATGGACCATTCTCTACTCCCTTACCATTGTCTTGCACTTTCTCTTCTGGCATTATTGTTTATTAATCAGCTTCTACAAGACAATAATTATTAATTAGCCTCATATAAATGAACACTGTTACTGAGTAATAGTTAACATTAATAAGAATGACTGAGTAGATAACATCTTAGCAAATGCTAAAAATAACTAACAATCACTTCTTAAAACTGGCTTTCCAGATTTTTATATTGTAATTAAGTACATACCTCAACAATTGTATACAGAGAATAAGAAACTGAATTACAATTTAGATTGAATTTAAAAAAATAATCTTTCTAAAATATGGAAAATCTTTATGAAATAAAACGTAAATGTCTAAATAAGACGAATAATTTGTGGAAATAGAAATTATTTCTAGCTACGAATTATCACTACTGATTTTTGGGTAACAATCTGCAAGGACATATACAGTATTAAAGCTTTGTTACCTTGTAACTATGTAAATTTTCAATAGACTCAATATATTTCAACCATCTATTCTTCTGTGGCCGTCTTCAGGATTAATTTCCTCTTCTGTATATATGTTGAGTCTTTGAAGGCTTACATAATTACAAGATAGCAAAACTAATTCATTTCATATTAGTATCATTTGCGTAAAATGAAATTTGTTACATTTTATGTAATGACATTTTGCAATCTGTTAGTCCGGTGTAATTAGTTTTAGATGCCACTTAATTAGAACGGTAATTGAGTAATTAATATTTTTTTCTCTGACCAGAGTATGTACTTCTTTATTCCAGGGTTAATACAGAGTAAATAATTCTAGAGTCAACATGAAAGGAGTTACATGTGGATTATTGAGTGTGTTATATTCACGCAAGCAGGGATAGGTTCAATTGTCTTTCTGAGCACGAAATTCCAAAAATGAGATTTTAAAAATTACTCCTGTCAATGGTTGTCAAGATTAGCCAAAAGAGAGAGTACTTCACATCATTTATTTAGGTGCGAGACTTCCAAATAGGCACTGAAGATGGATTGACTACTCCGGAAAGTCTGCGAAGAGTTGCAGGTTCCAAGATGATCAAGGTAAGAAGTATTGATCTTTTAAATAGCTAATATGCATCAGTCATTTCTTCAAATAAATATACTACATATCAGCTCAATATTCGTAAGACTGCTGAAAGGAAATCTTATCTTACCGTCCAACGTATTCTAATGCCCTATAGGCTGAAGGGAACGAATGCAAATATATGAAATTCGAAGTTTTTAGCAACATATTTGGCGCAGGTACGCCATCGTCGTTTGACCTGGCCATTTTCTGTAATAGGTGGTGAGTACCAATGCCAGCTCTATATTAAAAACTAGTCTCGACTCTAGCAAAATGACACACTTCCAGTATTACAAAACAGAAAAGAATTGAAAGAAATGAAAAACTAGGTTGCTACGTTTTCGGTTTCACTATATTGAATATATCTAATTATGGGATTAATTATTTCTTTCCCCACCTGTCAATTTCCTAACTTACTTGACTACCACTTACAGCTTAAACTAACTTCCACAATACCAGAAATGGTTAGTCAACAAAATTATAATGTATTAGAGTTTACTTTCGTGACGATTATCAGATACGTTATTCATTACCATCACATTAACTGATTAGCTAATGGAATAGGACCTGAATACTTCAAACAGAAAGCAACAAGGTAAGTTGGAAAAGCTTCACTGAACTTTTTTCTTGAGACTTCAGTTCCCATCATTTCAAGTGTCTTGTTTCCAAACTTACAAAAAGGACTTACAAAAATTCAGGCATGCAATTATATTTTCGAAAAGTGTATATTCTCTAATTTTGTGCTAATTTCTAACTTACCACAAAAACTGGATCCAGTAAGAAAACTTCACAACATTTCTCTAGATGCCTTTAGCTGAAGTTGTTAACTGCAACGAAGAAAGTACAAACGTTAGAATGCAAATCCCTAATCACATTGTTATTGTGCATTTAGGTTTACTACATTACTTTGGAACAAACCTAATTGCACACACAAATTTTAGAAAAAGACTTTCATTTGTATGCAAAGTGTGCAGTGTTTGAATCTGACGCATAACCAACTTTCGTTACCTGACATCAATTTTTTAAAAACATTGCAGCTCGTATAAAATGTCACCGAAAGAACCGTAACTATATATATATATATATATATATATATATATATATATATATATATATATATATATATATATATATATAAAAGAACCAAATTAGGACATGATAGCTCTGGTAGAGGAGGGACAGACGGACGGTAGCTGCGAGCTGTCCCTGGTTCGATCCGCGGCCACGCTACTTTATGATGGACAATATCGTTTCAGTGGGTTTTCTCGGGGTTCTTCCGTTTCCTATCACTTTCTCATTCCATCAATTTCCTTGTAATCATTCACTTTCACCATCCACTTCCTTAAGCCCAAAGAGTATTTCTCATTACAAGAACTAGATATTCTAAGTTATTAAAATGCTCTTCAGTATTAGGGTATCATGTAACATTAAGTTTAATAGTTTGCTGAATTCTAATTTGCTCTGGTCATGACATTAAACCCTTTAATGAATTTTAGAAATCTAACTTTTCGTTAAAAGTTTCCGAGAATTCGAATACGATTTTAAAAGTGACCCGGTATAACGTTTCCTTAAAAAAAAAAAATAAAAAATAATTAATTAATCCTTCTATACGTGTGTAAATTACCTGCTTAAAGACTAATGTACATAGTGATTTTACTGATGGTAAATTTATTACAGAACATTTTTTCTTAGTCCCTATATTCATTTCGTCCCTTCGAATCGATACAATCTTTTCTAAATTTCGATCACATTTCATTTCCAACACACATTCAGTATTAGGAATCAGATGATATTACTCGCAGTGAAAGCGTTTCAGGTCCACTTTTTGGGTGAGTTCTGGTACAGAATGGAAGTGTAATGATGCATAATGGTCAATGATAATCTGTATATAGAACTGTCTAATTATTCACGCTTGGATATGATTTAATTAACTACGATATATATATATATATATATATATATATATATATATATATATATATATATATATATATATATATATATAGAGAGAGAGAGAGAGAGAGAGAGAGAGAGAGAGAGAGAGAGAGAGTCGTATGTATACAGGGTGGACGCGTAGATTGAACCTCGATCTATAGATTCAAAATCCAATACGTTACTCTTCTGCCTTTGTTAAGATCCTTATAGTCGTATTCGTCAGCAGCATAACCAGAAAGGAAATCCATGCCAGTGGTGTCTGAAAGTCTTATTCAGAGGTTTCAATTCTTCACTGCTTTGTACGTCTTTTTAGAAGCTTTTCCGAGGTTATTCTCAATTTGAAGACATATATAAGACAGCTTGGTTGCTTGCTTACAAATTCTATACTTTTTGGTGTTTGATGAAGAGCAGTTACTATTGTCCTATTGACTAGTAGGAAAAAATACTTAACCGGACCAGGACTCGAACATGTATCCCTGTGGTGCTACTTTAGAAAGTGAAGACTTTAACGATGAGCTGTTTTTATAACCAAAGAAATATGGATACGACTTGGCTTTTTTAAAACAACAACAGACTAAGTCACATTAAGTGGACCATTACATTATATATTACTGATTGTATATGAGGAAGATTAGATTGGTTTAGGTCAGTAATACTTAAACAAACTTAACTGCTTGCGTAACGAATGATATTTTATTTCCGTCTGTTGTTTTCGGAACAGAAAGTCTGTGGATGATTTTTCTAGGTTTAAATCCAGAATGTAAATTTCTGTACGTGTAATGGCAGTATAATGATTCAACTTTTTAAAACAGCTTTTTTAAAGTATTAACTTATGAAAACTGTTTTTATTATTATTACATTCCTTGCACCATTTTAAGATTTCATTCGCGAATTGTTGACCAAATCGTTCCCCACAACGGGCGTGTCCTGCAAGTAACCAATTACATGCCAATTACTAGCTGTTACTTATTGCTTGGTGCTCAACTCAGAAAACTGCTCACCATGGACAGACGTTCAGCAATGATTACCCTATAGAAGTTGGAAGGCTATACTGCAACTGCAGCTGGTAGGTGAATGGGTATCCTGGCCACTACAGCCAGGCGATGGATTCAGCAACATGGTACTACAGGTCAGCCTGATAATTTACGATTTCCTAGTCGTCCTCATGTGTCTACTGAGGCGGAAAATGCAAGATTAGTACACGAAGCCCACCAGGGTTGGCAAAAACCATGGTTTTTATTGAAAAAACCCAACAACCGAGATTTTTTTTTGTTTAAACTTTTTTTTTTTTTTGTTGTTGTTGTTTAAACCAGGTTTTTTGGTTTAAATAATTTGCTCTATGTATTTATATCACATATGGATAAAAATAAGTTTGTTTCGCCTTTGTGTTATTATGAAACAACCGGGTTATGTTGGAAGGGGTCACATAACACTTAAAGCGGAATCCAACCGCTTCTCGGCCAGGGTGTCTACTGGAATACCAGAAAGTAAATTCATGACTTTTTCATGACTTTTCATGACCTTTTTGTTCAAATTTTCATCACCATGAAATTAAGCACTCAGGGAACTGCCCAAAGGCAAAACAAATTATAAAAGAAATTGGTTTTAAAAAATAGATAATCAAATTTAAAATCTGCAAACTCAAACGAATAATATTACTTGCATAAGTCTAAAGGCCCAAAAATACACAATTTACATTTCTTAGAAGTAAAGAAATAGCAGATTAGAAAGTTGGACAGTAAAAAGTTGTTACTATATTACAGAGACTAGAAGATGAAATGGGGAGCAGCTAGGAAGACAGTAGAGTACCAGTTAGCCAGCACTAACTGGTGGGGAAATTTCTCACAATTACTGACCTGATACAACTGTTTCAGTACATGCAGTATGAGGTATAAAAGTATGAAGTATAAAAATATACTCTGAGATTTCAGATTTTCATGACCAGTTGGGTAAAAAAAAGGACTTTTTCATGGCTTTCATGACCACTAAGCAAAATATATGACTTTTTCATGACTTTCATGACTTTCATGACCAGTAGACACCCTGTCGGCTTACATCCGAATGAAATTGTCCTTCATTTGGACTCGAAACCGGGACTAATTGGACACAACTGCAATGCGTCTGCCGACTCTCACACGAAGGACTCCTGATAAAAATACGTTGTACTAATCTTTACATACTTGTTAATATAATTGTTAAGAGTCATTTCAGAAGGACAAAAAGATAAATGGTTGAACAAGTGAAACCATTATACAGATTTACATAGAACAATTTCAAAATACTGCAGAGTACAGAAGAACTAATTTAGCCCAAGTTAGTTCACTACGACTTTTATTAGCCCAAGTTAAAGAAATAGGACGACCTAATTTGCATATCAGTAAGAAAAGTGAATAAAGATACGAATTATTAACTCCACTTTGACCCATTTTTACATAAATAGATATCATAGATACTTCTGATTTCAATAAATGCCTCTCGTGCGGTTTGTATGACTCCCCCCCCCCCCCCAAAGTACGGCATTTCGATGTATTTTATCAATAGTACACATCATTAGAACGAAACAATATTTAGAATTTTTCTTTGATTGCAACTGCATAATAATAATAATAATAATAATAATAATAAACTATAAAAAAAATCACATAAGAAAAATTCATAAACTTATACAAAAAACAAAAGTTGTTTTTGTAGTATAATCCCTTTGAGTACTGAATGAGGAATTTAGGTCTGAATATAATACGAATAATATACGGGAGTGAAACGTGATAACCCACAAAGTGTGTCCATCAAGATTTTACGAACACACACTTTATCGAACATTTTTCGCTTTTTGGTTTAAACCAGTTGATTAAAAAAAAAAAAAAAAAAAAAAAAAACTGGTTTAAACCGGTCAACCCTGAAGCCCACCCACTCAGGATGTTTAAAACAGCTAAGGGAAGTTTCCCACAGCCACAAACAGCCAAGGGAAGCTAAGGGTAGTATGCAGACAGTTCCGAAGACCTCATCATGCTGGGTTACGTGGCCGTGAAGAAAAAACTCTCAATGAACATAAAACCATCTCGCATTTGCAGTGCAGGACAGCTTCACAGAATTGAAGGGCACTTGGAAATTGCTCAGTACTTACATATGAGTAACATCATCGTACCATCAGTACGCGTACTTCAGCCTCATGTTGTCATTCATTCCCAGCAAGACCAGTCTCCAATACATACTTCCCGTGTGATTCATGAATGGTCCGCAGGGCAGCCTGAGATTGATTTAACTGACTGGCCGCCTAGTGAAGCAGAACTCAATGCCATGCAAAAGTGTGAACAGGAGTGAATTTTACTCTAAGGGACATTCGGGCTGAGGCAGATTTACCAAGAACTCGGGATGACCTGCTCGGCTTTGTTTCTGAAGCATGTCTGGAGGTAGAGGAAGGAGAGATTTGTCGACCATTTAAAGGATTCCACGCCCAGAAGAATGGAACGTGTAAGGGTCTTGGGACACGACATTAGTGTCTCATCTATACTTTTCTGAAAACATTTCTCGTAGCAACCACTCTTTATATCATAGTTTTGTCCAATTCTACTAATAAAGAAAAAGTTTCGGTAGGATTTGAACTCAAGACTGAAGATTGGGGATCCCGCGTTCTACCAGTAAGCTAACATGAACCAGGGTGGCCACTCATTTGGAATTTCAAAATTCCCTGACTTTTCCAGAAATTTTCCCGGTTTTCCAGAAAATTTATAGAGAGATCTAAAATTGGTATATCATTGTTTTTCAAAGCTTAAACAGAAGCTACAAGTGAAATGCAATGTGGACTAGAGGATCATTATTAAAAAAGAATCACAAAAAACACTAGCGAGTCTAATTTTAATCACTTACTTGCCTAATTTTCAATTCTCCTGTGTGTTTCCACTCCACTGTAACCAACTGCTGCACAGAACGAGAAGAGGAATGTCTATCCCTATCGCTTTCCAACCTTAAGCTTAATACTAGTCACAAAAGTACACACACTTACAGTCCACTAGTAAAACACAAATTACTGGAACGAACACTACTTTACTGAAATGTTTTAAAACCTCAAATCACAGATTTGCAGTTCACTAAAGTCAAACTGAAGTTAAGACTACATCCACTTAAATGTTTTAAGACTTCAAACCAATAATCTCATCATCAATTGCAGACAGTTTCTCCTTGACATCATTCAACAACTTCATTTTCTTCGCCTCGAGTTCAATAACTTTATCCTTAATGGCATTTCTCTTTCTTCTGTTTCTTCTCTTCCTCTTCTTGATTCCTCAAAGACTCAACATATACTCCATAAGCATTGCGGGCAGCAAGGACAACCCTCTTTGTAATTGGAAACTTATCAATACCACCCACAGCTGAAATTTTATCATGTACCTGCCTGAGTGCAATTAGACTCAGCTCGCTTTGATTTTCAATTAAACATTCTTTGTTGATTGAAAATTCCCTCTCCACACTAGCATTTCCATGAGATAAAATGAGGAGAAATTTCACAAAATCAGTCATATGTACTGAGCATGCGCCTAAATGCAGCATGTCCATCCAATGGTCATCTAATCTCTTACTTTTCCTGTCATAATTCCTCATTGCTTCCAATACAAGAGGATTTTTAGCAAAAACTTTGAATTCACCTTGGATTTCATCAGCTAATGTTCTTAAAATCAAATTTTTGGATACTACAATTTCTAGGCAATTGGACAATCTCTTTGCAGCTACAGTGTCATCCATAACAAACACACTTGGATCCAGGAAAGAAATTGCTCTTGTCAGGTTGCATTTTAGAGGTGACCTGTCCATTATTTTCAGTATGAATTTCTGACATCCTGCGCGAGTCTTGTCGAAATTCAAGAGTCTGTCTATCCGATACGGTATTGGTTTTTCGTATAGCATCCTTTGATGTGTACCCAATGTTTACAAACTTGGCTGGCTTTAAGTTTTCGCTATTATTGAAATCAATCTTAACCAATGGCCGGCCTTCCAAAACACTATCTTTTACAAAACGACCTGCAACAGACAATACTATGGCCTGGAGCAAGTTGTAAAGGAAAGGAGCTAATGGAGCTTCTCCCTGAAATTCACGCAGGAAAGGTTCAACAGTTTTTGCTAATGTTGTGAAAAAGCCAAGTTTTGCACGAAGAAGGTTATCATTTGTCAAATGTCTTACAGTATCAAAGCTTTTGCACTGTGGTACTTTCTTCTCATCAACAGCCCACTGTACGTATTTCCTTACGTTCGGTAATATTTCCATCGCCCGGGAAGCAACGTCTGAATTTTCTGTCCATCTAATGCTGCAAATTTTTTTTCGGAAACACAGAAGACCCTGTGCATCTTATGTAATCTGCACGACGAGCTGGAACGTCTTTGAATAAATTATAAGACGCCCTTAGGAATTCTTCTAATTTCCAACCTGTTGCTTGCATGGCAGCTTTAAAAGCACAATTCATAGTATGCAGCCCACAACTTCCAATATCAAGAAGAATTGGATCTGAAGGTGAACTTGCAAGATCTTTCTGCAGGTCACTTAAAAATTTGAAGTTAACATGTGGGCCATCCATCGAAACTTGAACAATTTTCTTGAGGTCCAAACCTAAGATACCATTCTTGAAACTAACTTGAATGTCTGCTGACGTTGAATGTCCGAGGAACACTGAATTTAAATATCTTGCTGACACTTGATTTCTTTCATTGTCCCAAAACTGAATCGTAAGGTCCATTTGCTGCTTTTGCGAGACTTTGTTAAGGCTTTCATCAAACCCAATAACATAATGCTTGCAAGCTTCTATTTCTTTGAGATGATCACCTTTAAAAAGCCGTCCAAGACCATGAACGATAGTATAAGCTAACTTGGTACGTTGTAATTGCATCTTACTACAAATTTCGCCATCAGGGAACATGAGCTTGAAATTTGTTAGCCAGTCGGGAAGCAGATATACTGAACCGGATGGTTAGCGCGTGTGCGTACGATGCACGTAGTCTCTGGTTCGATTTCTTGTGAACACTCAAAAGTTTTGGTGTTGGCCCAGAGAGTATGGAGAGGACAATTATGGAGCTACATGTATTAAGAAGTAGCGGACTTCGGTCTAGAAAGCCGGCATTAACAACTTTAGGTAGGCCCGAGTCCCAAAGGTTTTGTCGTGCCAGCAGTGGCGTGCGGTGGTTGTGCAACCGGGGAACAGGTCGACATAGATGGGAAATATTGTGTAACAAAACAACGGAACTGAAGTAAATGAGCACTATTAAAATGTGCTTTTAAGAAATCAGAAAATGTTGTTTGTAGCTGATTTTTTTTTTTTTTTTTTTTTTTTTTTTTTTTTTTTATAGAACAGTAGTACATGCAGTAGCGGAATTGGGTGTAAAAACTAGGGGGAAGGGAATACCATTACTTCAAATTGGTGGTCAAAAGGTCAAATATCTGTAAAAAGCATGGCCAATTAATCGAGTGTCTCAAAAAGTACTGCAGCCACTGAGTACAAATGCATATGGAATCCACACAGTTTTTGATTCCACATAGAAATACACGCATTAACCAAAATTCCACACATTTTGTGGAATTCGACACACATTCGGAACTCTTCCGGCAGAAATACTCAACTATCGTTCAGCTTTTATATTAATCACGTGACTACCAAAACGAGATGCAAGGGCACAGCCCCGAGCGAATTCTGGAAATCAAGCAGCCATCGAACTAAACAAGTGTGTTAATTACAAAATGGTCCCGATTTCGCTCCAGCTCAATTCATGGGCAGCACTAAATGACAAAAGAATATGAAGAAAGTATGCGCAGCCCAAACCAGCAGAGCTAGATAAACGAAACCTGGAACGAAGGAGAAATCTGGGGGCGAAGCCCCCAGCGACCAAAGCTATTTTGTATATAAATAAACCGGCTAAATGGCTAGGAATACAGCAGAACGTAAATTTTCCCCCGAGTAAAAATTCCATGTTTTTCATCAAAATTCCCTGACTTTTCCAGAATTAAAAAATTCCCTGACTTTTCCCGGTTTTCCAGGTGAGTGGCCACCCTGATGAACACACATACGAGCCCATTCTGAAGAAAGATGACTGAATTTCCCGTGTTCGATGACAATGATATTCATATCCATTGAAAATAAATTAAACTTGGGATATTCTGAAACCCCGGAGTCTCGATGTAGCAAATATTTGACCACACTGAAACAGAAAATTGCAATGACAACATTTGAATTTACTTTCATTACTGAATTACAGAAAATTTCCTACAACCCTATAAAATTTGTATGTCATGTTTCATACTTTTGATTATATAGGATTTTCACTTTCTACGATTGTGAAATTCTGTTATTTCGACATCGTGGAATTCGGAAATTGAATTAATGACTTTCTTATGTTACCTATTCGACCACCGCTAGTTCTTACACGAGATGTTACAAAAACTCAGGTTGGAAGTCTTTAACGAAATACAATTACGTGTTTTAGTCTCACATGTAAAGTGTGTGGAGAAATGCTCATAATTTCAAAAGAGTAGAACAAACCGCTTACTCAAATTATAAAACAAATAATGTACTTTACTCTGCATAACTGTGATTATGCATTAGACGAATAAAGTGGATGCATAGCAGTGAATTAAATAAATGCTAGATGCAAGTACCTCATATTTAGTGATTATCATACTAAACGTATCTCTACGACCGTAAACCCCATGCTATAATGAGAATATTGTAAGTAACTTCCGTATGACAAATAGCTGCAGAGAAATACACAACACATACTATTTACTGCCATTACACGATTTACTTCATTTGTATTTTACATCCACATATAATATACTGATATTCTGTCAACACCCACCACATCTCAGATATACTTTAAACACAATAATTACTTATGATTTGAGATAATTGTATGAATATATATAACTTATTTATGTTAATGTGATTATTTTATATAATTATTCATTTATTGAGGAATACATCATTAAATATCAAAAAACTTTGATCCAACGCGAATCGAACTCAAGACCAAGTGCAAGAGTTTACCACTGTGTTAACGCGAACACCCCCTATCGAGCTGCTCCTAAAGAAATATAACAATTTCCGAGACGAATCATTCATATCCGTTGCAAATGCTGTTGTTTTTTTCTCCTTTGTCGTTTTTATTTTGCTATGGGTGCAAGAACTATGTTCCCTATCTCTTATTTCATTAGAAATTCCCTTTTACGTATGGAAATGTAGGTGACTAAGCCAACATGTGCTCACAAGAATACATAGTTAAACGAAATACTGTATCATTACCAGAGTTGGCTGGTTTAAACCGCTGGTTTTTGCCAACCCTGATCATTACGTATTTCAATGAATGTTACTTTATTCTACACATAATAGCATTTCAACATAAAAACATATTTGCATATTTTATCCCGATTGCAACGGTTGACTTGGGGCCTCGAAACTAGCATCTTTGGTTTACTGTTTCTAAAGATATCTGAAATTGGGCTCTCAAAATGTTTAGCTGAAAAACAGTCAAACATATCAATGTGCTCATTCTTTTTGGAATAGGGCGTACCTTCTAGCTTCTACCAGTATATTATATATATATATATATATATATATATATATATATATATATATATAGGGGGGTTAAATTAAGCCGATTTAAAGCGTTTTCTGTCTATTACTTCAAAAGTCACATGGCCGCATCAAGGTGAATAGTCCATCCTGTAGTGCATATACAGATGGTGATCAGAAAAATGGAAACACCTATAGTTGGCAACACGTCAAATGTATGGCCTAGCAGTGGTGTCGTGGCGCCTGCAGCACCGGACCGCTGGTGGTGGTGTTTTAGGTCAGTCTCCATACTACATCAAGCGCAGTGGAACAGCAGTGTCCAGTGGCTGCAGCAGACGGAGGTAGTGTAAAATGGGAGACTTCTCAGATTTTCAAAGAGGGCAAATTGTTGGTGCGCGGTTATGAGGAGTGAGTGTGACGGCAGTGGCTTCTGTGTTAGGTGTGTCGCGTAGGACAGTGTCGAAGGTGATGACGGCCTACACAACACACGGGAAAACCACATCGGGGAAGCGGAACAGTGGGCGGAAGAAAATCATGAGTGACAGGTCACGCCGGGTATTAAAGCGCATTGTCACGCAGAACCGTCGTGCCACTGCGGAGCAAGTGACGGAGGAACTCAATCAGCACCTCCCCCACCCTGTTTCGACAATCACAGTCCGCCGCGAATTACATGACATGAACTTACGGGGTCGTGTTGCACGGGCCAAACCGCTCATCAGGGACCATAACGCTTTCGCACGCCGCAAATGATGCCGTGACCATGCAACTTGGACCGTGAGGACTGGAAACGTGTGATATGGTCGGATGAGTCATCCTTCACCCTATTCCCAACCACGGGCCGTGTTTATGTGTGGAGAACGCCCAAAGAAGCTTATGATCTGCAGTGTCTCCGCCCAACTGTGAAACATGGCGGCGGCTCGGTGATGCTGTGGGCCGCCATATCATGGTTTTCATTGGGTCTTGTGGTCACACTTAGCGGACGAATCACTGCCAACGATTATGTCGCAATTTTAGGAAACCACTTGCATCCTATAATCAGGATTTTACTTTAAAAAAAAAATTATATATTTAAAAAAAAAACTATGATTTACATTGTATGTTTTTATTAATAGCTTTTTAGATCGACACTCGTTTGTAAACGAGTGAATTACTAACTACTCTCTATGGGCTGTCTATGCTCTGACTTTTGTTACTACTACTACTTGTTTACTGTATTGCGCAACTTGATGATAATAAGGATGATGATGTCACCTTTCCACATTACCATGGACGAGCAGTTACCCGAAGGGGTCAGTCCTCTGTACTAGGTTAGGCCTACACCCGTTCAGAGAACAAGCTCTTCTTGTATATGCTACTTCAGTGCAATATGGAATGGAAGACTCAAATACAAGCCTGGATTCGAACTCGGGCCTTGACTCAATCTTGGTTGTTGACCCTCACGGCTCGTATACATACCTCCGACCTTTGACTTTGATTTGAGAACCCAATCAATTGCCAGGCATGGATACAAAACGCGAGTACTTCAACTTTCCAGATTAAGCAAGCGCTCACAGGAAAAAAAAAAAAGTAAGCTCGAAAAATAAAATTAATTATTCAATAAAAATATTGATTTTTGAAGCCGAATGTTGTCTAACATGAAGAAGATTCCAAAAACTGTTTTTCCAAGCACGGTTTCATTCTCATACAACGCAAATATGAGGCTTGTTTACATTCGAAATAACCCTTGCACTAGCTTCCGCTTCCTAACGAGAATATATTGAAACAACAGCAAATCTCTACTTAGCAATACGAATACAGTTCTGCTTGTGAAATGAAAAGTTTCTTCCACTGAATTATTTATTATAAACTCCAAATAATAATAATATGTACAGTAAAGCTACATTATTCAACTACCAAAACAGGTTTATCCAAATAGTTTCATGTACTTCAAATAAAACAGGATTTAATTTTGAATGTCCTCTTTTCGAAATAATTCTGAAATTGTTTACATAGTTTCTTGCCAATAATGTAGAAGGAATTCAAAGCTTATTAAGAATTTAAAATATTAAGTACCTCTGCTCTGCATTGTACAATCTGCGGATCGCATACTACGCTCTCAAAACAGCTCTATACAGTACGGGTTACTTGGCTTATAGAGAATCAGGGTAAATGTCAGGGCTACTTTCGGCCCCTTTCCACATTCTTACGTTTCATTCAACATTATCAAGGGACACAATATTTATTTTATTATATACCTAATCTAACCTACTACTACAAGACCTATTCTAAGTACACATATAAAAATACACATATAAATACTCACACACGAAAATATTACAGGCACTGACCTTCAATGTAAATATTATCCACAAAATTTTAATCTAGATTCCCTGTTCTCAAGCGCTTCTCCCAAAATACATCCTATGACGATATATATGAGCCTCGAGCAAAACAACACGATCAGATAGCACATAAACATGCAACGCAACTGTTTACATTTTTCATATCTGGCAGAGAGAAAATATTTATTCTACTTAATAATTTACTTAGCCTTCTTTCAATAGGAACTAATATGAAGTATTGAGTTCCTCTAACAAATTTTTAGATCAACATTCCGAATAATCCATCACTGTAAACAGTTTTCTTTTAATTCAGGAAAAATGTCATCATAAACAAATGAATACTATATAGCGAAAGCTCATACTGAAGACGGAAGCAGACAAATGACGATCGAACCTCGTTAATTTCTAGCACCCAATTGCATTGTTGTACAAGATTCTGATTTCTTTCTTTACTTTATATTGAAATATCGAACCATCATACCACAAAAATAATGTCAATAGTAATTTTAAGAGCCAATTATTTAAGATATTAATTTGGAAGGTTGTTATTTCTGAAATAAGACTATCTATATCAATGTAGCCAAACTATGATCACATTTTGAAGTTATGATACAAATTCCCCCCTAACCCCAAAAGGTATACTTTCGAACTACATGTGGAATATATTATCGAAGGTATCCGAGGGAACTTTAGCTTACTACACCATCATTGCCATTATGATTCTTGCACATACGAAATTTTAGCCAAAGAGTTAGTCAAGGTTATCACTTTTGAAGATTCCGTAAAAAAAAAAAAAATAAATAAATAAAATAAAAATAAAATCCACATAAACAATCCACTAATTCTTGTAGATTCCACTGACGAGTTTCCGTAGTTCACGAGACACGCATTAATCTGAATGAGACTTACTTGCTGTCCTAGTTGGAATAACTAGGATACTGACACCTCATCACTCCAAGAAAACAGTAATCCAGCCTCCTGGTTACTTCGTTATTACAAGGTAAATCACAAGTCCAACTGAACTGTCCCAAAGCCATGTTTTATCTGGATGTAATCTGCCATACTTTACCTCTCCAAAAGAAACTCCAAGGTTATCATGAACAATAGCGATTGTTCCAACTGTCCACATTAACATGGATCCGCCAAGCCGTGAACCTCGAACACCACGTTCAAACAGATGACAGAACTGTTTTACACAACCCTCACTGACAAATCAGTTTACATTCAAATGTAGACATTCCCCTAACATCTTGAAAGCATAATTTTAGTTATTTTGAGGGTTGAATCACGGATTTAATCGTTTTCTTGAAAGTTTTCCAGGAACCATTCAATACGGGTCCCTCCTATGATACAGCATCCCGCCATACCAGCGTCTAGAAGCGTCTTACAACAGAACCATGGGTAATTAAAAGCGAATCATAGAATTGTTTTCATGATGACGTAACTGAAAACCAATTAAATCTAAACACCTTTCTTTTATCCCTCTAGAGCCTAATTGCTTATTGGATACCTGGATTAGAAAAGAAATATGTTTTCGAAGAACGTAAAATATTAAATATGGCCGAACAAGAAATTTTGAAGATTAAAATAAATTCGGTTATTACCTAGTTCAATCCATTTCCTACTTCCCTCTTAGTAACTTCGAAAATCCTAAGCAAATAAAATAATAATAATAAAAGTACCATCCTTGAAACGAATTTCCTTACTACAAACTGTATGAAATAATAAACTATTACAACAAATCCTACACTACCTTTCCTCTACAAACAAAATATTGAAATGACAAATAATAATTAAAAAATGCTAATATGAAGAAATAAAATCAACTGCGTAATCAATATCTATTACATGAGCATATTCTCATGCGCCATGCTTGACATTACTCACTTCTTTTTCTCAGCAGTTGGATTTTTTTTTTTTTTTTTTGGAAATATTCCAAATGCTCCATGTATATTCCAGATTGGAACATCCAACTGGGATGTTACATCCTCCTGGTCGAACAGGAGAAATTCTGTAAACTGGAAAATACCAGTTGGAAGAATTTCTTTTCTTCTTTTCCCTCTTCCGCACAAGTCTACAGAAGCTCTGATTTGATGGAACTGCATGTCTTACTTTCGATGACATTAGTCCAGTTACCATCGGTGGTCCACTGGTATACCAATTGCCTGGTATTGACCATCTATTCAGCATTAAATGCCTGTGTCTTTTCACTCGTAATCTTTGACCATGAAGCTTGGAGAATGCATACTGATTCCTAACTTTCCACCTTTTCTTTCGTTTTTCTGAACTCATCACTCTATTCCTTTGACTTCTCCGCTTCACACAAAATTCTGTCATGTGAGATCGAAATCTCTTCCCAGGGCATGCTACGCCACTGAATCGCTTTTGTTTTCTTTTTACTAATGGATTACACCCTTCATAACCTACGTGTTCCTGCCGAGTATCAAGTTCCACATGTGATATACCTATATGACTCACATCGTGTTCGTTGTTTGTCATCATTTGATGTCCCGTCTCATGATTTGTTGAACACCCTGTCTTATCAAAACACCTTACATCACTCTTTTCTATCAACCCTACAGTTTTCTTTATGTTCACACGGGATTTTATTGGTAGGTGGTATCCGCCACTGAAACCACAATATTGCTTCCCTTGGGACATATCAGAGTTTACCTTTTTCGTCTGTTTCACCGAATTGAGGGATCTGAAATGCGGAACTCGTCTCTCACCCTTTCCTCTCTCTCGTAGTAAATCGTTATCTGATGTGTTGCTAATCTGTTTCATTTGTACCGTAAATACCGAATTAAGAGGTACAGAAGAGATGGAACCATCATTTCCCATTTGCGATTCACCATTTGATCCTGTCATTTCAATTTCCTTTTCCAGCCTATTATCCTGCATACACTCTATGTAACAAAATCTGTCCACCTGACTACACGATAGCGAACCTGAATCAACCTCAAATACTGATCTACTACTTAGAATCCGACCTTTAGAACTTACTGATGAACGAAAATACTCCTCACTGTTATCTCTCGTGTCAGTTCCCTTTGACATCATCATTGATATGCAAACTGAAATAGAAATCGTCCCAGGATATTCCGCATCGAAACAAGTCGAAACACAATTCCATTTATCGATCTCCATTCCAGTTTTCATATCCCCAACATTTGCAGGAGTTCGAAAACATTCCTTCACGCTCGAAATTCTTTCAATGTTCGCGCACTCTATATTGGATCGCTCACTGAGTTGATCCACCTCACTTTGTGATAGATTGTCTACAGGTTGATTCACGAATGCAAACTGTGACCTTTCATGATTGTAATTATTGCAGTTTGAATTCGTGTGCTGGCCAAAAATCCGATTGTTGAAATTAAATACACCTAGTCTATCGTTAGTTCCTTTGTAACATACCTCCGTATTATCCTGAAGGACATTTACGCAAACTTGAGACTCGCATGTATCGTCATTTACAATACTATGATTTACATTAGAAACACTAGACATTATAGACATGTTTCCAAATACATCTTGGTTTTTGTCTTTGTCTGGTGGTTCACAAACCACACCTCTGGTATTTAATAAACATTCAACAAGTTTCGCGAAATTTCCATCCTTATCATACTCGCTTACACATCTATCACGCTCATTCTGATTGATGTCCACTGAAAGACACACAGCATTGTCTTTGCACAAGAACCTACATTCCTCACTTCTATTATCATAAACAATTCCAGTTATTGTAACTATATTTACATCTCTTGAACCTTCATTACTGTTAACAACTAAAACATGATCTGGCACTATAGATTGCAGTGCAATATTCTTTTGAATGTTTACTACTACACCATCACCTTTGATAACTCTACGTATGCGCACCATTTTCTTAATCTTCTGCTACACTTTTAGTTCCCAGACTACCATCTCAAATATACTCCACATACAATTACGAATACCCTCGGGATTTTGGCAATTTGTATCACAACTTCCTAATAGGCTGCTTGCTATGAGAACGGTTACGTGCTCATGGAAACCATATCCTAAGGCTGAGTCGCCAATTTTACTTTAAAAAAAAAATTATATATTTAAAAAAAAAACTATGATTTACATTGTATGTTTTTATTAATAGCTTTTTAGATCGACACTCGTTTGTAAACGAGTGAATTACTAACTACTCTCTATGGGCTGTCTATGCTCTGACTTTTGTTACTACTACTACTTGTTTACTGTATTGCGCAACTTGATGATAATAAGGATGATGATGTCACCTTTCCACATTACCATGGACGAGCAGTTACCCGAAGGGGTCAGTCCTCTGTACTAGGTTAGGCCTACACCCGTTCAGAGAACAAGCTCTTCTTGTATATGCTACTTCAGTGCAATATGGAATGGAAGACTCAAATACAAGCCTGGATTCGAACTCGGGCCTTGACTCAATCTTGGTTGTTGACCCTCACGGCTCGTATACATACCTCCGACCTTTGACTTTGATTTGAGAACCCAATCAATTGCCAGGCATGGATACAAAACGCGAGTACTTCAACTTTCCAGATTAAGCAAGCGCTCACAGGAAAAAAAAAAAAGTAAGCTCGAAAAATAAAATTAATTATTCAATAAAAATATTGATTTTTGAAGCCGAATGTTGTCTAACATGAAGAAGATTCCAAAAACTGTTTTTCCAAGCACGGTTTCATTCTCATACAACGCAAATATGAGGCTTGTTTACATTCGAAATAACCCTTGCACTAGCTTCCGCTTCCTAACGAGAATATATTGAAACAACAGCAAATCTCTACTTAGCAATACGAATACAGTTCTGCTTGTGAAATGAAAAGTTTCTTCCACTGAATTATTTATTATAAACTCCAAATAATAATAATATGTACAGTAAAGCTACATTATTCAACTACCAAAACAGGTTTATCCAAATAGTTTCATGTACTTCAAATAAAACAGGATTTAATTTTGAATGTCCTCTTTTCGAAATAATTCTGAAATTGTTTACATAGTTTCTTGCCAATAATGTAGAAGGAATTCAAAGCTTATTAAGAATTTAAAATATTAAGTACCTCTGCTCTGCATTGTACAATCTGCGGATCGCATACTACGCTCTCAAAACAGCTCTATACAGTACGGGTTACTTGGCTTATAGAGAATCAGGGTAAATGTCAGGGCTACTTTCGGCCCCTTTCCACATTCTTACGTTTCATTCAACATTATCAAGGGACACAATATTTATTTTATTATATACCTAATCTAACCTACTACTACAAGACCTATTCTAAGTACACATATAAAAATACACATATAAATACTCACACACGAAAATATTACAGGCACTGACCTTCAATGTAAATATTATCCACAAAATTTTAATCTAGATTCCCTGTTCTCAAGCGCTTCTCCCAAAATACATCCTATGACGATATATATGAGCCTCGAGCAAAACAACACGATCAGATAGCACATAAACATGCAACGCAACTGTTTACATTTTTCATATCTGGCAGAGAGAAAATATTTATTCTACTTAATAATTTACTTAGCCTTCTTTCAATAGGAACTAATATGAAGTATTGAGTTCCTCTAACAAATTTTTAGATCAACATTCCGAATAATCCATCACTGTAAACAGTTTTCTTTTAATTCAGGAAAAATGTCATCATAAACAAATGAATACTATATAGCGAAAGCTCATACTGAAGACGGAAGCAGACAAATGACGATCGAACCTCGTTAATTTCTAGCACCCAATTGCATTGTTGTACAAGATTCTGATTTCTTTCTTTACTTTATATTGAAATATCGAACCATCATACCACAAAAATAATGTCAATAGTAATTTTAAGAGCCAATTATTTAAGATATTAATTTGGAAGGTTGTTATTTCTGAAATAAGACTATCTATATCAATGTAGCCAAACTATGATCACATTTTGAAGTTATGATACAAATTCCCCCCTAACCCCAAAAGGTATACTTTCGAACTACATGTGGAATATATTATCGAAGGTATCCGAGGGAACTTTAGCTTACTACACCATCATTGCCATTATGATTCTTGCACATACGAAATTTTAGCCAAAGAGTTAGTCAAGGTTATCACTTTTGAAGATTCCGTAAAAAAAAAAAAAATAAATAAATAAAATAAAAATAAAATCCACATAAACAATCCACTAATTCTTGTAGATTCCACTGACGAGTTTCCGTAGTTCACGAGACACGCATTAATCTGAATGAGACTTACTTGCTGTCCTAGTTGGAATAACTAGGATACTGACACCTCATCACTCCAAGAAAACAGTAATCCAGCCTCCTGGTTACTTCGTTATTACAAGGTAAATCACAAGTCCAACTGAACTGTCCCAAAGCCATGTTTTATCTGGATGTAATCTGCCATACTTTACCTCTCCAAAAGAAACTCCAAGGTTATCATGAACAATAGCGATTGTTCCAACTGTCCACATTAACATGGATCCGCCAAGCCGTGAACCTCGAACACCACGTTCAAACAGATGACAGAACTGTTTTACACAACCCTCACTGACAAATCAGTTTACATTCAAATGTAGACATTCCCCTAACATCTTGAAAGCATAATTTTAGTTATTTTGAGGGTTGAATCACGGATTTAATCGTTTTCTTGAAAGTTTTCCAGGAACCATTCAATACGGGTCCCTCCTATGATACAGCATCCCGCCATACCAGCGTCTAGAAGCGTCTTACAACAGAACCATGGGTAATTAAAAGCGAATCATAGAATTGTTTTCATGATGACGTAACTGAAAACCAATTAAATCTAAACACCTTTCTTTTATCCCTCTAGAGCCTAATTGCTTATTGGATACCTGGATTAGAAAAGAAATATGTTTTCGAAGAACGTAAAATATTAAATATGGCCGAACAAGAAATTTTGAAGATTAAAATAAATTCGGTTATTACCTAGTTCAATCCATTTCCTACTTCCCTCTTAGTAACTTCGAAAATCCTAAGCAAATAAAATAATAATAATAAAAGTACCATCCTTGAAACGAATTTCCTTACTACAAACTGTATGAAATAATAAACTATTACAACAAATCCTACACTACCTTTCCTCTACAAACAAAATATTGAAATGACAAATAATAATTAAAAAATGCTAATATGAAGAAATAAAATCAACTGCGTAATCAATATCTATTACATGAGCATATTCTCATGCGCCATGCTTGACATTACTCACTTCTTTTTCTCAGCAGTTGGATTTTTTTTTTTTTTTTTTGGAAATATTCCAAATGCTCCATGTATATTCCAGATTGGAACATCCAACTGGGATGTTACAAGGATGTTGTTCCCGGACAATGACGCCATCTTCCAGGATGATAATTCACCCATTCACACAGCTGGCGTTATTGCAGCGTGGTTTGAGGACATCGGGATGAAGTTCAACACCTCCCCTGGCCCGCCCAATCCCCAGATCTCAACATAATTGAACATCTGTGATCCGTCTTGGAAACACGACTCCGGCGACGATTTTCACCTCCATCCTCTCTCATAGAACCGGCCGATGCCCTGCACGAGGAATGGTGTAAAATTCCACTTGCTACCATTCACGACCTCTATGCCTTCATCCCACGTAGCATCAAGGCTGTTCTGAAGGCGAAAGGTGGACCGACACCATATTAATCTGGTAAGTTGCAATTTCGTACAGGTGTTTCCATTTTTCTGATCACCGTCTGTATATATATATGCACTACAGGATGGACTATTCACCTTGATTTGCCCATGTAACTTTTAAAGTAATAGACAGAAAACGCTGAAAATTCTGTATCCTACAAATATCGGAAGAGGGACATTGCTTGGCATCGGAAGGTTAACAGTGGGTACAGAAGATATCAGAAGGTTACACATTTTAAATCTATGCTAAATGAAAACTTCAAGTGTTATATTTATTATTCCGTATTGCAAACTAAGGACGCTACAATAATACAAACATCAAAATGTTGGTGGCCTCTACAGCAGTAATAACCCAAGTGAGACAGAAGGGGCAACGTACACTCAAAGTACTACTTAACTGTCTAATACCATGATCATGATGACACATTTCGAATAAATAGGAACAAAGTTACAACTGAATGAAAATTTTAACATTTTCAAAAGCCTTTATATCGAAAAACTGCTTAGATAAATACCTCACCCAATTGTATCGATGGTGTTCAATATTTGTTTAGATCAAACGCCGTCCGGAGTAGAAATGTGAAAAACACAAAATTTATAGTGAATCACTTATTTTTCAGGAAATTCATACTAACCACACAAGTTTAATGTGTTATATTGACATGTGCCGTGCTGGTGCATGTCAATATAAAAGCTGTGCCGTGTTGGTACTATTTTAAGTGGAGACATGCCGACGTCAAACATTAAATTATAATGAGCCACAGTTAGCTGAAAGACGGTAGTTCCATGCCATTCAACATGACATTTCTATTTTCAGTTTTATAACTACGTATGTTGGTGAGGAACAGGAGTTATTACGTTTTATAAAGATGCAGGATTTGTTGAAATTGAGCAGAAATTGTGATAAGTAGGACGACCACCATAAAATAAAGAAATGGAGACAGTTACACATTTAGATCTGAATATCGTAGTGATGGTGTGAAAATAAAAGGTGAGGACATGGAAGTTTATTTATCAGAGTACTAATTCAAGTCCTTTACCACAATGTAACGGTAAGTAACTACAGCAAATGTGCTAAGATACCAACTAACTCAAACGTAACCAACCGTTTTTATCGACATCCCATTTGCTCTAATGCCCACTATCGCTGACGCGCCTGCTCCCTACGGACGCATCCCTCTCTACTGCTAGGACCCCCAGCTGCTCTCCTGCCCTGACTCGGTTAGACAACATTCATACTTTTTAAAGGCCACCTAATACAGGTTGGATTGTGCTTTTTACCCGTGCGCCCCACAAGGTAAATATAACGTAATGTAACTAAACCTAACCAAAATTACGCTATAGTTATCAAAGAAGTATGAATTAAGAAAAAAATCTGCCCCCCTCCCCCCCCGTAATTAGAATTTATCCATCGATAGTACGAGCAGAAATTAATAGCTTCCTAAAGTACTGGGTGGAAGCTATTGACATTCAATGTGACTTAAAAAATACTTAAGGAAATGTACAGCGAGCAAAGTGTACACAGAATAAGGGCGATGAGGGAAACGCTATTTGAAAATATGACTTCTAGCATCTTCGGAGGATGTTACCTACATACGTGCTCACATTGTAACCGCTTCCCTTACGGCGGATTACTTTCTTGTTATCCATACATTAATTATGTTACCTCATTACTTTAGTTAGATGTGTCATCCGCATAAACAACTTCTCTACATATCGCCCCTTTTTGCGAATTACTAAATTTTACCAATGGTGATCCCATATTCTTAACCCGCACCATCATTCTAGGAAAAACATTATATTTCTACCTGTTGCTGACTTTCAGACTGCAAGGATAGAAAACTGTAAGACTCCCACTTTCTTAAACTGCATTTCATCGAGATTAATATACATTTCATATTGCTTTATTTATTTTTTTGATTCTTTGTATACGTTGTCATTACTACAAATACGTAATAAGGAGTTTTAGTACATCAAACTTGGTATACTACTTTCATTGAGCCTGTCGTGGTTCAAAATTATTTTCTCATATTTGCAACTACTGCACGAACATGCACTCAATTTACCTAATTATGCCTATAATAAACTGGACTTGGGTCAGTAGTAATTATTTCCGATTTCACAGCAATCTAATTTCATTTCCTTGAGCACGCCCATTTTAGTTTACATCCACCACCTACACAATCTTGTGGTCATTTGCACTATCTACCGCGCCCAGCTGAACCTACTTAAGCCAGATTATTCTACAGTGGCATTAAGCTTTAATACACCGCTGTATACTAATGGTAAGCCCTCCTACAAATCAATTTATCTCTGATTTTATCAATAACTGACGCCACAAGTTATCTCTGTTGTAATACTTGTTATCACTGTTATTACTTCATATACAAACCAAAATGAAACGATAATTCCATTTACTGTAATTTGCTGCGAGTTCTCTTCTAGTACGTAAGGATACTGTATAGATTGTATGGCTGATTTCCTCATTCTCATCAAAATATAATCATCAATTCAAAACAGATTAATTTCATAAACCTCAGCATATGATTTCATCAACAAAAATACACCGTTATTCATTAGCTCATGTCCTAAAACCCCGATAATTTTTTATATATACTCTGAGTTTTCGATCGACGTCACAAAACTGTGTAACACCAAAACGACGTAAATGCATGTAGATATTTTAGAAAATGTTCTAAATTACTTACTTATTTCATATATCGGATCCCCTGCACATCGCAGACCGAACAAATCTTCACCCAACACTGTAAAACCATTAACCTCCAAAATGGGTAGGGCACTTAATAATAGGACGCACTGACGCAAGTGAAAGTAGTCCAAGCTCAATTCAACTACCTATTAGTTTAAAAATCCAAACCATGATGCACTCTTTTATCAGAATAATTTGGTGTGTAAGCTTTATACTGATATTGAAGTGTGAATTCTAAAATATTTTTGTTGATATATATTTTTATCGCCCAAATCCGGACTATTTGAATGCAACATATACAATGACCAACGTTGCATGATTTACGAAATGACTCATAGATGGCACTGTATTTGTCAAGCTGCTACATCTGCTGCTAGAATTCTAGGAGCGTGCGGGATACCAATTCTCAATATCTCAGTCCATTGACTTTCTCACTTGAAGTGCTAATATAGTTGTAAACACACGAACAATAAACGAGGTGCATTGGCCCATCAGTAAACATTTCTCGTTAGGTTTTTATCACAAGAACTATTATGTTTGTAGGAGTGTCTTGTTTCTTTCCAACGATCATCATCTTTCGTAAACCTGTTTTCATACGATTAATTACTAATTATAAAAGTGTAGGTTAAAGGCACTATACCGGTATTTTCTAGCTTATATCTCTGTGCCGGGGATAATTTCTCGAATTACTTTATTTTTAAAATGTTATTGAGCAATACTTTAAATTACGTTGTTATAAGCAGGAAGTAGCCTATGTACGTATATATTAAAGTAGCAAACTAGTTTTTTTTTTCTTAGAACTATTGAAATAGTTCTTTAAGTTATAAAAGCAGACATTCGAGGGATGAAAAAAAGGACGTGACACAATTCAAACCATACTATGACATCATCTTCATGAATAACTCGCCATTATACCTCATTGAGCTTGTATTGTGTTTAGAATTACGTGACGCGATTACGCAAACACCAAAAAGAGCCTTCTTCCGTTCTCCAAGGAACAAACGATATTATGTCTATGTCAGAACTTTGTTAGACCTGAAAGGAATGTGTGACCTCCTCACAAACAGTTACATGCCACTCATCAGTCCTGTCTCCGCTTTATTTAAAAAAAAGAAAAAAAAAGAAAGAAAGAAAAAAAGAAAAAGAAAGAAAAACGAAAAATTACAGAATTAAAGAATAATATTTCAGTTTGTTTCTATATGTAACTTGAAAATAAGCACAAGAAATTACTGAGACAACTAGACTTTTTTTTTTTTTTTTTTGCCTACTGCTTATCATTCTTTCTCAATTCATCCAAAACGTCATAATCTATGTGAATAGGCTACGTTTTCATCGACAGTTGAGAACGTATCGACAACACGGAATATTTAATTACGTAATATCTTTTTAGTACTATGTAGTATGTTTCCTCGTAGTAAGTAATTACACAGGAAATACTTGCATTGATATACCTGCAGACTGTAGAATTTTTGAAAATATGAAGAAATGGTGGTAAAACTGCAGACCATCCGAGCAACTTGAACAATTTAAAAAAGTATTCCGTATTTAAATTTTTTCTCTCCCCGGGCGATTTAAAAATACCGCCCCTCAATACTGAATAATCAATATTTAAGGGAATATATACATACACACACACACACACACACATATATATATATATATATATATATATATATATATATATATATATATATATATATATATATATATATATATATATATAAGGGCGCCCATGTGGTTTTGAAGGGGGGAAATATAAGCGAGGTTTCAAATATAGTTTCAAATTTTCCTATTACTGATGTAAAAAATCTATTGGGCTTTCGATATTCCCAAGTACGATTTCCTCTTAGGGAGAGCGAGCGCCCCACCTTATCCCTCCTGATGGACGCCCTTATATATATATATATATATATATATATATATATATATATATATATATATATATATATATGGGTGTTGCAAAATAATATACTGATGAAGGAACTGAATTAGAAATATTTGCCTAGCAGCGTATAGGATCCCCTTTTGTTTTGATGACGGCAGCGATGCTGCGTGGCATGGACTCAGTAAGACACCGGAATTGTTGGGGGAGACATACTGTTCCATTACTGCAGTTTAGCGTCAGTGGCACATCCAGGGAAGCGATCGGGGCAATCGCCCCCCTTCCCAGAAGAGGAAACTTTCTGTTATATATATATATATATATATATATATATATATATATATATATATATATATATATATATATATAAAACCCATTCCAGAGTTTGAAGCTCTTAAAAGTAGCTTAAGTAGCAGTATGACAACGTACCGCCCCTTCCCTCCCCGAGATGTCAGTCCTGGATTCGCCCCTGCTTAGCGTCTCATTAGCCACGAAAATTATCAGAGCGGAGTTTAGAGCCCTAACGTTCCTCTTCACACTATCCCAGATTAGTGTTGTAAAGGCCCGGAAAAAACCGGAAATTTTGGGTAAAAACAGTTTTTTACCGTTTTTTCCCGAGCTTGAAAAAAAAACTGAAATATTGGGGAAAGTTGAAATTTTCGAATAGCCTATTTTACTACATTATGCTTTTAAAATGAAAACTATTTTATATTTATTATTTTACAGTATACAGTATACAGTTTATTAACTAGATCATTGAGTATTTCTTCTATTAGAATAGGCAAATTTTGTGGCAACAAATATATTTGTACCACTCTTTTAACGTTAGTACCGTTATAGTATGGAGTTATGACTACAAAAGACCCTAAAATATAATCCTAGTTAGATTAATTAATATAGACGCATTTAAATTATGTTAAGTAATCTTACAAAGTAACCGTTTTATGCAGGGAAGTGTTAAATAACAGGGCCAGAATCATTTTAGTTAATACCAGTATGTTAAAATCAAACATGGTATATATTTTATGGAGATACGTATTGTCCTTGTGCTGTGTAAAATTTCCGGAAATTTTGAACCCATTAGAAAAAAATCTTTTTTTTTTTCGGAAATATTGACAAAACCCGGAAAATATAATTTGAGAACTATTTCTTCGCCTGATACTAATCTTATTTGCTGTAACGTGTCTCCAGCATATATACAACGTATTTCGCTAGCAGGAAAAATACTTAAAGCAACAGCTTTTAATTTTACTTTTTAGTTTTCTGATTTCTGATAAAAATCGCTCTTTATTATTTTTGTTTTTCGAACAACTCAGAGAAATTATCTTATTTACATATAGACACATACACCGCACAAGTGGGTAAATTTGAGCAGCGACAAATATATTAAAGAATTTAACGTGTGAGTTTTCCGTTCGTTATTAATAAAGACTAACAGAATACCCGTTCTTCGCACGGGGAGAATATGTTTCATTTTGGGTATAAAGGGCATAAACTATCACCAATGAACTTACGGACCCCAAAAACTATGAATTCGACACTAGTATCAATCATTTTTATTTACTTTTATATGTCACTTTCCCGCTTTAGGAGTAATTAATGGGGGCTGAATTGGGATTTAAACGGTATCAAAAATGTCACTGTTCATCTCAGCCACCCCGAAAACTATGGATTAGACACTAATATCGGCCATTTTCGATCATTCTTATATATCTACCACTCCTCCTTCCCCCAAGTTGCGGCACTGAATTTGGATTTAAAGAGCATCGGAAATGTTAAATGTTCATCTCAGGACCCCAAAAACCATGGATTGGACACTGATATTGGTCATTTTCGATCATTTTTTATATATTCCCCCTCTCCCCCACCCCCAAGTTACGAGGGTGAATTTTGATTTAAACGGCATCGGAAGTGGTACTATTCATTTCAGCGACCCCAAAAACTGTGAATTCGACTCTAATATCGGTCATTTTCGATCATATTTATATATCTCCCCGCCCCCAAGTTGTATGGATGAATTTGAATTTAAACAGAATAGGAAATGTCACTGTTTATCTCAGCGACGCCGAAAACTATGGATTCGACACTGATATCGGCGATTTTCAATCATTTTTATATATATCTGTTCTTCCCCCTCCCCTAAGTTGAGGACCTGAATTTTTATTTAAACAGCATCGGAAATGTCACTGTTCATCTCAGCAACTCCGAAAACCATGAGTTCGACACGGTGAAGATCGGTAATTTTCAATAGTCCACACTTCCTTCCTCCAAGTTGCACTTTTAAAGTGAAATGGTAAAATCCATCCCAGGCCCGAACCTCATCTATGCTGAAAATTTTTATCGAGATCAATCTGGTGGCTCAAGAGTTGTTAAGTTACAAATATAGTCACTTTCATTTTATATATGTAGATTAATTTTCGCATTAGAAAACAGGTATTTGTTTACATACAAAATTTTGTACATAAAGTTTATATTAAAGCCTGTATTTGAATATTAATTAATAGTAATTATATGTCTTAGTGCATGAGTATTAGTGAAATTTGCTTACTGCTCTTTCTTTTAAGAAGTAATTTGGTTGAGATTAACAAAATTTCACCAGATAAAAGAGCACATTAAGAACTCAGTTTCATTCATGAGCCCTATTTGTTGCAACAGAAACGCTTCATGATGGTAGATGTGTATTCAATTGTAAAATTTCTGTAATTAATGCATAACTAGGAGTAAACGACTAGAAGGCACATAAAGGAAATGAGCGCAGACTATTAATTTTCAAGAATAATTACAACTGCTTCTTTTTTTTCGAATTTTCGAATTGTTCTTTTTTAAATATTCACAATATTGAAATTTCTCAATTTACATTTTTCACGCCTTCGAAAAAAAGAACGGTTCCATTACTACTTAGTAAAATTAACCTAAACAAAGATTTTTAAAAATTTTTCCAATTTTTTCGGAGAGAAACCGGAAAAAACGCTTTTTTACCAGCTGTTTCAAAATTTCCGGAAATTTTACAATACTATCCCAGATATACTCAATGGAATTGAGATCAGGGCTCCTCGGAGGTCAGGCAAGCATCTTCCTTTGTGGAGTGCTCATCGAAATAGCCAGCCACAATTTGGCAGTGATTTGTCTCGAATATTGTCTTGCTGTAAATAGAGGATGCCTGCAGAGTGGCAAACAAAGGAGTGAACTTGATCTGCGATCAGTTTACTGTAACGTTCGCTGGTGAAGGGTGTTATCAAGTATACAAGGAATCTGATTTCATCCCACGTGAACAGTCTTCATACGAGACTACCAGTATTACTGACCTGAACTGTACCCTGCTGGCAAGAGGGGTCTTGTCCTCATGGAACGCGGGGGGGGGGGCGCTCTTAACGCGAAGCGCATATCCATTTAAAATTGCTGCTATACACATGACTCACGATAGGAGCATGTGAGTATTTTATAACAAAAATAAAAGGACTTGATGTGTTACCTTCTCACGAGTGAATAACTGAACGGTTGAAATTAATTTTTTAAGGTGCTTAACACCTGTTTCAAGCCGGGCTTGTATCATGTTATTTTAATCCATATGTATTTCCTAATGTGTGACAAACAGGGTCCGAATTGTATGCCAAATAGTGAGTATCTCATCAGCTATGGTAGCAAAATCGGTTGGCACAACGTTGGGAAGAGGTAGCGATACGACAAACCAACTGTGGCCCAACGTCAGGTTTGGCCGCTTGTGCAACCATTTCCCAACCAAATGAACGTTCGGCCATCTTTCACCCAACCAAATCCTACCAATCTCTCTTCGTTTGCTCAGCCAAACCTCGATGTTGAATGGTGGTTCACCATTCAAATCCTGACGATTAGTTAATCAAATCTATCATAATTCCCTGACGTTCTCAAACATGTCCTCGCGGCGGGTGGATTAGGGTGATGATGCATTCGATTTGGTACGTTTTACTTTTTATATGATATTCCTGAGATATTCCGATTATTTCATAGAGTTATGGGTCCCTATGCAGAGTCGTTTTGACGTATGATTAGCGTCATACTAAAGACCTCACTACTGCAGGAAACATATGTTAGTCAAACTCTTTAGTATGGTATCAATCACGCGTCAGAACGACTCTGCATAAGGCCGATGATCTTTTAATATTCGATTAACTTTAGTTGTACTTTGACCGTTTGCAGGAAAAGCAAAAGTGTAACCAGCAGTGTACGAGATGCGAATCTTAGTTGCTCGGTTGGCGAGCAGGCATCTTCCAACTTTTTTGTAACTACTTATGGCTAGGTTTTTGCTTGTTTCACCAGTAACAGAACGACAAGGACCATGAACACAGAAATATCAAGGACAGTTAAAATTCCAAAGGGTCTCCCACCGGGAATCGAACCCGGGACCCCGTACACGAAAGGAGCACGTGGTAGCCACTTGGCCGGCAGGGAGGGCAACTTGGCCACAATCACACACTTTACAAGTGTTGGATATTTAACAGTTACTGTGCGTTATAAATCTTCTTTTTTAAAAAGCTCATTATACACTGTATATAGGAAAATGATTCAACACACACAACACGAACTCCTCTTTTGTTTTCGTAATTGGAACACAAGATGGCGGTGAAGAACTGCGCATGTTCGGTGATGCACTCCACCAGCATCAAGTATGATAGAGTTAGCGAACATTAGCCAACGATAAAACAAAGTGGCCGAGTAGTGGGAAAAGTGCTATTCGTAGAGCGGTTCCCCGACGTATAGCCAACGCTAAAGTAACGTATTTCTTGGTTGGGGAAACAGTCAATTCTAGTATCGTCGCGTGAAGGTTGGGAGAATAGTTGGTTGGCCAACCATACATTTAACCAACGTTTGGCCGACGTAAGTTTTTCCGCTATAGGCTCGCAGCGACCTTTACCCACCGTTTTGACATCCCACTCAATTTCCAAAGGTGGGCAAACCAACCTTGCTACTAGGTAGCACTCGAAGTCAGGGAGTTGAAACTCGGTATACAAACTCGTAATTCGAAGTAAGTGAACATGCCTCAGCGTTTGCGAAAATACCACTTCTAAAGGGAGAGGAGGTAATTTCTGTAGATTTTTTCTTTCCGATTTGTAATCATACAATGTGGGGAAACGACTAAACCTTCTTAAATGAAATTTTGAAAATACTGTAGTTAGTTGTTGGTTGATTTGTGTACTTATCCTTCCTGTTTGATAAAATACATATCCAAAGCGATAGAAAGAGGTTTCAAATAATTTTCCTAAACCTTATTCTTCCCGAGCTTGTATTGATCAGAGAGAGCTTTTAGTACGGAGCGGGAAAATTCTCGGTTTTCGCAATTCGAGCGGGCTATTGAAATGTTTACTTTTTATTTGTCTTTTTAAATATAGGCTTATTTCGGAGATTTAATGCTAGTGAGTTAGTGTTGTAGTTCTGGTTGGTGTTCTATTGTATATACGTGTGCGCGCATGTGTAGGTACGTAGTACTATGTTTAGGTCGAATTTAAATAACAGTTTCTCCCTCCCTCTCTCTCTCTCTCTCTCTCTCTCTCTGTGGGGAGGGGGTTGTATCTTATTGTGTTCTAAGTGTAGAGCTACACTATTTACAAAAGTCAACATAAAAAGAATAACTAGCTGCACGGTTGCCAGATGTCCTAAGTACAGCAGAAAAACTATTGGCAGCGATTGGGATGAAGCATTGTCTTGCTGTAGGTATAGGATGCCTGCACGGTGCTGGAGGCGAACAAACGAGTGAACATAACCTGCCAGTAGGTTACTGTAACATTAGCTAGTTTGGATGTTATCAAATGTACAAAGGATTCAATTTCATACCACATGAACAGTCCCCATACGAAACTACTCTAAGGTTGTTGTCGTATGAGAGTTTAACGTATCATTTAGCAGCGAAGTCCTAAGAGACGTGGACCTCTGTTTAACGTAGAATCACACACCTCACGCCGGGAATCGAACATCCAAGCTCCCACGCGGTAGGTGTGTACGCTAATCATATAACATGAGGGACCTCCTGTGCAAACATACTATATCACTCTTTTACAAAAGATCCATTTTCACAAAAAAAAGAAAAAGAAAAAGAAAAAAAGAAAACACAAGAAATTCTTCAATTTTACGTTCCACTCCTATGCCCTATAGGCATAAAGAGACGGATAATTGATGAAAATTAATGGTTACGAAAGAATTGGTGGAATGAAGGTATGGGAAGAAATCTAAGAATCCCAACAGATACTGTTGTCTACCACACGCTTACATGGACTGGGATCTAACCAGGAATCCCTCGCACTTAAAGCGAGAGCTCTGACACTGAGTCACTATATCTTCCATTTTTACAAGACATCTGTAGTGTCGAAGGAATGATCACTTCAACTCCCACTCTCACTCCCACTCCCACTCCCAACATTTCAACTCCCACTCTGTTTCCAACATATCAAAGTAGTGAAAAAGTTTCCATATCTTGCTGGATACAACGCTCATTCATAGACGTCATCTAGATATATTTCCTCCCATAAAGCATCTGAGATTTGGGCAGAGTTTCTGTGTCACATGGTGGTCTCCATTGACTCTGACATTGGGAGCCTGTCCTGCCAAAGTTTGAGAACCCCAAGAATTTGGATATACTGTACTTGCTTGAATCTTTGCTTGGTTATGTGACAATGAAACACATATAGGCCCTACCTGTAGCCCCCTACTCAAAATTAAGCAGACATGCGAAATGAGTGGCAAAAATAAATTGATTCGAGCTGATTTTCAATTATGTAAACGATAGGGATAATGTTCAGTAAAATAAATAAATAAACGAATAAATAAATAAATAAATAAATAAATAAATAAATAGATAAATAGATAAATAAAATGATCACAAAAGTAAGTGAAAAATATCCTAATATACACTCATGTCCAAAATGATTGTCACACATATATAACTGTTTTCTTGTAAGAATATAATTTGGTAAGGATTTTGCAGGGTACTTTTAATACTGATACAATGTGTATAATCGCGAAATGTATATTTGTGGTAAATTTCATAGGAAAAGATTTATAAATATGAAAATTAGAATGACTAAAACAAAATGTTGCTAAATGGACAAAAAAAAGTTTTATTTTCGTTTTATTGTTTTTATTTACTGCTCTTTTGACATGAAATTTGCCATATACATGTCTTTGTCACTAATACACATACTAACATTATAAGAAATATCGGGCGAATTCCTTATCAAATTATATTCATACAACATATTTATAGATATGCGACAATAATTTTGGACATGAGTGTACATAAACCATAAATTAAGCTGTTCTGAGAACTAGGATGTTCATTCACATGAAGTCCATGAATAGATAAAATTATATTTAAAAATCAACCTCAGCTTAAAAAAGAAAATATCACCAGTTAAAATGAATCCCAAAACCAATAATAATTGACCAGAAAAGAAAGGTACGCAACGTGGTAGCGATTAATATCATTAGGGATCGTCCACATATTACGTAACGCGCCAAAGGGGGAGGGGTGGCCATGCGTTACGAAGTGTGACAAGGGGACAGGAGGGGGTTTACGTCTTCGTTACCTAACTCATGTTTTTTGCTGTCATTTTTATTTTTATTCAGGTTTAAACAAATCTTTTAAACAAATAATTTTAATAAGTTCTTTTCTTTTTATAAATAAATAAATACTTCTATTGGTTTGAGAAATTGCGAACATATAGCCTATATAAATTGAATCATGCAGAAGAGATTCGAAGACGCTACTAGACACCAGTATGACTGACCACGAATCATGCATGTGTTACAAAACAACAAAACTTCGTTTTTTCTTTTTGGCTATCGTAGAATTGTCTCTATCGTAGGGGCCTACATGCTTTTCTGCAGTTAGATGTTAATTATCGTAACCACTGCTTGAAAATGCCCTCGCGTTCCCACTTGTATCGCTATCAGTCGTTCTTTCAGAAAAAGTGTTGAGGGGGGACACACTTAGTATTCCGGGAGGCACTGCTGGTACTATTCTATTTATTATATAGGTTCTAGACGTATTATTTTGGTTTCCTCCGGGGGTCACTCTCAGAACTCCGGGGGACAGAGTAGGATAGAACGCAAACGTCCAGAAAAGTGTTGCTAACCCCCTATGAAAAAATGATCTGTTTATTAAATTTTTATAAATTTTATCCTATTTTGTGGTACAATTTATGGTGATTTTATTCAATTAAGGTGATTTTATGATAAGTTTATACTGTTTTTGGTTATTTTTCTCAGACTTTGCAATTTTTATAGAGATTTTCAGTGTTACCATCCAATAAAATTATTATAAAATATTTTTGATAATATACTTTGATTTCTAAGCCCACCTTTGGTAACACTTGATGGAAACACACAAATGGTTGAGGATACAAAGTTGACATACCATTCTTCCTAAGCCTCTAAACAAACTTGTTCCTCCCCTTTTTTGTCCTTCCCTGAAGCGATGAAAAACAGGTGAGTGAACTTGAAGAAATTACCTGGAAAGGGTGGGAGGAAGGAGACACAGGTGCATGAAAGAATGCTAGGAATTCCTTTGTGCACGGAGTAGAAGTGGATCGTAATGGTAGTTCAACCCTTTGGGTTCAAAATGAGCCATCTGGCGCAAAGACAAGATCTACTGTTAAGAGGAATGTTGTTTGTCCTTGAGTACACATGTACACGTATGCGAACAATGGATGGCGCAGATGTTTGTATATGTAATAAATTAGGGTCATTGACATGCCTGCTTCCTTTATCCTTCGTTGACAGAGAGATGGTTGGAATGACTACGTGACTGGATGCATGTACAGAGAAGAAACTTGTTTAGGGAGCGCAGCTGTATGTTACTTTTTTCTATTCATGACAGGAATGTGGTTGGAATGATTACGTGACTGGATGTATGTACACATGAATTGAATGTTTTGATTATATTCAAGAAAGTAGGTTGAATTTTTGATAATAGGGTGGAAAGGTAAAATATTTAAATAATTGTAGGCAATGCAATTATGTGGAATGTGTGAGGGATTGCCTCTTAACAGCTAGTTGGAAAAACAAAACGTCCTTGTTGTGTTGTAGTAATGGTTATTGATATTTTTATTAATAGGTAGATAAAATATTCATATTATGTGTATAGAACATATTGATAGAATGGAGGAAGACAATCTAATCAATTGTGTTAATTTGTATAAATTTATGTTTAAATTTGCATGAATTATAAGCAGTTTTTGGCAGCTTAGGAGATAGGAACATATACCATGGTAAGAGGTAGTTATTTCTGTTCTAACTTGTTTGAGCTTCGACGCAGGAGGTGGAGCTTGTTAACTTGTATAGAAAGACTCCAGCAAATGAAAAACAGGAGACGAAGATTGGTTTTACAAGTTTTTATTCTGCCCAGAAACTTGTAGGAACCAATAATAACAGGATAGAGGAGGGACTAGGCAAGAACGAGGAACGAATGATAATTTGTTTTCCATTGCTTGGAGGAGGTCGTTTACGGCTCAAAGAACCCTTTTCAATTGGCCTGTCCCCTGTCAACCAGCTTGTTTATGATCCTGTCACAAGTGGTTAGAGAAGATCGACCCTTCTCTACCTGAGTTTATTTTTATTGCAGGGAATTAATAAACTTGTTACCTGCCTTTAGGTTTATGAGGGGTGCAATGAAGTCTTTACCTGACCAGAGTCTTCCTTCTTTCTTTTACAGGTAGGCTTCAAACAAGTTTTCTTTAACATATTTTTGCATAAATTAGATTAATGAATTAATTATTCATGAATATTAATTAGCAGGTAATGAAAGGGTTAGAAAGAATGATTTTTTCGTATTTAGCGTTTATTTAGTGGTATATTATGACATGTACAATACAGAGTAGTATATATTGTACATCCATATAGCGGATATTGTGGGAGGAAACGGACACAACTCTAAGAAAAGTATCTTATGCATTTATATGGTCTTTTCACTGAATGATACGGGATTTTAACGGAGAATATCATCTTTTCATTGATGTTTGGGTATAATCGTGTACGAAACACAGTTGAATCACAAATAACGTATGTATATTAGTTAATTTTCTCAATGGACGTATGTATACGTGTTCTTGTTGAAATATGGACAGGAATATATGTGCATCCATATTAGGTTTTGTATGCATGTAAGTGTTTTATCATCACCTTAAATGCAATGTGGGGTTTAATAACATCTTGTTAGAGTTATAATATTCGGTTGCATAACTTCCACCTTTGGTTTGTATTGTGGAGTTTTATATTGAGACTCTTTATGTATGTAAGTGCTTTAACCTTATCTTCAACGTAATGTAGGGTTGCATAACTTCTTCTTAGGTGGTATCTTGGGTTGCATAACTTCCACATTTAGTTTGTATTGTAGACTTATATATAGTGACTATTTACCTATGTAAGTGTTTAACCTTATCTTTAACGTAATGTTGGATTCCATAACCTCTCCTTTTGGTATGTTGGTTGCATAGCTTCTACCTTATGGATTACATTGTAGACATATTGCGATTCTTTATACATGTAAGAGTTGTAACATTGCCTTAACTGGATTGTTAGGGATCCATAACCTCTTGTTATGATTCTAATGCTGGGTTGCATAACCTTAAATTTTGTTTGTAATGTATGGTTATATATGATTCTTTACCTATGTAACTAATTTAACCATGCTTTGTATTGTTGAGATATATATGGTGACTTTTACCTTTGTAAGTGCTTGTTAGTTATGTTCTATTTGTATTTTAAGCACATATGATATCAATTTTTAATTGAAGTTTTAACTGAAGTCTAATTTTGCAAATAACTTAATTGTGCGTTCATGTAGAAGACATTATGACCTCATTGATTGCAACAGGGTTTGCAGCACATGCCGATTTATCGTAGGGTGTCACATAAATAACCTTATATGAACCATATGTATTCTTCTTTATCTTATATAGAATACCATACTTATTGATATGATACCAAAAATTGTTTACATAGGTGATCTATATTTGAAATAAAACATGTAATTGAAATTTGTATTATTTGTTTATTAGCATTAATTGTTGTTCTACAGTGGCACGGTATGTTATTGATTAGATATATTATTTACATATATTTAGGTGATTGATATATTTATAAGTATTCAATATAATAAATAATTATATATTTACAGTATTGTTTAAATGAAGCATTCATAATATTTACATACTTACATTATTTACAATAACAATATTTACAATATACTATTTACATATTTATAATATTTAAATTCTTTACAATAACATTATTTACAATGTAATATTTGCATATTTATAATATTTACAATATTTACATATTTATAATATTTACAATAACAATATTTAGAACATACTATTTACATATTTACAATATACACGTAGGGAAGTGCCAATTGACAGTTGTCGTGAAAATATTTACGAAATTTGTCTCTGTCCGAGAATATCATGACTATGTCAGTATGTTAGGACACATTTAACAAGATATCTACAAATATTTACCGAACACTCATACCAGTAATGCCAATCATTTGACACGCCTAATACTTTGATAGCCGTACAGTAATGTCCTAAAGTCAAACTGTGAGGATCAAGTCGTCGTCTTTTATTTTCAACCTTTTGGTGTGTCTTTGTTTCAAACCTGGACACAATGACAAACCTCTGCTTTCGAACAAACTCACTGGATTGTTCAACTGTTTCTTGTAAACTTTATCGCGAACTAGATCATGAAAATGATCAAAATTAATTTCTCGGCGCGTACGATGATTTAAAGTTATTCCCGTAATTTTAAATACATAATCTACTTTCCCCATTCCAACCTCTTAAACGGTATGCGTAATTCTTTGGCCCTAATAATATAAATGCATTAATTTCCCACCCTTTGGGAACTTCGTTAGTTAGTTCACCCAAGTAGGAACCCAAAGAAAGCGGAGGTTTCTCATTACGTGGTTGTACAAACATAATACTATCAGTGTCGCAGTACAGCACACGGTCAGGAACTAGTGTTGTCAATAATCCATAAAGTTTTAGACGTGCCCACGAGGTGGTGAACGCGGCAAGGACAACATTCGAGATCTTTCGTGGTTTGTTTTTATTCTCAATGTTTTTATACGTTACAATGAGTTGCCGCTCTCCAACAAGTAATACAGCTTGCACCTCGTATTGTGGTGCCCATAGAAGAGTCAAAATTTTTCCGAAGTATCGACAATCACCAATTGCGATAAATCCGTTCGCTGTCCCCATTTTCCATATAGTGAATTGAAGAATATTTTAGAAATATACCGCAATCCAGGGTTCAATTCAATGTTTTCTTCTGTTACTGTATGCCTTCATGGGGAAAATAATCTGCAATACATTTCATTTTATTTTCTTCGCTTTTACAAGAAGCAGGAAAATTCCGATGATTCCTGCTTCATTTGAAGAGAGTAATTCACATAGTCTTCAAACAGACCATCTGAATCCTCTTCTTCGGGGTCCATGAGTTCGAACTTCCAGATTTCAATTACTTGCAGAATTTTGTATCCGAGCTGTAAAGCTACATGGAGTTCAGGGGTACAGTACGTAGCCGTTAAGGCACGCTCGGAATCGGTATGCACGCAATTGTCAATACTTTTTTCCACACACGTACGGCACAACCCAAACAAAATATGACAATTGCACGCATATGGTAACACAGGAAAATACAAGTCATTTGGGGGCAAGACGGTGCATTGAACTAACCCATTAATACTTTCCGCTTCTGGAAAGTCCGGCCCCTTGTATATTTTTTGCTTACCTACAGGGATTGGTTTACGTGCCATCACCCAAGGATATAACGATGTTACATCATAGTATGCAACGGTCTCCTCGCTGGTACATTTGTACAAAGCATTAAAACATTCGGTACGTCCGCCATGAAAACTGTTACGGGATATGAAGTCAGGACAAGCTAGGACATCTTTATTTCATGTGGAAATTCAACCAGCCATTAATGGAAGCCAAGCAGCCTTCAAGAGTACACTGCCTGATGTTATTAATACCAATATTCTGTTGTACGTCGCAATCTGACTTTACATTAAAAGATTAATTAACTATTGCTTTGTTATTGAGCAAGTCTTTGTATTTGTAATTTGTAATAAACACTGGTAGCAACTTCCTATTACATTTTGCCTACCAAACAGTGTCACACGCGACGCTTTTAATTTGCTTTGTTAGATCAATTGCTTCTCTCAATTGGTTCGACCTCATTGGCCCCTCAGTTAGGTTACTGCAAGACATTGTCCGTTTCGTTCGTTTACCCACGACACGATGTTACAACAAGGAAGTAATAAATACAGAAGTAAGTACTTTGACTCAGGTGAGTCTCCTTTTGGTTCGTTTACCTGTCAACGATAGCAGTCTCAGAAGCAAGTTGAGAAGTTTGTGTTGAGTCGACGACATGTAGAAACATGGACTTGGTCAGTGTCAGTTTTAGGTAATCGACCACACTCAGGAAACCCTGTGGTGTCACCATCATCTCATTCTGACGTCAGAGGGACAGTCAGGTCAAACGCAATTGAGAGAGCACGATCTGGGTCTTTCGAATCTGAAAAACGACGCGAGACACATCAGAGTCTCCCTGCCTTTGGGGTCCGGCATTCAATGCCATGATTGATTGTCGGACAAGTTTTCATCATGGACTTCATCAGGACAACCCAATCTGGAAGTCACTGGAACTTCGAGGACAGCGCCTAAACATCACCTATGAGTAAGAGGGAGAAGATTGGAACTACTTCGAATTAGGGTGAGACTGTTCAAAATTAGTTGCTATTCTCTTGCTCTACCATCTATTCCTTAACGCCCTTATTGCTACCAATTTTCAATGAAAGTACATTTGTTATTTTCAAATTATTTTAACACTAAATTCATATTCATTATCTTGTCCAATTTTGCTCATGGTTCTAGTCGCCTAAAACTAGTAGTGGAGTCGCCCCCAATTAGCATGTGCTTTACTGCTATAAATTTGGTATTGTTATCCCGCACCTCTTAGCTGCCTCTCGTTTCTACCCCGACAGTTAAGTGGTGTCGGAACATGATGAATTGCGGCGTGATTTTTGGTATCTCTGTGGTCCTCTCGCAGCTTCGGATTGCTTTTCCTCCCGCCTTTATGAGTAGTGGAATGTTTCTCCCGCCCACCAGCCTTTCTGGAAGTAGGTTTGGATGTTTATACGCTTCTGATTTTTTTATTGCTGAAGTATGTTTATTTAAATTGGTTTAGAATTTTACCTCCCACCTCTAAAATTTTATTAAATTTTACTTTAGTTAAACCCCCTCCCAACCGCCCTTGACTGTAGGTTTCGATTATGACGTTGTCAGTTCGGTTGTATGTTTTGTATATATGATTATTTTGATTATTTGGGTTTACTTATTATTAGTTATGACTAAGCTCAGTTTTTTTGACTTATTAGCGTTGATAATGTTTTATTCTCGAGTAGTTTCGATGACATTTTAAGAAATTTATGTGACCATTTTTGATCTCCTCGTATATACATTTCAATTTTTATTATATTCTTATTTTGGTAAAGTTAGTGGTTTTTATTTAATTATATTCGATATTTCTAGTTCGGTAGAGTTTTCTGTTATTTTATTTAGGATTCTAATATTCAGTGCAATTTTCGTCGTTTGGTTTCCTTAAAGAGGGAAACGTAAATTTATTTTCGTTCGAAATAGTTTCTTCTTTTTATCGTTTGCATTCTCTTGCGAAGATTTTGTGGAATGGATGGAGTTCGTTTACTCTAGTAAACATTATGTTAGGTCAGTGTCGTACTTTGATCTGGAATTTTCAGCTCGTATTTCTATCTGTATAAAGGTGTAACGTTGAGTATGATGACTGCAGCATTTTCAAAGAATGGATGAAATCTCAGGAAGGCTGGTGGATAGGCCTTCATATCCCGTTACACTTGGGTATTAGGTGATCAACAAGATCCCTACATTGAGTTTGAATAAACTCTTGCAATGTCTTATCAGTCTTCACCCAATGATCCCATTCCCATTCCTACATTTGAACATTAAGATTTAATTTTTCAGGAATGCTATGGCAGTACTTTCATACCGGTCTTGTAAAGATGTACCTTGCTTAGAGGTGGAATCTAGGAACACGTGTCGAAGTGTAGGATGGGAGGTCAAGATCCCGTGGAAAAGACACCCATAAAATTCGAAAATTGTATTTGTTTGAGGTTCAAACCCTCGACCTTATACCTCCCAAATCGTTTTTCTAGCCATTCCGGGAATGCTTGATTTCACTACCTCTGGTAGGTTCTTAGTATCATAACCAGTACATTGCCTTCAAGCTTTGTCGGTTAGGATGGTTGAACCCATAGGGTGTAATAATTGGAATAATTTCTTTAGGCAAATATAAGGTACGATAAGTCAGTATGGCCAAACTAGCAATAGTAGGCGCGACGATAAAACATTGAATGCCATTCGTTTTTCCTCAATTAAGTTTGAAAATTTAATTACAGCCTCTGCTAAAATTTTGACATCATTTCGACAATACGCAATCATCTCCTTTTGGAGATCATACTCCTCGGCACTTGCAGCACGTTCTTTGTGCGAGGCGATTAGTCGTCTTTCTTCCGTGCTTCGCGAGTCAGGGTCAAAATATTCAAGAGTGGAAAACGGATCTACATAATTTTAATTTTCCAAGATGTTAAATAAATATGGGAAATCTCCCTTCTTCAAATTTCCATATAGGCCTAAAATTTTTGGGAGTTTTGATAATTTAACGCCTATATACAAATACGAGTCACGGAAGTAAATCTTTTGTCCTAATCACATTTCAACAATTTTTTGCCTGGCATTGTTACTTCAGGTGTATGATGCTGGGTCATTATCAAAGTTTTTCATAGCTGTTCTAATCAACTTCATATCGAAGCGATCCATAAAAAGTATTACGAAATATTAAAAAGATACGATCCAATAAAAACATAATTAATATAATCACAACATAGATGATCTACGGAGTATGCTTTAGCATACGATCGAATTAAATAAAATAATTAATGTGATCACAATCAGCGATTGTTCATCGAGTTTTTTTAGTACGCTCACAAGAAGCGTTCGAGTAATATATTATGTGAGAAATAATTTTAATGAAAACGAAAAATAAAATATACAGGTCATTCAACCTTTCTAGAAACTTCTCCATCCCTCCTATCGGTCAAGCTTCCAAGAACCAGTCAGACCACCTAACGGTCGGGCAATAAATCTTTACCTTCCTAATGACCTGACCAACCACACCTGACAAGAAAGTACACCGAGTACTTAATTATAACCCCTGCAGTTCTATTCAGGTGTAGAATCACGTAGATCCCTACTGAAATCCTCCCGAGGAAACCGAATTTGAAGCAAATAATTAAGATTCCAAAGTTAAATTAAGTGGTGAAATGTGCAAATAAGATATCACATATTGTCAAGAATGTGTACCGTCGTAATTAACAACAGAAGCGAAGTAGCTTAATCATAGGCGTGCTTAAGTTTAAGCTTAATTTTTCTGGGGGGACAGTACTTTCACTCAACATTATGGACCGAATTTGAAGAAAAGTGACAGCACTGCACCCCTTCCCAAAGTTTTAGAATGTCACCTGATATTAATTAAAGTGCTGCAATTTTGGATAAATAATATTAGCGGTGGGTAAGCACCATGAAAATTCCTATTTATGGTACTGTTTAAAAAGTTTATTAGAATTAATGAGGTTTCCAGGACAATGATATTGACTTGTGAGTTTCATGACGATACAAAGAATTATAGCCCAGTGGCAGAATATTAGTCATATCTATGCCTTCATTCATTAATTGCATTGCTTCCCAACTTGACACTGAAAATGGTCTTTGAAGTGCCCTATTAGGAAGTTCTAACCTGCTGATAATATATCTAGCCATTATGAGCCCAAGAAACGTAGATCCTTCTCCAGAAGGCTGGAAAACCCCAGCAGCTTATCTGAAGATGTGTTTGCAATTCCTCCAGTTTTCATCTCTTCAAATGTACTGTCCCCTTCAGAGGAGAATACAAGTGCGGGGTGACGAAGCGGGGAGCAGAGGGTATAGTTGTTGCCCTCTGAAAAGTTTTACGATAGTTTATTATTCTCCAAAAGCAAACTTTTTTTCAGAGTTGCCAGATATATGGTGAATGCCATTTTTGTGTAGAAATCCAAAGAAATGTTCCCTTCTGATCATTTGGAGGGAGGAGATGCTGTAAATCAAGCTTCAATGACACCTGACACATGGCTAGCCAGCAGTTAAAGAGCAGAGAATTTCCGTCTTCCTGTTAGTCTTTAAAATGAAGGAGAAAAAAAACGTTTGAAAAACATCAATGAATATATTGTATTTGAGATTAAATATGCTACTCATTTCGCTAGTTTAATTTATTAGAGTACAGGGAGAGTCTGGAGAGATTATTGGAAAAAATAAATACAAATTATTTGACACTTTTTTCAGTCTCGATACTTCCATAGTCAGAAAATAAAATTATAAATCAATTTACCTCGCATCACCATTGAATTTATACATCTTGCAGCTAGCATTCATTATCGACTCGAACAACTTTATTATTATTATTATTATTATTATTATTATTATTATTATCTCATATTTTGGTTTAAAGTAGTTTGGAACTTAAATATTTGACAGGATCTGTGATTACTGTCCTTCTTGGTGATTACCCGTTTGTTAATTTCGTAGCTTTCTTCCTGAAGAAGAATATCATCATGGTTTTTACCTAAAGGAATTAGCTGTTATTCTTTCAGTTCCCAAAACTTTCTTACAGCACCTAGGAACATTAATGATTGAAATGCAAATCGGGATAATTTATACAAAACTGAAGGGTAGTTACTGGGATACACATAGTATGTAGTTGAAACATGAATGCAAATGTTTACTTTTGATTGGTCAAAGCAGGAAATTGTCAATAAATGTTTATCTTGTCGGTGTAACAGCTGCCTACAGATTTTAAAGGAAGTTTTTCCAAACATTTTTTAAATAGTTTTAGTTTTGTTAACAAAATTTCAATAAGTAATTGTCAATGGTTACTCAAAATATAACTTCCTTTCTTTTTTAGTATCGTATCGAGATACTTGTAATTACTGCTATGAAACAACTATCCAACAACTTACCAACGTGAGCGATTTGATCCAAAATTGTCCATTTCAGTTGCAGTTATCCTTGGCTAATAAGGGCAAATGTAGGGGCACTTGATCAGATTTGATTCGGAATCTGAACAGATTTCACACTGATTAAAATTATATACATATTAATATAAATACTTATCAGGCATACAAACAAGCAGTAGAATTTAGTAATAAACGGAATGAGACATTCTGAAAGATTAGTGAAAAACAGAAATTAAAAAACTCGAGCAGAAACAGAAAGGTAACAATCAAATGATATTTCTGTTCATACTCTAAATATATGCCCTTTAACGTACAAACTATATATTTACTAACATTCGGATATAAGAAATAAATTACAAATTAAGAGTACTTTCTAAAAATTCTCACTTTTTAAAGGATGAACAAAGAAGGATTAAGAATGGAATACAATGCAAGCAATCACATACATTATAACCACCCCACCCGCAGCAATAAAAAAATCTTTCTTTAATTTCAGCCATCATATCTTAAATATATGCCTCTTTATCTTAAATATAATATACACTACTTTTTTCGATTATGGAGTGGTGCTTTGTTGATGATTAACGAAAAGTAATTAGAAAACTTCTTTGAGTTCATCTTTTTAGGTTATGTTGTTTCAGTTTGCGACTCACATAAAACCAAAGAGTTCTTCAACTCTAGACTAAATCATAACTAAAGGGAAAGGCCAGGCCGGTAGCCAGACCAAATATGTATGGGGGGTTAGAAATTACGGAGGCCCGATCCAACCATGTTATAGTTCATCTACATATTATAGTTCATTTGCAAACCTACCGTGAACATTTTAGGGGGCCGGCCCTCCTAGACCCCCTTGGATAAGTGTAAAATAACTAAGAGGAACTTACGATAGAGCAAAATCCGTGCAACGATCTGACGGACAGCTATGTCTAATAAGTGCAATAAAAAGAGTTCTCTAAAGAACTTTCTTACCACACGACCGGGATCAAGACATACTTTTTTTGGGGGGGGGTCTTAGAATTTTTTTTGCATTTATCTATTTCAATTGCGTCATAATGCTTTTATGGATAATAGATTTAGCTGAGGACATTATTATTTAATATTCTTATGTATAAGTTCATGTCTAGAAAGGTGAGAAAACTTGCGATTGTTGGACATCAAAATGCCACTAGACTAAACTTCACGTTGTTTCCTTTGTTGGCATCTTGCACGTATACTTTTATCTCAAGTCTAAATACCTGCTTATATTTTATGACATAAAATGAGGAAGAAAGTGGTTCAAGCTTTTCTAAGTGTCGGTCCCAGTATTTGTCTGATATGAAAAAGGAAAACAGGAAGAGTTTGGGCATTTGGTATCCAACATAGAAGCGGGATCTCGGTCAAATGAAACGAAAAAGTTGCAGTTAGTATTCTTAGTTTTTTCTATATTGTAGGATACTTTCTATGGATGAATTGTCAATAAGTGAGAAGATAATCCTTTATCTTGAAGCACGAATGGATACACATTTAAAAAAGTTCACTGGGAGGACTTAAAACGAGTTCTAAATTATCGTGGAATGAGAGTATTCTTTACAAATGTGAACCAGTAGCCATGTGATAAATGTGAAACAGATTGTGTCAACTGCCATGTTGAGAATGGACAATGCACACACGTAACACTATCTGCCCTTTTTTTGCTTCGTTTTCTCCAAGACCCTTCCATTTCAAGAAATAGTGTTAGTCGTATGTTTGTATATATAAGACTGGCCACCCTGAAACAAACTTCACAGCCGGGAGTGGGTGGAGAAACTCAACTGGAAGGGTCGCGAAGATCGAATTCCGTAGACTGGCAACCTCCTGAGATGCGGATATTACAGACAATTTCTTTATAATGTTCAACAACTCCAGTTATTTGAGTGACTCTTCAAATTCACCCAGTGGACACAAGGATATAATATTTACAATATCTGAGACGGGATCACCAGCATTAGCCTTGGACTGACCACCAGCATCAGAGCAGAAAATAATGACCTCATTGGAAGTGACTATGATAATAGTACTCCTAGTACATGCACCCACTGCAAGGAGTTTTTCACTATTTCAGACGCACTACAGGCATCTTTAATGACAAGATTAGCACAGTGAGCTCCACAATGTGCATACAATGCAAGAGGTTGCTGTTTACACATGATGGATTGAACACCAATACTTACACCACTCATATTTCGAGCGCCATCATAAGCTTGTCCTCTGAGTTGAGCAATGCAAAGCTGGAGTCTCACCATTGCATCCAGAAAAACTGAAGCTATAAACTCACAATAGGGGAGCCAGCAAGAGAAGGTCTCTGAGAGCTCGCAGTGACGTCGCCACTACTCAGGTGTCAAGGCTTTTTAGGGACATCTATTGTGGTAATTTAATTAATGGTCTAAGACAGAGTGACCGTGGTTGGTAACACTAGTATCAAAGTAGGGGTTGCATTGTCCCTCCGCATGTGGTAAGAAACGTCAGAGACCATCTCTTGTTGGTAATGCTATAGTAGTTTTTGGTATATTGTAGAATACAAGAAAACTTTCATAATAACAGATATCATCTATTCACCTGGCACGAATACTTAATTGTTTTTCACCACTCACATCACGGTAGCCATTATACATGATAGAGAACAGAGGAGGATTTTTAGATTTGATTTTTCGATTTAGGTTTCAGTTGCTCGTCTGAAATTTGTCTGTTTAGTTGGTTTTCTACAGGATTTTTTCTCTACGTATAGCGGAGTAAGGCAGTTTATGATATTTTGATGTAATGAAAGCATCTTCCATGTTTTTATCTTCTTCTTTATTGTTTCTCAAGAACTCCATACATCAGGGCCGTACTGGCCGGACGGGAAACCGGGAAAGTTCCAGGTGGGCCCTTGACGGTGAATGAGTGACTCATTTTATGTTTTTTAAACTTATGGTGAGAATATTTTCAGCATTTTTAAAAAATTTTGAGGGCCCCCTTGTTTACAGAGTCCCGGATCAAAAAATGGAAGCCCGATTGGAGTGACACTCGTGGACTACTTTTCACTGTCGGGTGAGGGGGCAGTATGGTACAAATGAGTGGGTCCCCTAGAAAGTATCTTACCGGTGGGCTCCTGGATTGTAGTACGGCCCTGCCAACAACAAAAATAGAAAATGACGTTACTCCTGTTTAGATCGACGGGAAATGTCTAGAAACAAGTTGGCACAAACAGCGGCGCAAATCTATCTTCAACATTGGGAGCAGAGTTGTCTTCAACATTGTGAGGCGGGCAGATTTGAGGCCTATTCTAGGAAACATCAATTTCATCTCACTTTTCTTTGTGGCAATCGGACACAAATAATCATTCTCAACAAGAAACACGTTTGTAATCGGATTATTGGGGGAACAGTCCCCCCAGTTCGAAGACTGGGAGGGCATGTCCCCCTCTTTCCCCCGGGATTTGCGCCAATTGGCACAAATGTTAATGTTTGGAGACTTATGGGAAACGTGTAGATAATACTAAAGTTTGATTGGGCTTCGAAAAACTCAGAGTAGGGAGAATCTGAACCACTTGGTAGACATGGAGATTGAGGGTTTTGTCGTATAGACACTGATGGTGATGGTGACCTTTTCCGAAGATCTGAATTCCCATTGCCGGTTTCAGGTAAGTCATCAGCTCATTTGAATTATCTTTCCTCTTCGTTTCTACAATAATGGTACTGTTTTGGCCCACGCACTGTCTTTTCCTATTCTTATGACAAACATAAATTTCAAACAAGAAAAATCACTAAATAGAAGCGTTTACGTTTTCATGTAAAATTTGTATCATTAGCCTTCTTGTTCACTCAGTGGTAGTGTGTTTGCCTCTAATAGAAGGGTTCCAAGGTCGATGCTTAGTCATTTGTGTTGGTGGTGGACAACGTCATAGCAGTGGCTTTTCTCCGGGGTTTTTCGTTTCTTCCCACAATCTCATTGCAGCAATTACTTATAGTTCACAGTAGCATTGTATCCTAATGTCTACGAATCCTTTTTATCCTTTTATAGAACTATATAGGGGATTACGTTACTTTTTATGTCCTTGGAGGGGTCTTTTTACTTGTTTCTGGACCGATAATGACCTGATTTACGTATAATTCACCTGGATTTTCATTTAAAAAGCACGATTCATTTTTCTAATTATCCCTTAGACGCGTGGATTTGTTTTTTATTCCCTCTCAGAAACCCCTGTTCATTTTTCATCAGGCATTAGAAAGACCTGTTTATTTTTATTAAGCATTGGGAAGCACTGCTTGTCTTTTATTTATATTATGTTTATTATGGTTATTATAATTTAGTTTACTTTGGGATTATGTTATTTAGATTTTTAATGATTAGTGTGAATGTGTGTGTGTGTCCTAACAGTTACATAATCGGTAACAACGAACAAAAAATTTCAAAACGTGTAGAAGACTTGCGTACCAACCTAAACCTAATGCCGTGCTGTTTAGATTTCATGTTGCATGTGTATAAGAATATACATTTCATACAAAGAATGCATATATTTGAAAGAAATTGTATTTTAGGTATTATGGAGGGCAGAGTTTTTAAAGATTTACACGTTTTGTTTTATTAGATACTTATTTTTCTCTATTTATTATACAAAGAACGCTGCATTTTTAATTTACCACATTAATGTATACAATTATGGTATAAAAGCCGAATTTAATAATTTTATGACTAATTTAATAAGAATTGTATTCAAAATAATGGCTACATTACGGATTATGTCAAGTTAGCGTCAATTTTATTCATTAAACTATATTTACTACGTACGGTGCTAATTTTACAAGAACTTGCACTACTTTCAAGCTGTTTTACTCGCATGAAATTAAAATTAGCGGTTTGATTTACATTGGACTTATTTGGATTATGCTCTGAAATTAGAATTCTTTTCTTTATAGGGGGAAACTTTATATTTATGATTACTTGGAAAAACTTGTTGCCGCGTTGAAAGGAATGAGAGTTTATTGCATGATAATTATTGTCCTTGTAGACGAATGAGTATCTGTTTACTGAATAAAAATTTGATTACAGAAATACCCGAGTTTTTTGATAGTTTTAGAAGGAATTCAACTAAGAATTCCATGCACTAGAAGTTTCAAATGACCAGTTAATAATTTTAAGTTTAACGTCCTACGATATGCCTGCTAAGGTAAAGAACACGCTGATGGTGACAAATGAATAAAAGGTGGAACGAGAATGTGGGAGGAAGTGGGGAACTCTGAGAAAATTTCCATTTACGACGTTTGTCCGATGTTTTTTCCTCATAAGTAAGAATAGAAGATATTCCTTTGAAGCAAAATCAATGGGAAAGTGCTGATACTTGCAGGGCTGAAACTTATTTTATGTGCTAAATAGTGTTGCGGAATATATCGAGAGAAGTAGGAGTTAGAATCATTTTGTACTAAAGCTATTGATTTAGGCGAAGATCCTAGTTGAGGTCTTTTATAGAGAGGTTTTAGTTTAAGCTTGTTGATGACTGTATTATTACACTTTCAAATTAATATAGTGAGGATATGTAAACTTGCGCCCTCAAATGGACTCGAATTGCAAAAATTTTGGTTGACACTTGGACGTGCTAGCTGATTAATTTCCTATGCTGCACAAAAATATTTTATTTCCCAAGGTTTTGTTTGACTCGATTTATATACATTTAAATCACTGACAGAATCATGGTAGGTAAAAATTGTTTGTCTCGAAATTTTATGTTACGTGTTTCGGTTGTTTACTGTAAAAATATTTTCTCTTGGAGTATATTAGAAGTTAATAGAGTATTTGACATAGGTTTAATTCAAGTTGGGATCAGAGATCCACATATTAACATATGATATTTGGTATATTGTAGACATATTTAAAGTTACAATGCACGGTAATATTAGAATTTGACATAGCTATTTATATATATATATATATATATATATATATATATATATATATATATATATATATATATATGGTAGAAGATTATCGTACAGAACCTCTATATGAAGATTTGGTTGACTACAGCTTTTATTTTGCTGAAGTAGGTTGTTTGGAAGATTATTTTTTGTGTTGAGATACAGATTAACTACACGATGTTACTGTATGATGGTGAAAATGTTTGATACGTTATTGTTTGGATAATAGATATATGATTAATTGGTTTCTAGGAAAAGAATTCAGGGAAACTTGTTTGTATTAAGATTTCAGAATTTCAGATTGCAAGATAGAACTTTGATGTTATTTGGTTTATCTATAAATACTGATTTAAATTTGTTGAATTATAATGACACTATTCAAACTTGAAAGCTGTTTACTGTATGATATTAATGTAACAATACCAAGAACAACTACAAATTAATTTGTTATATCATATTATGCCTTATTAGAAAATATTTTATCAAAACTGCTAAATGTATTTGAAATGAGATTGAAGAAAGAGAACTATACTTGAATTTACCAAGGAATAATATTTGCTTACTATATTGACTAGAGCTTTAATTATGTGTTATGATATCTTTACTGATTTACAGTAGAGCGTCGATTATCCTAAGTAATTGGGGGACATGGGTGTTCGGAAAACTGGTTTGTTCGGATAATCGAACTGTACATGTTTATTTGCCAAAAAGAAGTACTGTACAGTAAATTTATTCATAAAAAAAGTTTGTTGATTGTTGAAACACAGCGACTGGCGGCTTGGCCGCTCAGCAGCGCCTTATGAAGGCCCCATTAGAAGCAATGTTCCGCCAGCGGTGGCTCAGTGCGGCGACTACTGTGGGAAACTTGGTTTGGGAGTGAGGGGGATGATGGACGGTAGGGTGGGAGAGTAACAGGTGCGAGCGAGTACACAGTTCGGTTAAGCGGTCGTTCGGTTGACCGACGTTCGGATAATCGACGCTCTACTGTACTACTTTATTGTATCCCTATATTGCATATATTTTAGAATAACTTAGATTGTTGTGACTATTTGATTGTAGATATTACTCGATTAGAATTTATTTTATATTTGAAATATGACACAATATTAATTATGAAGTATTGATAACTAATACTTTAACGATGACTTATTAGGAACACAAGTCAAGACTCTAGCTTGCAGGTTTCAAATTACTACTTTTCTTTTAAGAAGTAAATGTTACAACAAGGGACATCACCCAATTGTCCGGCTCCGATTTCAATGAAATTTTTCTAGCTGATAGAGGACATATATGTATTATTTGTGATGACAGAAATCTTTGCCATGGTGCATGTTTTCTATTTTTTAAATAATTTTTAAGAGTTGTAATGTTATTAGAGATTACTGCAGATGTTCCTTACTAACCTTTGTAAACGGAGCATTAATGAAAGAACAACCATGTAGATACATATAAGACCTAGGTGGAAGTTGTATGGTAGGTATGACCTTGACGGCAGCCATCTTGAAATCCGCCATTTTGAATTAAGGTCAAGTTTTTTTAAAATAGAAATAGGGTAATATGATACATAATTTCGGGCTAGAATTTAATCAGGAAGACAATGATGAAGCTAGTTTTGAGATACACTCATTTGGGGAAAAGTTACAGGCATTTAATTGTTCACTTACTACGTGCGAAAGTCCCTTATCTCCGCTTCTAACATGCGTATTTATGATAATAACTGAATAAAAGCTTCGGTAATACATATTATGCCTAGAGAAAAGTGATGCGGTAAGGGTATTATTGACGGCAGCCATCTTGAAATCCGCCATTTTGAATTAAAGTGAAGTTTGAAAAGTAAAAAACATAGCATGTGATACCTCATTTTAATAGCAAATTTTCCCAAAAAGCCAATGGCATGCTTATTTTGTTTTATAGTTAACCAGTATGAATTTAGGACTGCTTTTAATGTGCACCAAACGTTCATTATTCGATCTTCCAAATTGACAACACTCTTAATTTTCACCGCATGTTTTAAGATTCCAACTGGACTTTGCAATTGTTGGCGTGACTCATGTTTTCTAAATTTATTGCATTTTTTAAAAATTGCGATTTGTCAGCTCATAAACAGTGTTGGGATAAGCATCCAGTAATCTTTCTAAATTTTGAAGACTTGCCATGTAATTATTTATTTCCTATACCTGCCCTTCAAAAACTCGTTTACTGACATGAATCATCACACAACGAAACAACTCCAACTTTGCATTCAGGTAATACCGAAGACGTAGCTTATATAGTACATGAGACGAAAAATCAAATTAAAATTCACTTCAAAAATGAAAAAGGAAATATGATTGTTGCGTAAATCAAGGGTCTTTTGTTTTGTTTTATATTTATATCTTTATTGTATATTTATTTATTTATTTTCTATGGCAATTTATTAGCTAGTTAGACAAAAAAGTCATTCGTTTCCTAGCGATTGTTGTCGATGATTCATGTTTGTAAGATTTATAATCAGTATTGATCGGGAACTCAATTAAGCTACACCTTTTATAAACAAGTTACATGTTTTCTTATTATTCATTGTACAAACAATGTTTTGGGAACAGTCATATTATGCCTCTTTGATATTTTCTATCATTGCTGCTGTTCCTTTAAAGTTGTATTTAATAAAAATATTTCATTGTTTGTCATTTGCGCAACATGCAGGCTACATTTACTAATAATTTTGTGTTCGTATGAAACCAGTTTGTTATAATTTCATTTGTATTTCTTTACGTCACATTGGTCCATAGGCTTCTCATGTCTTCTGGTTTGAAATAAATAATTACAAATAGAATCTTCAAAATTCAGAAAGATTGCTGGATGCTTATCCCAACACTATTCACGAACTGACAAATCGCAACTCTTATAAAATGTAATAAATTTAGAAAACATGAGCCATGGCAACAATTCAAAGTCCCAGTTGGAATCTTAAAACATGCGGTGAAAATTAGGAGTGTTGTCAATTTGGAAGATCGAATAATGAACGTTTGGTGCACATTAAAAGCAGTCCTAAATTCATAGTCAATTTGGAAGATCGAATAATGAACGTTTGGTGCACATTAAAAGCAGTCCTAAATTCATACTGGTTAACTATAAAACAAAAATAAGCATACCATTGGCTTTTTGGGGAAATTTGCTATTAAAATGAGGTGTCACATGCTATGTTTTTCATTTTTCAAACTTCACTTTAATTCAAAGTGGCGGATTTCAAGATGGCTGCCATCAATAATACCCTTACCGTATCACTTTCCTCTAGGCATAATATGTATTACCGAAGCTTTTATTCAGTTATTATCATTAATACGCATGTTAGAAGCGGAGATAAGGGACTTTCGCACGTAGTAAATGAACAATTAAATGTCTGTAACTTTTCCCCAAATGGGTGTATCTCAAAACTAGCTTCATCATTGTCTTCCTGATTAAATTCTAGCTCGAAATTATGTATCATATTACCCTATACCTATTTTAAAAACTTGACCTTAATTCAAAATGGCGCATTTCAAGATGGCTACCGTCAAGGTCATACCTACCATACAACTTCCCCTTAGACCTTATATGTATCTACATGGTTGTTCTTTCATTAACGCTCCGTTTACAAAGGTTAGTAAGGAGCTATATATACTAATGAACAAAGAAATGAAAAAAATATACTGGATAGTGTTTTAGGGTTATTCCATTATTTATATTAGTTACTTGGGAACAGATTACAAAGAAAACTAGATTTTGTGCCATTATGTTCCTTAGAATTAAAAGAATTCACCCAGATACATAATATTCAGAATTTTGCAACTAAGGGCAGTAAGCTGATGCCTCAGGTGCATCTATGAACGAGATCAATATTACATCAGTCTACACCATGAGCCAAACTAAAATTATGTAATTCGAAAAACAAAAAATATATGTCTAAAGTTTTCAAAGCTATATGATTTCTAAATTGATCAAAACTATATATATATTCAACTATGTCAAATTAGTAACACTAATAAAATAACGTAGCAATAAAGATTCATCGATGTTACCATCATTGTTCCAGAAGATTCTAACATTCTGTTACGTAACTGAAACTATATCAATAGAGACACAATTAAGAATGTCGGGGATATGTGACGCCGCACAAATTTTTAACCTGACATTTTGATATTAAACGTTTTCATCATATATATCACAACACAAATATGAATAGTCACTAAAGATTATGCGCCAATAATTATGATGATAGTGTGATCGTTGCCATATTGACCAAAAGAAAGATTGGATATGGACGACCAAGCCCAAGCAGGGCCGCGGTGGCTCAGTGGTAGAGAATTCATCTCTGGTGCATGGTGTCCATGGTTTGATCCCAGCTTGTGCTAAGTGGGCTTTGTGGTGGAGAAACGCTGTGTAGTGGGTTTTCTCGGGGTTCTTTTTTTCCCTCCAACTTTCTTCATTCCACCATTTCATTCATTTCTCATGGTCACCATATCCCTTAGCCTCGGTGCAGAATCGAGTGACCTTAAACTGAATATTTCATTTTATTTCACCAAGCCCAAGGACAGCGATACAAGAACAAGATAAAGATTGGATATGCAAGACGAAATGCATAGTAATCTTGCTCTTGGCCTTGTTTTGGAGATCACCAAGTAGCGATGAGTGTATTTTCTTGCTTTCCGTATAGTATGAAAGACCATAATCAAAATCACACTTGATCTTCATTTGTACCGATGAGGCGAGCATTCTTGGCTCTTGTATAGCATGAAAGACCACCAAGACTCGAAATGCAGGACCAAGACATGTCTGCAAGACAAAGAATAAGACGCAGGTTTGATGACCAAGACCCAGGGTGCTAATTGTTTGAATTTGATTTGTTGGGCTGAAAGTGATGAAATAAAATTAGTACTTTATAATTAATTATCATACTGTATTTTTAAATTTTAAATTACCGTGGGACGTAAAACTAAAAAAAAAACTCAAATTTTAAATTACAAAATTCATATTATGTATCTTCTTACTTGCAAATACTGTAAAATACGTTTTAATTACCGAGAAAGAAAAATCAAAGTGGCATGGGTCCCGGAATCATAAGAACCTATTTTGGAATGAAAGTTACAGGGTTGGAAAAAATCACAGGTGTTCTCCTGTTTCCTTATCCCTTACCATTGTAGTTAAACGATTTCCTTTTGTCTCCGCCAAGAGACTCTTGCTACTGCCTTCCGAGAAGACCCCCTGCCGTCCGAGCAAGTGAGAACACTGACCGTGAAGAAAAATTTCGTCACATAGAACTAAAGCAAAAAATAATAATAATAAAATAAAATAAAATAAATAAAATAAATAAATAAAATAAAATAAATTTCTCCCACGTCGGACATTGGTATAAGTTATAAAAAGAAATAACCAAACCTCAAAAGTGCCAAATATTCATTAAGATGCATATACAAATCCCCCGCTTGATCTAGCTAGTGCTTAACGTGTAAGTGCGTTTCCACACGGCAACGATAATATCGGTGGAAGCACCGATAATGTCGGCGGTGAAATCGACTTCAATGTACTCAAATCGTAGCTTGCACACGCCACCGATATTATCGGCCGATCCTCCGACACTCAGATGTTGTCGGCCAAGCCCCCGATAATGTCGGCGATATCGCCGACACCGATTTTGTCGAGGGCAATGTTTTCTTATGATTGGATGCACATGCGGCCGATAATGTCGGCCGGCCAGTGGGTTAGGTGAAGAGAGTGAGTGACAAGGCGCTGTGTATTTTTGTTTCGTTCTTGTCTTTGGAATTTTGTTGTTTCCATTTTTTTCTATTACAATTGTATAGTAATATTAGTATTATCTTGTCCTACAAACAACTTCGGAACAGCTTATTATTTTTTTGCAGTTTCTGTTTTGGAGTAGCTAATTCCCTTTATTAAATAAGTATAAAATGTGGGAAGTCTGAAGAGTACTGGTTTCCCTCTAAATAACTAACTAACTAACTCTATGGCCTATGGAACCCGGAGGTTCAGTGCCGCGTTCACAAAAGCTCTCCACTGACTTCTATCCTTAGCTAATTGCATTAAGTTTCTACTTTGTATTCCTATCTCTGCGAGATCCATCTTAATATTATCCTCCCATCTGCGCCTAGGTCTTCCCAATGGTCGTTTTCCTATGGGTCTACCAGTCAAGACTTTGAAAGCGTTTCTACTTTCTTCCATTCTAGCTACATGACCTGCCCACCTAAGCCTCCTAGACTTGACGACCCTAACAATGTTGGGTAAACCGTATAAACTATGTAGTTCCTCGTTATGAAGCTTCCGCCATTCCCCATTCTCGTTCCTCTTGGGTCCGAATATTCTTCTCAGGATCCTGTTCTCAAATACTTTCAGTCTATGTTCTTCCCTCAGAGTAAGCGACCATGTTTCGCATCCATACAGAACAACAGGCATGATTATCGTTTTATATATTTTAAGCTTCAAATTCCTCGACAGAATTCGCGACGACAAGAGATTTTCAACCGAATAGTAACACGAATTCCCTGCTTTTAGTCGACATTTAATTTCTTCGTGAATATGATTTTCGTCTGTTAATATTGATCCTAAATATTTGAAAGTATCCACTTTATCAAAAGTATTATTTAATATTTTAACGCCTCCACAATTTGCCGTATTACGGTCCCGACGCACTTCCATGTATTTAGTTTTCTCTGCATTTACTTCTAAACCCATGTCCCTGCAAGCGTTTAATAATATTTCTGCATTTATTTCTACTGTTCTCCTATCATCCCCTATTAAATTTACATCATCAGCATATGCCATAACCTGGTGAATGCCGTTCAACTCTAGGCCCTGGTTGCTATCTTTGATTTTCCTTATGGCATATTCCAGCACAAAGTTAAATAATAATGGCGACAACGCATCTCCTTGTTTCAGGCCATTTTCGACGTGGAAGCTCGTGGACAAAAATTTTCCTACCCGGACTTTACTTTGGGATTCACTTAAACATATCTTAATTAATCTAATTAGCTTTCTCGGTATTCCAAGTTCTGTAAGAACGTTGTATAATGTTTCTCTCCTAACCGAGTCGTAAGCCTTTCTAAAATCAATAAATAATTGATGTACCGGGGTATTGTATTCCCACTTCTTTTCGAGTATTTGGCGAATGGTAAATATTTGGTCGATAGTTGATCGATTTCGTCTAAATCCGCACTGATAATCTCCAATAATTTCATCTGCGTATGGGGTCAATCTTGCTAACAGAATATTTGAAAGGATTTTATAGGATGTTGACAGAAGAGAAATGCCTCGATAATTATTACAGTCAGTTTTGTCGCCTTTCTTGTGAATTGGAACAATGATTGATTCTTTCCACTCTTGTGGCAATTCTTCCTTGTTCCAGATAAGGAGAATGAGTTTGTGTATCTTGTTCCACAATTTTTCGCCTCCAGCTAAAATTAACTCAGCCGGAATTTCATCTACACCCGGAGATTTGTGTTTCTTCAATTTCTTTATAGCGGCTTCCACTTCTATTCGATTGGGTTCTGGAATATACGGTTCTGCGGTGTGTATCTCCTTTTCTCCACGCACATTAGTTTTTGGCTGCGTGTTCAGCAAATCGTCAAAGAAATCTTTCCATCTATTTAAGAGGCTATCCGTATCGGTGAGAACTGTTCCGTCAGATTTCTTTAATATATAAGCACGAGGTTGATAGCCTTTCTTAAATTCGCTGATCCCCTTATACATGTCCCGAATATTTTTATTTTTACTATTATCTTCAAGTTCCTTAATTTTAGCTTTCAAAAAATCCCGTTTCTTTGTTCTAAAAGTTTTGGAAGTTTCCCGCCTGATATCTGCGAAATTTTGTGTAGTTGTTTCATTCGGATTTTGTAGCCACCGTAATTTTGCCTGTTTTCTCTTCTCTGCTAGTTTAATGCATTCTTGGTCGAACCATGGTTTGTTCCTACGTATTTCCGCGTGTCCCAATTTTTCTATTGCTGAACTTTTAATACTATCTCTAATTTCAATCCAAGTATCCTCAACACTAGTGCACTCCGAGTCTTCTAAAACCGCGAATCTATTCGAAACTTCAATCTGGTATTCCTCTCTTACCTGGCTCTCTTCTAATTTCTTTAAATTAAATCTCTCCGTTTTCGGACATTGAATATTACCTTTATTCAACGATAATCTCTCCCGTATTATCGCTACTACCAGGTAGTGATCAGTGTCACAATCAGCCCCTCTAAATGACCGGACGTCAATTATGCTAGATTGTCTTCTTCTATCTACTAAAACGTGATCAATTTGATTATGTGTTTTTCCGTCTGGTGATGTCCAAGTGTATTTATGAACGTCGCGATGTGGGAATTTTGTACTCTTCACGATTAGGTTTTTGGATGTTGCAAAGTTCACGAGTCTAACACCGTTGTCATTACTTTCCTTATGCAAACTTTCGTTCCCTATAATCGGTTTGAAAATATCCTCTCGTCCTACCTTCGCATTGAAATCCCCTAATAGAATCTTCATATGGTATCGCGGGAGTTGGTCAAATATCCGTTCCACTTCTTTGTAAAAACTATCTTTTATATCGTCACCCTTCTCTTCAGTTGGAGCATGTACATTTAAAATAATAATATCACACCACCGTCCCTTAAGAGTAATAAAAGAAAGTCTGTCAGTAACAAATTCAACCCGTTTAATTGCTGGTAATATTCGTTTGTGAACGAAAAACCCTGTTCCTAACTGGTGATTTTTATTTCCTTCCCCGTAAAAGAACGTAAAATTTCCGGAATTCTCAGATCCATTTCCTTCCCACCTAACTTCCTGAACTCCTACTAAGTCCATCCTGTATTTCTCTAACTCATTCGTTACAGATTTTAACGCGCCTGCCCTATAAAGACTTCTAATATTCCATGTTCCAAATCTCATGTCCATTTTCTTTTGCTGATGTCGTGCCAAGTTATCAGTCCTTGTCCGAGGCTTTTGTGAATGTTTCTGAACAAGTACCTTTTTTTACAGGATGAGGGTGTTAGCCTTACCCAAACCCCCAAGCTGGAGGACCACTCCTAGTCGTCTGTCCGCGACTGCTTATTCAGTATATTCGCAGCTAACCTCTATATCTAGAGGCCTTCTCCTCGATCCGCAACCTGAGGACGCGCCATGCCGTGGTGACAGGAACCCACGTTACACGGGTTCCCTCTAAATAGCTATTACCAAATAGAATATAGGAAATTTAGATAACCAATTTCTTGATTATTTTCCACTTCCTTTTTTTATTTTTGTTCTTTTTCTCTCTCTCTCTCTCTCTCTCTCTCTCTCTCTCTCTCTCTCTCTGTCACACACACACACACACACTCTTTGATGGTATATTTTTTAATCTATTAATGCATTTAAATTTAATACATTCTGGAAATTAATTTAAGCGTAATTTTCAAATTTTGATACACTGTTAACATTTTGATACACTGTAACTGTTAACATACACTGAAAAAAATCCTGATTATTATTACTTCCTTTTATTTTCATCAGAATTGTGTGCAGATCACTTTTCCCGGTCCCACTCAATAAGCAATGATTGAATAGAATATTTGTTGATAAGTCAAAGTAGAATTATTATTATTTTGAAACGAAACCAGCACAATCAAACACTCTTTCCAAAGCTCCAAGGATAATTTACTCATTTGGCATTTTCTTGATTGTGATCTCAACAATAGGGAGGTGACTTCGTGCTCCACTTGTTGCAGATTTTTTCTCTCACTTCCAAAACTATCCCAAATTCCCCATTTTAAAAAATAATTTCTGGAATGGCAATTGAAAACAAAGACCAAAGCTATGTATCTAAGTTTTCCCTCTCCCCTTTGACCGGGCTCGACCCCCTGACAGAGTTCTACAGTTTAGGTACAGTGACTGGATGAAAAGGTTGTGTATTATTGCATTCTTACCTTTCTAGTTTTGCTTAGATTTTTAGAGACGGCAGGAATTTTTCCATTCGATATTTTAACCCTTATTGAACTTGTGGAATGTAGACCTTGCATATGGGATAAGATAACAGACTCTTTCAAGGACAGAATTGCAAAGCAAAAAGCATGGCGAGAAGTTTATGCAAGCCTTGCCCAGAATTTTGAGTTCATGGAGAAAAAGAAACGAGAAACGATAGGTATGTATGCAACAGCGCAAATCTGTCTTCAACATTGGGGGGGACGGGTAAGATCTTTCTCATATTATATATATATATATATATATATATATATATATATATATTATATATATATATATAGAGAGAGAGAGAGAGAGAGAGAGAGAGAGGCGGATCCAAGGGGGGCTATAGAGGCTATAGCCCCCCCTTGACGCTCAGATATACACTGGATAAAATGGGCTTCAATCCTGCTTTACACAGGATAAAACGGAAAATATGGTTTAGCCCCTACCTTGATCATATCCTGGATCCACCCCTGTATATATAGCGATGTTCAAAATATTTCTGTAGTCGAGAAACAATCCTGTGGACGATCAGGGGAGCAGAGTTGTCTTCAACATTGGGAGGCGGGCAGATTTGAGGCTTATTCTGAGTGGACATTAATTTCATCTCACTTTCCTTTCTGGCGATCGGACACAAATAATCAAATTTCTCTCCCAAAAAAACCAATTTCAAATTGGATTATAGGGGGCGGGGAGAATTTCCCCAGTTCCAAGATTGGAGGGGACATGTCCCCTTCATCTCCCCGGGATTTGCGCCAGTGTATGTATGGAGCAATGTAAAACAGAATTACTAATTCGAATCTTATCATTTAATCTATTATGACATTAGTATTAATTGCATGGAAAACAAAATAATATACATAGAATATGTAACAGTAGTAATTCCAGCACCTGATCGAAGTTTGGACTTTGACCCCGACCTTTGTGACGTCATAGGTCAAAGGTCAATGACCTTGGCCCGGGGTCAATGGTGAGGGGTACTTAGGACCACCCCTCTAAATTTTGGCAGGAGTACCATGGCCCACCCCTAAATTTTGGCAGGGGTACCTAGGACCACCACCCTTAATTTTTGGAAATTGCCAAATCTAAAAATTTGGTATGGTAGCCTAGGACCACAGTATGTACTTCTATCAGTATTAAGGGTCTATGTCGTTCCCTTTTATGGGTAAAAAATTGCCAAAAATTCAAATTTCGGGGTTTTTGACGTAATTAATCCCCTTTGATGAGGTGTTATTACCTTATATAGTTATATGGGCGTATACAGGGGTTCATTCCCTTTCATAAAACATGGGTATATTAATGCACCCTTGAAAAATTTGGGAGGAGTACCTTGGCCCACCCCTTAAATTTTGGAAATTGACCAATTTAAACATTGGGTATTATAGTACAGGACCCTAATATGTATTATGACAAATTTGGATGGTCCACCTCATTCCCTTTTAGGGGTACAAAATTGCTAAAAATATAAACGTAAGCAATACGTTGTACCACGTGTTTGGTTTTCGACCTAATTTATCTGCTTGGATGAGATCCTATTACCTTATATAGTTATATGGTCATGTATAGGGGTCCGTTACCTATCATAAGACAGAGGTACATTTGTGCATCCCTTTAAATTTTTGGGAGGGGTACCTTGGCCCACCCCTTAAATTTTAGAAATTGTCCAATTTAAACATTTGGTATTATAGTATAGGACACTAATATAGATCACTATAAATTTGGGTGGTTCACCTCGATCCCTTTTATAGGTACAAAATTGCCAAATTTTAGTACAACCACGTGTTTGGTTTTTGGCAAAATTTATCCCCCTTTGATGTGGTTCTATTACCTTATATGGTTATATGGTCATGTATAGGTGTCCATTCCCTTTCGTAAGACATGGGTATATTGATGCACCCATTAACATTTTTGAGAAGGGTACCTTGGTCCACCCCTTAAATTGTAGAAATTGCCAAATTTAAACATTTGGTATCATAGTATAGGACCTCAATATGTATCATGATAAATTTGGATGGTCCACCTCGTTCCCTTTTAGGGGTACAAAATTGCCAAAATATAAACGTAAGCAATACGTTGTACCACATGTTTGGTTTTTTGGTCCATTTTATCCCCTTGGATGAGATCCTATTACCTTATATGATTACAGGGGTCTATTTCCTATCATAAGACATGGGTATATAATTGTTGCACCCTTCTTAAAATTTGGCAAGGGGTCCACTGAAATTGTTGAATTTTAGCATAGTACAGCACCTCAATATGTTTCGGTGGTCCTATTGCCAAATTTTTTTAGTACAACCACGTGTTCGGTTATTGACTCAATTTATCCTATTTGATAAGGTTATAAGGTATGGACGGGTATCCCCTTTCAATTTGGTAGGACCCTTCGGGTGTAGTACGGTCACGTGATCGATGATTTTGTTTTGATGCGCGACGAGGTCCCTGGTCAATGTTCTCTAGGAATTAGGTGGAAACTTTGCCCATGGTTCTCATCTTATATCGCACAGTTCTTTAGGAGAATCTGATAACGTTGTATGTATTATATTGATGGAATGAACAATAAAAACACATAGATAAGCATAAATTGTATTTTATTCATTATTTGTATTTGTATTATTTGTATTTTATAAATTTTTGTGGTTTCTTCTTTTTCTTTCTTGTTACACTAAGGTATTGACAATTTTTGTATATTGAGCTGGGTTTCTTCATTAGACCGCCTCCTCTTCTTGATTGCGATGATTTGTTTCCATGTTTTGCAGCATAGCACCCGTTTGCAAAGCTTCGTATTGTGAATTCTGTAAAAAGAACGAGGAAAAAGATGATTAGTATAGAAATAGATGATGATTAAACAAATACACTTACAATGATAAATATGATAAAATTACCTGGAAGGTATATTGCAGTAGTCTACGATCATTAACCGTGGGTACTGTTGCGAACAAGTATTGAATTTCACGCAGAGATTTTCCTTGGGCTTTACAGCACAAATAAAAATAAGCATAATAGCCACATCCGGATGAACCAAGACTTTGCATTTGGCTATTATTATATTTATAGTACATACAATGAAGTTTTAAGAATGCAATATGTTATGGTACATAAAGAGGAAGGCCATAGCTGTCAAAATATTCTCCAACACCGCGATTATCAATATAAATTGCAATCCAATGGCTTCCTAGTTTTGTAGATGGATCTGTATTTACAATGATTGCCAGAGGAAGAGATATCCGTGAGGGCAACTCATCGCTTGCAAATACCCCGGTAAAATAATTTCTGAATAATGGACTACCGTTTAAAGCACTAGCTAATTGTAATGTATTCAACATCGTTAATGGAAATGATACATAACGTATACGTACCTTGTAATTTAAAAGTCCAGGATAATGTTGCGCTGGTGGTCGGTCTCTAGGAGTGAGGAAAGCTCCCCATACACAATACAGTTTGCAGGTGCTGCTAATTTCTCTTGGAAATGAACTTCCAATCGGATGGCTCCATGTCGTTGTAAATTCCAATAGTGAAAATCTCCAGTAGAAGAATCGGGAGTTAGGTCAAATACAAACAGTGTATATCCATTCTTGTAGTCGGCTCTTGAAATTGTATTTCCAGTATTGGTAAAATGTATGCCAGAGCCTGAGAACAATGTGTGGTACGATGAAATGTAGAGATTTTCTTCAAAGTTGGGTTGTAATGGTTTTGAAGGTACAGCTTTTCCATCCACGTACAATGTAAAGAAATTAATGTTTAGATGTTGAAATTCAAATGGATTGCTGGTAATAGTTCCACTGGATGCTTCATTCGATGTAAATCCTACAATAATACGATTTGGCAATGTTCCCATAAACAGGTTATCAATAGTTTTGGATTGTATATCCTTCGAGATGGTAAATTATTTCATTTGAACCCTTGTCAGAGGATACTTTGCCGGTGTAGATTGTAAAATTTTATTGTGTGCCAATTTGACACTAGGGCTGATGCTGACTTTTTCACCTGCAACGATGCATCTAGAATATTGATTTTTGCATTGACACCACTTTCACTGGCCATAAGACAAAAGTTTGGTTTTGCAGGAATAAGTTTAATACATAATTCCTCTCCATGAATTAAAAATTTATCTTGATTAAAAATGTCACAATGAAGATGTCCAATCATATCGAATTTCATACTTTGTTTTGTCAGTTGTTGAAATCCTTTGTTCTCCCTGGTGGTTGCGTTCATATGACCAGCCGTATCTTGAAACCACATTGCTGTTTGTAAATGTGTATTTTTAACTCCATCACTATAATTGAGCAGTTTTTCCAGGTACGAACGATATGGATGATTATGTGACGGAAATGAAATCAGTTTATTGTTCAAGTAGATTTGTACTTCACTAAACATAGCATTTAGAAAATCATTGACAGGTGCAATTGCTTTATCCGTTTCAATGAAAGAGGAACCATCTGGTTTCACAATTTGTGCTTGGATGTACAATAAGGTTTGTGGCAAATCAATATATTCATCACTGCTACCACTCACTACAAATTCTATTGGTGAATTTTCAGCTATTGAACTAATTGGTTTGTAGCCAATAATACGATTGTCCAGAACACTGGTTTGCGTGGGTAACGTTGAAAAAATGTCCAATTCACTTTTTACACATTCACAGGATTGATGATGTAAGAAAGCCATCGTTGAATTAATCAAAAATATCTGGCGAAGATGCCAATGATCTCTTCTTCTTCTTATGTGATAATTTACGTCTCTTTGTAGGATTGATGGTGTTGTTGATCGTTGGAAGGTCAACCTCAAACTGAGAGCAGTCATCCCATTTTCGTTTATGATATCCACTTCCCAGCATAGTTTTCAACTTATTTTTAGCTTTTTCTTGTAAATTTGTTTTCGCCTCTTGCATACGTTGATGAAACGATTCTTCCAGCGGTTGATTCGAGATCACAACATCATTAATCATATTCGCACCTGATTTTAATAATTATTTTCCCACAGTTTTAGCTCCTTGCTTCACAAGTGGTAACACTGAACGAAATAAGCCACCAAGGAAACTTCCAATGCCATGTCCTGCTTGATAGGGACTTCCCACATAGACGTTGCCGATACCGGACAATGCTTGTTTTTGGTAGTATTGCAAATACGGATCAGTCATGACGACGACGACGGAAATGTAGTTTTGTACACACCGTTCCAAAGGTGAATGGCATACGATGACCTGTGCTATCCCTTATATCGATTTGTATTTGCTCAAAATTCATTTTTTCCACCGGAACATAATGTGCAGGATTAAAGATTTGTACTGCATGACTTCCAAAAGTATGATTCACAGGATCCATGTTGACAATTCGTAGCAAGGGTACCATTGTATCTCCAACAATGACAGATTCAATAATGTCACAGCAGACGTACATTTGTGATGGTAAGCCTAATCGTACATCCGGTGTATATTGTCCCTTTTCCATATCTTTTAAATCACTTTTCGGTTCAAATCCAAGCATTAAACTAACACTTGGTGAGATTTGTACAGAAGTATGGATTTCCTTATTGGGATGTCTTATGAGGCATATATTATTAGTTGCGTCATGCGATATAAATAAATTGGTTTCTTTATGATGTATATTAATTGCATGAATAAGATCCCGTATATTGTTATAATAGCGTACAGGTATCGTTATAACCTTCCCCGGTTCCTGATCACTACTACTTGATGATTTGTAATATATTTTATTGTTTTTACTGTTAATGTTCAGCAAAGAATGTGGATAATGAATCTCTACAATTGCCACATCCCATTTCTGCCGAAACTCTACACGTCGTTGTAATTTTGTAATATATGAAGTCAATGTATTTTCTGGAAAATAATCCATGGAACTATTACTGAGAAGTGTAACCTAAAAATCTTGATCATGTTCCATTTTTCTTCTTCAATGAAGTTGCAGGGATCCACGAATTGAATGAGGAGGGATATCCTTTCCACTGGACGAGGTACTCCTTTCTGTGACCTTTTGTTCTTGTACGTAATATTTTATCGATGAGGAACGTCGAAGGGAGCGGTACTGGTTGTAATTCTTCTCTGTAGAAAACACCATCGATGAGTTGATGATTTAAATCCTCTAGTCGATACACTGGTGGGTTTCTTGGTACAATGGATTTTACTCTGAATATTTCCCAAGTCCAGTTCTCGAGGTAACCCTTGTCAAAGATACGTTCTGTTTTACTTATACGAACAGTGTCACCAACAGATAAGTCCGTATCTTGTTTTGAACGTTGTAGCTTTTTGTCGTATAAGTTATGCCACACCTCCAGTAAATTATCTTGAGAAACGTTTGCAGGTGCCATTTTAATACTGGAATGCCGACTTTCATTGTATGCTTTTAAAAGTAAAGGCAATACTTTGATGTAATTGTGTGTTTGATATTTGGTAAAGTATTTCCACATACGATGTTTCAATGTCTGATTAAATCTTTCTGCGATGCTGGCTTTAATATCTGGATCCTTTGTTGTAACATGTTGCACGTTGTGTTTCCTGAGAAACTTTTGTACTGTCTTGTTGGTAAATTCAGTTCCTTGATCACTACGTAGCACAATTGGTTTCCTGTCCTGGAAAATCATTTCAAATGCATTCACTATATCCTCGGCACTTTTTGATTTTAGTGGTACAGCCCATCCGTACCGACTAAACACATCAATCACTGTAAGAATATAGCGGTAATTGTCATTATAGTTTTGAAGTGATTGTAAATCATTTAAATCACATTCCCATTGATCATCAATATTGTTGACAAGATCAAAATCTCTACGGAAACGACGACGTACAGGACGATGTAACGTGTAGGTATGTTGTTTAACCAAAGTTTTATTTTGGCTAGAGGTATAGATTTTCCTGTGGCTTGCCATAATTTCTTCGCAGTAGAAAATGATTCAGGATGTGCTGGATTGTAATAAATGGATTTCAACTTTTTGTTCATGGTTTGTACGTTGACCATTGTGGAATGATATGTTTTCTTTTTGGTCGGACTTCTAAAACATCATCATCATCTTCTTCTTCGTCTTCTTCTCCGGAAGAAAATAATTCAGGTGCTCGTTTTGGTGGTGCAGATCCTTCAGATGCTGTTGTACTATTATGCTTGACAATATAGTTTAATCTTCGTGGATTACCAATCAATTCTTGAGGTGTGTTTGACGATGCAAGGTGGTTGTAAAACAATTCCCAGCCTTGAGGATTAGAATGTTTCCTCGGTCGAGTCACATCACACATTAAATCTACAATATTGGATCCATGTAGTTTATTGTCGTTGATGTACACTGTTCCTTTATGATCCCACGTAATTGCGTCATCTTGTTTTAAACGATGGAATAGTAGTTCGGCTTTCTTACGATACATTTGTGGTATTGCGGCTAAAATTTCTTGTTTCGTGCTATCGTCAACATTTGGAACGTCACCATCAGGTTTCATTAATGTAATTGTAAGTGGTATTGGTTCTTCTTGTTTACGTATCACATAAAGATATTTCTGTAATATTCTATTGTACTGATTCCATTTTTCTTCATCACTTGGATACGATGTATTCAATATAGATTGCATGTCACGATCGAGATTAGGATCGGGATGATGATGCATGCATTCGTTGAAGCATTTCTGGTGGCACTAAAACCATCTTCTTGCTATGTTCCATGATGTTTATTGTTTAAACAAAATACTGGATAACACACTTCCTACAGTAGGTGCAAGTAATGCAGGTAAGAATCCTCCTTGTTGTACGGCTAAATGTTTCTTCTTTTTATCCAATGATTTTGTATTGTCTACGAGATAGCGCAGCGTGTTCTTGTAACGCTTTAATCTTGACTTCTGCGCACTTGTCAGTGGTACATTGCATTTTAAGACATTATAACAACATTCACAAATACTATGAATTAATGAAGCGTCTGCATTGGCAATAATAGCTTTACGCAATCTTGGTTTAGCTTTGTGCAGAGCACGTAGCAGATCAGCGTGTTTCACTGTAGGAGACATCGTAACAGACTGTCATTCTTTTCACATGCACAATAATTTAAACATGTTTTGTTTGTACGTAAACGTACGTTGGTACGCAAATCATCGGAAAAAATATTTGTACGAAATCGCATTTCATCGGGTGTATCTTGTTTAAATCCATCAGTAAATAGCCATGTGGATTTCTTGTTGCGTGTGCATAGCTTTCTTGTAGAAACAGTGGATCCTCAGGCATGATTTGATAACTCATATGCTTGATTTGTGACTTGTCACGTGGATTTTTAAACAACACCAAATACGAACAATTTAAACTCATATTTCTATTTGCTTTACTTTGATGAAATACATTTTGTGTTATAAAAATCTCACTAATATTTCGATGATGCGATCCTTTCGTGAACATATCAACAATATCACTATTCACTTCTCGCATATGGTCATCAAAAATAATCAAATGTGATCCATCTTGAGGCTGAAAATCTTTCATTCGTGGAAGTCCTTCGTAAAATTCTACTGGAACCGGCATTGTTGCACACACGTCTTGCCATTCTGCATAATACCAGTATATCTTACGAAATTTTGCATTGATCATGGTTGGGAGATGTGACAGTAATCGCTTCACAAAATACGTTTTTCCACACCCACTAGGTCCTGCGAGAATACAGGTAAATGGATGTTTCCACTGTGTATCCATGATGAACACTAACACCTTCTTTCAAAAATGATGCGTATTTAAAGCGAGTACAATTTTTTTTGTTTTAGTTTGTAAATTCTTGCACTCACTGGTAAATGTTCGCGAGAAACGGAAAATCCGTTCATCTGTTTATCGAATAGTTGAAAACTGTTTATTTGTTAATCGAATAGTTGAAAACAGTTTATTTGTTAATCGAATAGTTAAAACCCGGATAAAGTTTAACGGTTAACCGTGAAAGCTGATCACTGTTTGATTTAAATTCTAATTGAACATTTTTCGCTTGAAATTTGTTTTGAAATCTTTGTTTCAATAATTTTGTTTGAATTTTTTTGTTTCAAAAATTTGGTTACAATTATTTTTTGTTTGAAATTTTTTCGTTTCAAAAATATTGCTTCAAAATTTTTGTTTTGAAAATTCTTTAGTTTGAAAATTGTTTTCGTTTCAAAATTTTTGTTTGAAAATTTTTCGTTTCAAAATTTTTGTTTGAAATTTTTGTTTGTAAATTTATTGTTTCAAAATTTTTTGTTTGAAAAATTTTCAAAATTTTTCGTTTCAATTTTTTTTGAAATTTTTTTAGTTTCAAGATTTTCGTTTAAAAGTTACCGTTTCAATTTTTGTTTTGCAAATTTTGGTTTGATTTTTTTGTTTGAAAGTTGAAAAAAGTTTTAAATGCCATGAATCTTGTTCAATTTTTCCACCTAATTCCTAGAGAACATTGACCAGGGGCCTCGTCGTGCATCAAAACAAAATCATCGATCACGTGACCGTACTACACCCGAAGGGTCCTACCAAATTGAAAGGGGATACCCGTCCATACCTTATAACCTTATCAAATAGGATAAATTGAGCCAATAACCGAACACGTGGTTGTACTAAAAAATTTTGCAATAGCACCACCGAAACATATTGAGGTCCTGTACTATGCTTAAATTGGACAATTTCAGTGGACCCCTTGCCAAATTTTAAGAAGGAAATAGACCCCTGTAATCATATAAGGTAATAGGATCTCATCCAAGGGGATAAAATGGACCAAAAAACCAAACACGTGGTACAACGTATTGCTTACGTTTATATTTTGACAATTTTGTACCCCTAAAAGGGAACGAGGTGGACCATCCAAATTTATCATGATACATATTGAGGTCCTATACTATGATACCAAATGTTTAAATTTGACAATTTCTACAATTTAAGGGGTGAGCCAAGGTACCCTTCCCAAAAATGTTAATGGGTGCATCAATATACCCATGTCTTACGAAAGGGAATGGACACCTATACATGACCATATAACCATATAAGGTAATAGAACCTCATCAAAGGGGGATAAATTTTGCCAAAAACCAAACACGTGGTTGTACTAAAATTTGGCAATTTTGTACCTATAAAAGGGATCGAGGTGAACCACCCAAATTTATAGTGATCTATATTAGTGTCCTATACTATAATACCAAATGTTTAAATTGGACAATTTCTAAAATTTAAGGGGTGGGCCAAGGTACCCCTCCCAAAAATTTAAAGGGGTGCACAAATGTACCTCTGTCTTATGATAGGTAACGGACCACTATACATGACCATATAACTATATAAGGTAATAGGACCTCATCCAAGCAGATAAATTAGGTCGAAAACCAAACACGTGGTACAACGTATTGCTTACGTTTATATTTTAGCAATTTTGTACCCCTAAAAGGGAATGAGGTGGACCATCCAGATTTGTCATAATACATATTAGGGTCCTGTACTATAATACCCAATGTTTAAATTGGTCAATTTCCAAAATTTAAGGGGTGGGCCAAGGTACTCCTCCCAAATTTTTCAAGGGTGCATTAATATACCCATGTTTTATGAAAGGGAATGAACCCCTGTATACGCCCATATAACTATATAAGGTAATAACACCTCATCAAAGGGAATTAATTACGTCAAAAAACCCCGAAATTTGAATTTTTGGCAATTTTTTACCCATAAAAGGGAACGACATAGACCCTTAATACTGATAGAAGTACATACTGTGGTCCTAGGCTACCATACCAAATTTTTAGATTTGGCAATTTCCAAAAATTAAGGGTGGTGGTCCTAGGTACCCCTGCCAAAATTTTGGGGGTGGGCCATGGTACCCCAGCCAAAATTTAGAGGGGTGGTCCTAAGTACTCCTAGGTCATTGACCCCGGGCCAAGGTCATTGACCTTTGACCTATGACGTCACAAAGGTCGGGGTCTAAGTCCAAACTTCGATCAGGTGCTGCAATTACTACTGTAACAGTGTTTCAACAAAAATTAAAACTAATATAGTTTGCAATGTACCGCAGCATCAATTCTCATCGAAACGAAAATAATATGTTTACGGCATCTATTTAAAACGGCACTGTTAAATCTAAACATGTTTAGGCATAGGACTATTTTTTCTAAGTTTTGTACCGTCCTCCACACCTCTTCAGAACAGTTTTTGTAGTCCTTGTTTTAAAAAATAATTGTCTCAATTATTATTATTATTTATTTGTTTTCATATATGGAGAAGATTTTTTTGTGTGTGTCGCTTACTTCGCTCATCACCGGCAACGATATTGTCGGGGCTTCCACCGATATTGTCGGCGACGTGTGCAAAGTACGCCGACACCGACACCGATATTATCGGGTCTTCCTCCGATTTTGTCGGTATCGTGTGCAAACACGCTAAGACTTCGGTTCACGTGGTCTGGGTTTAATTCCCAATGAGAGTGCATTTTGGCGTTCACCCAGTGTCGTGACATAGTGCTTTCAAACGGGGCGGCTTACGGGTCGGGTCGGGTCAGCTCGGGTCGGGTTGTCGGGTCTGGTCAACCGGGTCATGTCGGGTCGGGTTGTCGGATTAGGTCAATCAGGTCGGATCACGGTTCGGGTCAGTCGGGTCGGGTCGGGTCAGTCAATTCGGGTCACGGGTCGGGTCGGGTCGGTCTTCAAGCCTACCCGACCCGACCCGTTGAGAGCACTAGTTATCACGAGTCGGCTAACTGCTTTCGTTAATGCGAATTCCACAAATTTCTGCTTAACGAAAGCAGTTAGCCGACTCGTGATAACTCTATCTCATGCACACTACTTTTCCTTAAAAAAAATCTCGAATATTTTTCAGTTTGATTCCAAAAAAAAAAATAAAAAATAAAATTGGCGGTACTGAACGTTAGGTTGAAAGAAGGAAAATAAATAAAATAAATTTTATGAACTTTATCTAAATAACCAAATGAAAACATACACAACTGTTTGATTCTTTACATTACCAAATTTGTGCATTTATTGTTATTTGATGCAAAGAGTTTCTGCAAAATTGTATTTAAAAAGTTGGGAAAAGCATTATTTTTTAAAGATCTTTTCGTAATTGTTAACTTTATAATCTCGCCAGAGAACACTCACCACTGTTCGCGCGCTCTATCGTGTAAATTGAAGGAAGGAAAAATGTGGCGAAAAGTGATTTTCTAAATTTTTTAAAGTACAAGGGTCACACTCCCCTTGGAAAATGAGATTTAAATAAAAATTAATGAAGTATTATTATAAATAAAAATATTGTAATAAAAGGTATGTGGTGGCGGAGAGATTCAAACGGGGCCTACTACTCACCGCGCTGACGTTTTCCTCCTGGAGTACGGATTTCTGTTTGGAAATAGCGTTCTTTTGATTGTATTATAGGGGTGCAGCCTATATACCTCCTCGCTTTTATTAGGTATTTTTGCCATAATAAAACGTTGCGGGTCACTTTTTTTTTTTTTTTCAGAGACAGAGAGAAGAATAATATACCAACTTTACGGGAACCAGACAGTTGTTATAGGAAGAGATCAGAAGGAAGCAAGAATAAGTAAAGGAGTAAGGCAAGGATGTGGACTTTCACCTCTCGTGTTCAACGTCTATATAGAAGAAGCTATGAAAGAATTCTTTGATAAGAACGAGAAAGGCGTAAAAGTAAATGGCCAGGGTTTCAGCACAATAAGGTTTGCTGATGACATAGCACTGATAGCAGAGAACGAAATGGACGTGTAGGAAGCACTTTCAAACTTGAACGACCAACTGGATAAAACATGCAAAATGAAGATAAATAAGAAAAAAACCAAAGTGATAAAGTGCTCAAGAGCAGGACAGGAAGGGGCAAACGTATGGCTAGATGGAGAGAAAATCGAACATATTAAGATGTTCCCGTATTTAGGGAGTCTAATATCCTCGGACGGAAGCACGAAAAAGACGTAAATTCCAGAACGGCACAGGCTAAACAAGCATTCAACAGGAGACTGCTAACGTGAAGAAATGTGTCGTTGGACGTTCGTAAACAATTTATTAAAACCCTGATATGGAGCGTGGCGCTTTATAGTGGACATTGAGAAAAGCTGAAATATCCACGCTGGAAGCATTTGAAATGTGGTGTTGGCGCAGAATGCTACGCGTATCATGGACCGAAAGGAAAAGAAATGAAGATGTGCTAAAGAAAGCTAATGAAGGACGACAGATCATGAAAATAATAGGAAAAAGAAGAAGCAGCATGCTTGGTCATCTTATTCGGCACTCCAATTGGATCACCTCTGTGGTACTGATGGAGGGAAAGCCAGAAGGAAAACCAGGAATAGGAAGACCAAGGATAGAATATCTAGATGTAGTTGCGAAAAAGATACCTTATCAAAGTATAAAACAGCTCTCCCAACGGAAAGAAAAACTAAAATTTCCATGTTGCCCACCGAAATACGGTTGAGGTGAACAAGAAGATTTAGAAAGATTATGCATGACTTTTAGGTACTTTCTGGAGTTACATTCCGGCAACACTTTTGTAACAATGAAAGATCAAACAGCGCTCCCGCAAAGGAAAAAGTATACCAAAAGGAAACAGTAATTATGGAAGATTCATGGCTGATAGCGGAATACTGCATTTAAATATAGGCAAGAATTGTTTCGTTTTATTTATCATTTTTGAAGCTTGAAATAATTATAGGTTATAGTTAAGGAGCCGTACTTCCCATTTAGGGAAGGATAAGAAACGCCATACTTTCAGGAATTATTCATTGACTATCTAGGATGTTAAAAAGTAGGTAATAGACTGAGTTCTTGCCCTTGTACTTAGGGTATTTAGGTAGTGCAACAGTAAGATGTATCCTCGTGCACGGGAGATGAGAAGTAGCTGTTCTTAACTATTACCTAATTATAATATAATTAAAGCATGTTAAAATTAGAGTAAAGAAGTAAATTTTATTTATGTTATTACTTTAAAATGATAGTGAAAACCTATAAATGTATACAGTTTTGGTAGTGAAAAACTGTAAATGTATACAATTTTATTAAACCTTTTAAAATAACTCATCAATTCATTCAAGTTGTTCCTTAGAGGACTAAAGGCGGCACACTACAAATCTCATGGATTGTTCCGGTTTTCGAGTTGGGCAAAGAGCAATGTAAATTATAAATGTTATAGGCGTATGTCATATGACTAAATTCAATCGAGTCCTGCTTCTCCTTAATGGTTTACAGGAACACAGCACGTTAGAGTATAAGAGGAGGAGTTATGGAATATGGAGGCTACTTTTTGAAAAAAATACAGGAAAAATGTGTTAATTTACAAAAGACGAATATTTAAAGTACTTACATAGGCAACCAATTTCAAACTCAAATATTAACATAGACACACCACTGCATAGTTAGCTCTATTTCCATCATATTGTACTATGTAAATAATGCATACAACATACGAATGTAATGTTTAATACTAGTATTAGCGGAAGTATATACTTATACATGATTCATTATAACAATAATGTCTGTAAAAGATAACTTGTTAAAGTACTTGCTCCAGGGTTTCCCGAAGTGTTCCCAGCCCGAAAAAACCCGGTGGGTTTTTTCGGGTTGGACCCACCTGAAAAAACCCACGGATTGAGTATAGCTCGCTCCCCCCAGTGATTTTTAACGAATCATAGTGATTTTAACGATTCATACTAGTTCATAATGAATCGGAATCGCATGTTATAAAGATTTAAAATGTAAATCTTGCGGTAAGGAAGCTTTAGTAAAAGTAGTAGTAGTAGTAGTAGTAGTAGTAGGAACGGGTTAGAAGCCCCGCAGGGGTTGGTTGGGTTCTGTTCTCGATATAAGTAGTAGTAGCAGTAGCAGTAGTAGTAGTGACTCTTCCAGTTCCGGTGACAAAGAACTGGGGGGAGCGGGCCATACACAAGCCCGCTGGCCATACACTTTAAAATCCCCCTGGGTTTTTGACCTATTTGTTAGTATATTATTGGTACAACTAAGGTGATCACATTGTAAGTGATTTTCATCAGATTTTAGACTTTCCTTGGGCGAATTAGAGACTTTCACGTTAAGGTAGACAACAACATTCAACATACGACCTTTATAAAGTTCTGAATGCACTGAATGAATTAAAAAAAAAAAAATTAGCTTGAGATAGTTATAGAACAAATTAATGTATGGATTATGCTGATAGCCTATTTGAAGTAAAATAAACAATTTTGTACTTTAGAAAATATTTTCCGTTCCGTGAATAATGTGCTCGTCGACTCGGCGACACCGAGGGACATTATCACTCATACGTTTGACGGGTTTAAGGTCATAGGTGCCGGTACTAATAGTACATATGTAAATACATTAGTAAAACTATTAGTATTATTTCTTACCTTTGACGTAAAACACAAGTTTCTTCAACTAAAATTTGGTTTTTCAACAATAACAGTTTAGTTCAGTCATTTGTTGCTGCTTTTCAAATAATTATTCTGTAGAATCAACACCAGCAATAGCGTAAAAATTCTCGTCAAATTTAAGAAGCTTAATGCTCGGGGTTCCGTAGACTATGTAACGCTTACTATTTCAAGTGCTTAGTTCAAATTTCCGTACTAGTGGAAGGTTTGACGTACGCGCCGTGAAAGAAGTGCTCGGGAAATTAAACGCAGAAGGATCGGAAATGAATACTTCAACAATAAAACTATTTATTTTACGCTTAAGCTTGCCATACGTCCGTAAAAACGGGACAGTCCTGTGTTTGAGTACGAGTGTCCCACGTCCCGTATTTTAACTTCGTTCCATTTCTGCTATCAATATCAGCTTATTCGAAAAGTGAAAAACAAAACAAAACGGAAAAAAAAAATCTGACTGGCTGGAAATCCTGTAATTAGTGAATGAACAGTACGCTGTTGCATGTAACAGTTTCGAGGAAGTTATTACACCACCCTGTTCGACTTGATAGCAATGGTACTTTTTCCATTGCACCTTATGGAAACTCGGATACTCTCCGGAACATTAAAAAAAAAAAAAAAAAAAAAAAAAAAAAAAAAAAAAAAAAAAAAGCTTTGAGTGCTTCTACATTTACAGATACAGGGAAGATGACTGACCTTTTCTCCAGCAACAAGAATTATCTTTTTCAGAGGCTAGGGCACAGAATTGTGCTTTGGTCCAGGTCTTAGAAAAATGTAAATCTGGTCCTGACAATTACACACGACACAAGGAAAAAAATCAGCTTTTCATCAGATTAAACTAACGAACGTAATTTTGGCAAATACAGTCATGTAAATAAATATCCCTAAACGCGCGAAGAATATTGAAGGTAGATTGTACCTCTGATTTAAATAATTTGCATATTGTTTTCCTGTAAAGCATTTTTATAGCATATCTTAAGTTTTTAGGCAACTTTAGTCTATACAATTAATTGCAGGGTACGAAGAGAGAAAAGCAGCTGCTGCTTAGTGAACTTTCACCTATTATATTCTTTAAAAACAAATAAATAAATAAATAAAATAAAATGAAATCTTTTAGTTTTAGTCTCACGGTTATGCCTGCTATGCTCAAGGTGACAGTGATGATGACAAATGAATGAAATGACGGAATGAAGAAACTGGGAGGAAACGTAAGAATCCCGAGAAAACCCACGCACAAGGTGTTTGTCCACCACAAAGCTTACTTGGCGCGAGCTGAGATCGAACTAGGGACCCCATGCACCAGAGGTGAACGCACTACCACTGAGCCACCGCAGCCTATTATACTTGTGTTCATACCAGACTTCAGTTCGTTGCATTGTGTTGGAAAGTTCAGGGGGGGGGGGGTCTGAGGTGTCCCGTATTCTCATGGAGAAAGTATGGGAGGTTTATTTACGCTGGAAGATGTTAATTTCATGTAAGACATTTTGAAACATTTATTTGTTTCATACAACATGAATTGTATCTTTGTTTTAAATTAATAGACCCTTTTGGTATTCATATTTGGCGAACGTCAATCAGGCTTCTGAACGACTTGATCTACATTGGTTCGTTTGTCTGCCGATCTCCTTCATGGCTAAGCGGTTAGTGTACGCGTCTTCGGCGTGGGTGACCCGGGTCTTCCCGGAGGGAGCTCATGTGGTTTGGATTCCAAGTTAATTAGTAGGTCCCGTCTCATACAGGCTCGCTGCTGAAAGGGACGTTAAACACAAAATCAACACAACGCGTTTGTCTGCCTCTACCACTCACACTACAGGGTATAACTTTCGGCCTTTTAAGTTAAAATTTTCAGAGTACAAGCACGAGACACTCTAAATTTCCTGTATAGATTTTGGCGGCATACCAACGTAAAATATGAAAATGACGGCCATTTTTTCAGAACAGCGAGTATCCACGCTACGAAGCGCAATTTCCAGTCTTTTAAGTTGAAATTTCGACAGTGGAAGCACGAGATATGCTAAATTTGTTGTATAGATTTTCTCGGCAATCGAATTAAAATTTCAAAATGGCGGCCATTTTTTCAAAACAGCAGTGAGTAGAAAATTGTTGTAAGTTGTGACAATGACAATCTTGAAATATAAATCACATTTTAACACTTTTTGCCCCAAAGACATTGGAAAAACCCGCTTAAACCCGAAAAAAACAATTAAACCCGAAAAAACCCATATGTGCCCAGGTGGGTTGGGCTTTTTCAAAAAAGCCCGGGTTTTTTCGAACCCTGACTTGCCCTAAGCTGACGAAATGGTGAATATCAGTGGAGTGATAGTGACTAACACCGATAATAAGATATCACCGTTTCAGGGCTCCATTGCTGCGAGCTAGTGGCATTCATGCTTTTTTGTTTGGCGACCTAACACAAGTTGGTTTGTTTTTGCATATTTTTAAATTGTCATGCTGAAAGGCTGGTAGAGGTTAGCGGAATAAATGCCGGTGTATTTGCTTGAATAACCGTTTTCACGACATAGTTTGCCGGCATATTATCAGTCTGTACGTAGTTATTTTCGTATGCACAGTTCAACATACTGGAACATTATTTAAAATAAGTTGAAGTAGTCCTCCATATTATCTACCCGCACGCTTAAAATATTAGTGAGCTTACTATTTTTTAAAATACAAGGGTTAAAATGCTGTATCACCGGACCAATTTTAGGAAGGTTACCGCGTCAATTAGAGTTTTGAAAGTTATGAAGTTGTGAATAGTTGAAGTTTTGAAAGTGGTTGTTTTTCATGATGTAAGAGGTGGGTTTTTCATGGTGTATGTGGGGACGGAAGGGTTATTTGGCGGACAGGTACACTTGTTATGATTTAGTATCGGGAAAGGCACATATGTTGCGGAAATTGCACGTTTCTCCACCAATTTGAGACCAGGGTTTGAAGAAAACCAACCGACCTGGGCCCATATGGGTTTTTCGGTTTTAATTGGGTTTTTTCGAGATATTTCAATGTCTTTGGGGTAAAAATGTTGATTTATATTTCAAGATTGTCATCATCATAACTTACAACAATTTTCTATTCACTGCTGTTTTGGAAAAAAAGTGGCCACCATTTTCAAATATTACATTGGATCACCAAGAAAATCTACACAGTAAATTTAAAATGTCTCGTGCTTCTACCCTCAAAATTTCGACATAAAAGACCGAAAAAATTCGCCATTTTGAAATTTTATGTTGGTATGCTATCAAAATATATACAGGATATTTAGAGTGTCTCGTGCTTGTACCTTGAAAATTTAAACATAACTGAACTCCGAGCATTAAGCTTCTTAAATTTAACGAGAATTTTTATGCTATCGCTGGTGTTGATTCTAAAGAATGCTTATTTGAAGAGTAGCAACAAATGACTGAAATAAAATATTCAGGGGCGGCTTTAGGATTTTAATTTTGGGTAGGCCCGCTCCCTCACTTGTGAATACATATACACATTTGATTGATTAATGACAGTAGGAAATTACTTTTACAGTAGTGGTTGATGCTATTTGTTAAATAATTATCTACCATTACTATACACAGTGGAAAATATATTTAGTCTTCATTGTATCTTTTAGCGTTCATATATTTTTGGGTAGGCCCGTGCCTACCCGCTAAAGCCGCCACTGAAACTGTGGAAAACCATTTTTTTCTGAAGAATACTTGTGTTACTATCAAATGTAAGAAATAATACTAATAATTTTACTAATGTATTTATATATTAACTGGTAGTACCGGCACTTATCGCCTTAAACCCGTCAAACGTATGAGGGACGGCGTCGCCGAGTAAAAGTGTACATACTTATAATACGTGTGGAAGAAATTATTTTTACGTTGATCATCATAAAAGTAACATGTATCAAAAAAGTGAAACATATACGAATAAGAATACAATATGTTACCTGTTGTAATAAAAAAAAAGTGGGAAAAATATATTTAAACTTAAGAAATTACTTAAAAGATGTCTCCTAAACAACTGGTTATATAGTCTACTGTCGACGAGTTTATAAATTTTGACTGTAGGAATATGTAATTATGCTTGCTAATTGACAAACCCAATATCGTCTATATAATCTAAGGATGCAATAAGTGGAACTGAATTATGTATGCAAGGATGTGTGTGTGTTCCAATATCTGGACATTTCATTTTCATCACGAGTATATATATATATCTTTAATGTGAGAGACGATAAGAAGAATTAGTAGAAAATCAGCATCAGAATCTGTTGATTTATTATCTCTTATGGTAGATCATTCATCGTTCATTTATACATTTTGATAAATTAGCTTGTATCTTTTTACACGTCATTTATAATCGATCGTTCATTGCAGGTAATCACTCGCCTTACTATGGAGCGTATTAAATACACATGCTACTCTCTATTTGATCACGTTGCATAAATAATAATGGATGAAGTTCTCTTTCACGTATCACAAAGGCTGGATGATTTGCAGGTACTTTTCTTCCTTTTATTGTGTTTTCCAAATTTTAAAATCCTATTTTCTTACCATGAATATATATATGCAATCCTCATTCGTCCTGTTGTTATTCCTCAAATATATGTACTATATTTGATTTTACTTAATTGATTTGAACATCATACAAATAACAAAACAAAATTGCAAAGAAGAAATGAATGAAAATATGAAATTGAATATTGAAATTAGAGATGCAAAAAAGCCGGCTTTTTTGAATCGATGGTTTTTTTCACATAAAAAGCCGGCTTTTTTGGGAAAAAAACGAGAATTTTGGAAATTTTGGCTTTTTTCAATTTCATGATTTTTCTATCTAAATAGCTTTCTTATAGTATATTCTATAGTTAGATAAGAATTCCATGATCTAAATGCCATATTTCGCTTTAAAATTCACCATCAAGATGGATGGAGCACATGTTTTACGAATTAAAGCTAACATGAAGAATGTACTATTTGAGGGCAATTTTAGAGGCTATTTAACTTTATTTTAACTTTTGAGTTATCGACATTTTTTTCTTCTCGGGATCATTTCAGTTTGTCATCCGTTTTTCATTTCTAAGAGCTTAGCACTCTCTAGCTTCTAGCGCAAAACTTAAACTTACGTTGTTCTATATATCCGTCAAAGCGTACGTTTTTCAATATATCCGTCTAACCGTACTTCCACATTTCTGTTATACTGTAGCTGTGCAACGGTTTAGCAATAATTTTCCGGATACAACCTTGAATACTAATGTATACAAATAATCAGTAGCGGATTTAGAAACGTACTTTGGGACGGGTTTCTCTGATTGTTTCGTTTCCTAAAATGTCCTAATTATATTTGGGAGGAGCTTGAAGTTTATGAGTACAGGCATTTCGTTTCGTTTATATATTTAGCGATAATCTTCCGGATACAACCTTGAAGATCATTTTATACTGAGAATCAGTGGCGGATTTAGAAAAGTATTTTGGGAGTTTGCTTTTCTTACTAATGTTTAGTTTTTCTAAACATTCGTAATTTTTATTTGGCGGGAGCTTAAAGTTTATGAGTAAAGGCATAACTAATAGATATTTCGTTTGCTTTAGACATTCCGTGATTTTGGGGAACAGGCTTCAGTCCGAAAGACCGCCCCCTAACCTTCGCAAAACCGTCACTGCTGGTAATTAGTAATAATAACGATTTAAAAACAATAAGAAAGGAAGTCGGCCAACTCACAGTACACGCACTATTTCTACTTCACAGATGGAATGAAGAAAAGCTTTGTCAGAATCGTCGAATGGTGAGTTGAATCCCGGACTTCCCGATAGAAGCGCAAAAGCTCCACTCAGTTATGTTTGTTGTGCAGTTGTATTTATCTTCCGTAAACCTTTTTGTGTGGAGGTGGGGGTGGGAAGAGTTCCATAATGATATGAAGGGTGTGAGCCAAGAACATGCTAACTAACAAATTTTCAATTGCTGAGTTATGCAGCACCAGATAGACAGCAACACATACCGCTTTGTTTAGTCCTTCATGTATAGTCTTATGTGAAAAATCAGCTTTCCGACTTTCAAAATGGATTGTGCAGCAGAAAATCTCTAATTTCTTAAAATAGTAAAATTGTGAGTTACCATGTTCTTGCCTCACACCCTTCATATGTTGAATCCCTCTTGTTAAAAATACAGAAAACTTGAGGACTGAGTAAACCGTGATGGTGCTTATATAAAACTGTAGAATTTCAAGAATATACAAAACCAAAAGCTCTAGATATGCAAGCTTTAAGTGTATCATATAAATCTAAGTATTTTTATTATGTTTTATTTTAATTTTATTTTGTTCTAAAAAGAGGGTTTGGAATATTTTGAAGTAAAAATACTACATAGAATTTTGCTACTTATTTGTGTATTTTTTTCAAAGAAGTGTTTATTTTTAGGGTTGACTGGTTTACACCAGCTGTTTTTCTTTCTTTTTTTAAATAAACAACTGGTTTAAAGCAACAAAAAAAATAAAAATAAAAATAAAAAGAACGAAAAATGCGAATCGTGTGAACTTCATGGTAACGTTTCCTCACATCAAACCATCCGCATTAGTTTTATTTCCTTTTCACCTTTTAATCAAGGTGTCCCATGTTCAATTCTCGGTCGAACCACAACCCTTCTTTCATGCGTAAACAAAGTAGCGGTTCGGATGTAACTTTAAGCGAAAGTCTTCTCCTTGATAACCTCGGTATTACGTAAGGATGTTAAGCCTGAACATATGAAACGAAACTAAATTGTATATTTCTGCATGCCTGAATGCCTATTGTTTTATAAAGAAGCCAAGGTTGCTTAAATATATTGATATAAATTGGCAAAATTTATCGATTGCCTACGTAGCTTCCAACATTAGCTTGGATTGTACTTTCAATGATATGTACGTACTAAATTTGTAATTTAATACCTCAGTTTTAGCGTACTGATTATGATACGTTGACCTTTAAGTTTTACATGTAAAGCAATAACAGCATTTCTTTCATTGTTTTACATTTAGAGTAATGACGGGATTTTCCCGATGGCTAGGGCGGGAGTTTCTCAATTTAAGAAATTTACTGACCGGACTTCTTTAAGCTTATTTGACCTCTTCCAGCATAACCCAGTTGTTGCATAATAACACCAAGACGAAACAAACTTATTTCTGTCAATATGTAATATAAATACATAAAGCAAACTATCTAAATAAAAAAAAAAAAAAAAAACTGGTTTAAACCAAAAAAAAAACTAGTTTAAACTCCCCCCCCCAAAACGGGTTTTTGGCACTTTCAAAAAAAAACATGGTTCTTGCTAACATTGCTTACTTTTGTATTTAGGAGGTTAAAAAAAAATCTTATTATATACATTGGTTAATCCTTTGGAATTCATAATGTAAATATGTTGAGAAGTAAAACTGTTTGAAATATCTTTTCGAAATTCATGGTTTATTTTCGAGGTTTTATATAATTATCGGCATCAACCACTAATTAAATGACTTTTTGTGTTATAGAGAAGCGAAACAAAATCTGGTTTATCAATTTAAAGCAGAATTTTGAAAAAAGCCCAAAATTTCCCAAGCAAAAAAGCAAAGCAGAAAAAACCGAGTTTTTTTTCCAAAAAAGCCGGTTTTTTTCCGAGCCCTTGCATCTCTAATTGAAATACGGATTTCAGAGGTAGAATATTCTAACCAAAACTGATAGATTTATCAGTTCTGGTTTTAGTAGATATAATGTGGAGATAGAACCTATTCTTGGGATACTGGATCTATGTCAAAAAACAATTTCTTTCCATTTTTCCTCCGTGAAATTCCAACATTGAAACCGGAAACGCTAGATTTATTCAACTTTCGGTCCCAATGACGAGTTAATTTCAGATTAAACTTATTCTTAATGCACCAAATTCATATTTAGAACGATATTTTCTCACTGTTTTTGCTTTATCAGGATCAATATTGAAGCCTTAAGATGTTAATTTCTATCACTTCCGGTTTTTGTATAGCGATAACAGAAGAGAAAGGGTTTATTTTTGAGATTTTGAATCCATATTAAAGCGAATAAAACCGAAAATGATAAATTTCTGTTACTTCTGGTTCAAGTGGAGGAGTAAAGGTGGGAATTGGAACCTATTTTGGATGTTGAATCCACAGCAGACCAACATTTCTTGCTATCTGTTAACGCTTTTACTCTGATACTTGTCAACAGACAGACGGACATGCCCATTGTATTATACTCCCCACAATGTGCGTTGTTTCGAAGTCTAAAAATGAATTTAGATCGATTTGAAGCACTTCCTATAATCTTTCTTCTAAAAGCTAATTCGAAGGATTGTAAGTAAACTATGGTAACAAAAGCAGTACGTACTTTGTGAAAATCCATACTGCTATCGAAGATGGTGCTCTTTTCAGTGGCTATGAAAACACCTTTAGACCTCAGCTTCCACTGTGGGAGACTGCCTAAACGGTTTCCAAGGTTGTCTGTGCTTTTCAGCAGATCAAACAAAAATTCATTGACGGTACATCGGGTGATTTTACGTTAGTTTTAATGTGTGGTATAGTATATATTCTCGTTCCTCTCTTTATCTTGGAGAGTTGAAACTGATGTGTGACTTGAAAACTTATTCTGATGCATACAGACCTAATTTGCAGTAGTAACATAAAGAGCTGGAATTTATGTGTGCAGAATAGAGCGTAAAATACTTGTCTGGTAAGTAGATCCAAGTTGATTTTTGCATTGCTATTAGTCCAGCTTGTTGTTAACTTGTCACTGTAGCTGTACTCTGCTATTAGTAAGAAACACTGAGAAACTTTGTTTGGTTTTCTTGTACTACTTTTCTTTTTCTTCTTCTTTTTTTGTTGTTATTGTTGATAAATATTTTTTGGAGTTGGGTGCGTTTTTTTTTTTTTTAATACATGCATGTCTCACTTACTGTAGCAACAAATTTCTACTTCCAGCTGCCCGGTAGCATCATACAGCTTTCTGCTGTTTGTGGGACGTTCAAGATTACAGCGAAGCACCAACTTATGAATTCTGCTGTTATGCAGCATTACTGGGTTCAAATCCCAATTAATAGTGATGTTTATAGTAGTTACTAAGACCTTTGATCCAGTGGCTCTGTATGTTTCTGCATTTGGACCGGAAAAAAGAGTCTTAACTTCTCTGATTATATCCAGGGCACGGCTAGTAGCAGGTCGTTGATTGTCTGGTTTCCGCCCGATGAACTTAAACCTCTCAGGAAGTAGACTCATTTTTGCCTTACATAGCTTATACGAACACGAGTTACCTTTCTAGGTAATGGTGAATTTTTGCGTTATACCATTCTTTGTGCTACTTAGTATGAGTACGAAGTCATTACAGCGCATAGAATTTTATATCTTACACTATTGAAATTCGATCTATTGCTGTCACTCGAAGTATTTAATTACTTTTCATTTTCAAGCTTGTTTCCGTAGATCATGGGAAGCCATTCTTATTTGAAAAAATAAAGTAGTGAAGCTAAGTCAGAAATTACTGTGAGAACAGTTTTGTTTCTTTACAACAGGTATGTGTAATGCTGTTTGTCATCTTCACACATCCTCCTTGTAATCGGGCATTATTTTAAGTGTACAAGAAACATGAATCGTCATCTATAGAATTAACTTACCACTGGGTGAATCACTGTCAACTTGGCATAGAATTACGTATTTCTTACCTTGCTTAGATGGTGCCACAGGTGTAATATATTTCTACCATCTACACACAAAATAAGGGAAACAACTGAGGAAACTGTAACTTACATGATCAGTGCGCCATGGAATTACCATTAGCATGTTGAACAGCTCTAATTCGTCGTGGAATAGAACCATATAAGCCCTGAGTGGTTTTCGTAGAAATGTTGTACCATTTCTTGTGCAGCATAGTACTCAGCTTCGTCAGCGAGGATAGATGAGGCTGTCTGCTCTGGATTCTGAACCCCAGAACTGATCCAGGTATTCAACAAAGTTGAGGTCTGGAGATTGGATGGACCAGAGGAAGTATTGTAGTTTATCCTGATGTTCATTAAACCACGCCTCAATAACTTTAGTAGTATTGTCATCTTGAAAAATTCCGTCATTAGGCGGAAACAGTATCTGAACCAAAGAACACACATGGTAACCTAAAATGTCCACATAATCCCTGGCAGTGATACGTCTTGCGAGCGTAATCACAGGACTCAAGGAATACCAGAACGTGTGACTCATACCATACTTCACGGTAGGGCGGAGACAGTTTGGAGCATGATTCATAGGGTATCCGCCTGAGTTCCAAATAAGGTGAGATGGGATTAATCTACCATAATGTTCGTTTTCAGTTACCTGCGGTTCATTTTGCGTGTTCTCATCGCCGTCTTCTTTGCACGAAAGTGTTATGCAACCCAACCGCGGATATTCAGGTTAACTTATGTCGGACTGTGATTGTCGCAATAAGTTGTTCAGGTATTAGTAGAATTCCACAGTCATTTTTGTCACTTTCGCTCTACAGTTCTCTTCAATGTACGGCGATCTCTGTCACTGAGATTTTTTTCCGTTTGCTATGAATTCTGTGAGCCATCGTCACACGTGTCATTGTACCTCGCGACATTCATAACAGTGACCATCCTAAATACACTTGCTCCAACTAACTGCGCACTCACAATTTGGCCATTCTGAAACTCGAGGTATCCCATATTGCATAGTTTGTTTAACGTTTCCCTCGGTACAAAAGTATCCTCAGTGTGCCACCTAGTACATCATACGTATTTCGTTTGCATTATTTTGATATATATATATATATATATATCCTAACCTACTTCCGAAGCAGCACCAAGGTCTTTTAGAGCACAACATGGTGTCGCTACTATCAATCCCCCCCCCAAAAAAAAAAATTGACACAACTCGAAACATTATTTATCATGCTTTATGTTTGTTATCTTGTTGCAATTTAATATCAGTGTGAAACCAAAAGATTAACAAGTTATTTTCAAACACGCTTCATTCAAAAGTTTCGTATTATAATTAAGTTAGCATTGAATACATATTTGAGCTGTGGCATTTGTATCTTCGCATTTGTTGAAGAATTGGATTTTAAGAGAATCGATAGGTACTAATGAGATCTGCTTAAGGCGATGACAAGGCACTTTTATCGCCAGGGGCTCACTCCTTTGTGTGCCTATTAATGACGCGAGTCGTCGAAGCAACGATAATCTGAGAATCGGGCACCGAATTCACCAGAAGCCGTAGGAAGTCAGACCATAATACCGGGAGGACTTCCCTGATTAGGGTCTACTGTAGTTAACTGGAACTATAGTTAACGTTGAAGTTCAGTGAACTAATGCTTTAAATTTGTTTGCTAGGTGCACCTGCATTCAGCCTTCCAGCGGACGCATCAAATACTTCAAAGCTATTCCAACATTATTCACAGGTCTACAAGCAACTTTTTGGCTTCACCTCGTGCACAGACGATACATAACAAACTGAATTCTGTTTGGCAGGAAATCAAGAATTTAATTGCTACACTAAAACGTATAGCTAGCCATCTCAGTGTGCAAGAAGCGTATGATGAATTCATGTTCTTTCTAGCCACAAAAGGTAAGTGTTTTTTCTTTCATATTGAAAAAAAAAATATTTTCCAGATATATGTTTATATATATATATATATATATATATATATATATATATAGTTCTACGTCTCACACATATACTGTGTCGGTTTAATTTCATAATTTTAAATAGTGTAAAGTAGAAATGTCTTACTTGCATAGAAGTAAATGGTGGTGCATATCGATAGAAACAATAATCACACTTTCGGTTATTCTGATTTATTGTCAGTTTTTAAACAAGTAAAAGGAAAGAAAAGAGAGAAGCTCTGGAGAAGTTCTTAATATGTTTGACAATATTTTGTCGTACTTACTCATGCGAAATTTTCTACTCTAGATCAATGAATTCGATCGATGAAATAGATATTTTATGTTATAAAAAAAATGAACATCTGTCATATTCAGTAGAGACTGTTTAAAAATCGTTTGAGTAAACGGAATTGGCATTTAATCTCTAATCATATGGGATGGAGCCGCGGTGGCTCAGTGGTAGAGCGTTCACCTCTGGTGCTTGGGGTCCCGGGTTCGATCCCAGCTCCCGCCAAGTGAACTTTGTGGTGGACAAACACCGTGTGCGTGGGTTTCCTCAGTGTTTTCCCGTTTCCTCCCACTTTCTTCATTCCACCATTTCATTCATCATTCATTATCACCGTCTCCTTTAGCCTAACCGGCATAACCATGGGACGTAAAACTCAAAAGATTTCATTTTTTTTCTAACCATATGGGGGAAAGCACGGTGCCTCAGTGGTAGAGCGTTCACCTCTGGTGCGTGGGGTTCCTGGTTTGATCCCAGCTCGTGTCAAGTGGTGTTTGTGGTGGACAAACACCGTGTTCGTGGTGGACAAACACCGTGTTCGTGGGTTTTCTCAGGGTTCTCCCGTTTCCCCCCGTTTTATTCATTCCCCCATTGAAATCATTTCGTATCATTACCACCTCCTTTAACCTAGCCGACATAACCATGGGACATAAAATTTAAAGATTTCATTTCATTTATAGGATTTTATTATAGTGTATTGCAGATTTTTTTTTCTTTTTGTTGAACCACTCGTTCCGAAAGCTAAATGCTCCTGGAGTGTGGCAGGTTGCATCATCTTGTTGAAACCATAAATTGACGATTTCATTTGATCCAAATGGGGCTAAAGGAAAGCAGTGAGCATCGCAGGATAAAGAACTCCATTCATTGTAACAGGTCTTCCTTGTTCATCCTCAAAAAAGTAAAGACCGATTAAGCCCCCACTCCAGATCTCACACCAAACCTTAACTCGCTGAGGATGCATGTCTTTTTCGTGAATTTCTCTTAGGTTCTCGGAATCCCATATTCGGCACTTATGCTTGTTCACAAAGCCGTTTAAATGGAATAGAGCTTCAGCTGAGAAAATGATACGTTTTGGGAAACCATGGCTCTTGCGTTCCTTTTTCAAGATCAATTGCACAAATTGCAGTCATTTTCCATGATCAGCTAGTTTAAGTTCCTGTGTTAACTGAGCTCTGCACGGGTGTAAGTGTAAATCTTTTGTTAAGATTCTGTGCATTGGCACTGGACATGTGCGCATTTCTTGAGCACGACGGCAACATGATTTTTTCGGACTCTCAGTAACAGAATCACGCACAGCAACAAAATTTGCCTCATTCCGGCCACTTCGACTGCGTCCAGGACTTTTGATGTCTACTGTTGAACCGGTTTGTTCAGATATCTTGATCAACCTACGAACAGTGGGTTCATTTGGTGCATTGTTGTGTCCGAGAATCGTACGGAGTTTCCAAACAGGGGGGAAACTTTCACCATTCTTGTAGTGAGTTTTAATAATCAACACTCGCTGTTTCGTACTGTATCTTTCCATGACGATACTCCAGAAACACTGACCTGGAAAACAAAAGCACAGTATCAGAACACAACTTCAGTTATCACTGATAACAAACCATGCAAAAACAGTGTTGCCAACAACAAAAATAAAAATAATGGGCGTTTCAAATCCGGCGTTCTTTTTGAGACATCCTTTATTATAATTGACGGATCGTTGAAGTTAGTATCAGCTAGCAATTTTTCTTCCAGTGCTAGAGAACTGTTATAGATCTGGCTATTTTGACAGTGCACAGAACTATTTTTTCTTTATTTTTATTTGTGTATTGTCATGCTGTAAATTGTTAATTATGGGAAGTTCCTTATAAGTTAACACAGGCACGTAGCCAAGGGGGGGGTCCGGGGGGTCCGGACCCCCCCCCTTCGAGACCAGAAATGAAAAAATTAAGGAAGGATAAAACAAAATGAAATGACAAAAAGAAGGATCAGCGTTAAAAATTAAAAAGAAAACTACAGGAAGCTTTTGCTTACTTTTTCTTATGAGGAGATTTGTATTACTTGCAATATGGTGGTGAGGTAAGCGAGGTATTTTGGAAGAGTCAGGGAATTTGAAATTTCAAGAAAAGTTTTGGAATTCTCAGAATTCCTGCTATTAGTCAGGGAGATTTCAAACTTTCGAAAGCATAAGTACCGTTGTGTAACAGCGTGGGCATTTTTAATCATAACTTTTCGTCATCGCATCCTTGCAGTATCAAACATGTTATTTCAAGGACAATTTTCTGTTGCTCCTTTAACCTGTCATTTGGAACCGACAGTAGTTGACGGAATAATAAAAACAAAAAAATTATGTTGAAAGAAAGTTCTGTTAGCATTTGATTCAACAGAGAAAGGAACGCATATATTGTAAAACTAGTTGAATATACATATGCTTCGCACAGGTGCTGTATTTGGAAGTCAACGCCTGTGGGAGTATCACCATTGATCTCAGCGACCGCGAAAACTATGGATTTGATACTAATATCAGTCATTTTGGGATATTTTTTTACATGCCTCGGTATCCACACCCCGCTGGCTCCCGGCCCGTATACTTGCAAGTCATCGTTAATTGAAGTGTCACCATTGATTTCAGCGACCGCGAAAACTATGGATTTGACACTAATATTGGTCATTTTGGATTACTTTTATATGTCTTGGTATCTCACCCCCTTTCGGTGACCCCCGGCCCGGAGGCGAATAGCGTGAATTTGGAAGTTATGCGACTGGAGTTTCACCATTGATTTCAGCGACCGTGAAAATGTGAATTCGGCACTAATAGCTCAAGTGGTAGAGCGTTGGCTTCGCATTTGGGAGGTCGTGGTTTCGAATCCCGCTGCCTAGCATTCTGACTGAGGTTTTCCAGGGTTTCCCTCAGTCGTACCAGGCAAATGCCGGGATAGCACCTACTAAACAGGCCCTGGCCGATACCTTCCCAAATCCTTTCCATTATTAATGTTGTTGGATATCCAATGTAAAATGGCCTCTGAGCTGTATCTGGTGATTGTTAAATAAATAAATAAATATTGATCATTTTCTACTACTTTTACATGTCCCGGTAAACGCCCCCTGAGACCCCCCTGGTTCGAATTTCGACAGAAACGTTTAACTCTGGTCTGGAGTTTGGACCAAGGTATTCGTGACTAAAATTTGGTAACTCTAGGTCAATTTGTCTGGTTCCCAAGCCGGTTCCGGTAAACGCCCCCCTGAGACCCCACTGTTTCGAAATTTGAAAAAAACGCTTCGTCTTGATCTGGGGACTGGGCCAACCCCTGACCAAAATTTGGTAACTCCCGGTCCACTCGTCTGGTCCCCAGGCAGCACACAGGCAGACAGACAGACAAACACAAAAACAAACTCTTCATTTTATTTATATTAAAAGATAGTTTACAAGACAGTATTCAGTACGTACTTTTTATAATAATTGAGGTCATAACGAAAGGAAAATTGTTATATTTGAATAAACAGGAGAAGAACGTAAATATTGCAAAATCTTTTTCAATACTTTTTTTTTATTATTTTCTCGAAATTTCTTCATAGTTTGTTATTAAAATACTTGCCAACATATCCTCATTTTATTGTCCTAACAAACCAATATATGTTGATAGTAAAGTAGTTTAGATTGATCGAGCGCCTGGGCCTTCAGAATTTCATGTCCACCCCCCCCGCCGTTACGAAATCCTGGCTAAACGAACCAATATATGTTCCAGTAAAATAGTTTAGAGTGATCGAGCACCTTTTGTGATGACCACAGTATTTCATGTCACGGACCCCCCCCTTCACGAAATCCTGGCTACGTGCCTGGTTAACATAGCTTCACATCTCAAGTAGTCATTAGTATTCCTCATGATCTACTGCCGTAAGTAAATTTCTGTTTTTAGTCATCTGTTAGGATAAATTAAGGGTAACTTCTTTTGTTTTTAATTGGTGTTTGTAGGGGGAGAAATTTTTGATCACTAAACATACGCAGAGAATGGAAGAAATATCGTGGTGGTTTAGAGGGTTAATAAAATATTTTACTGTTTATTTCTGCCAGCTTACCATATAACAACAACATTATCCATTAATATGCGAAAGCAGCCTCGTCATAACTTTTTTAGGTCAATTACGTAATTTATTCTTTTGTTAATAGCTCGAACTTGCTTTAGTTTTGAACAATATGAATATGCTGGTGATTTTAATGAAATTAGTACATGCGAGTGTTGAAGAAAGATATCGGATCCACTGATTAACCTTTCTTTCTTATTCAGCTTAATCCAGATATCCGTTAGTGATTAGTTAACACTTTTCTCTCCCATCCATTAATGCGTAATACGTCCCTTCAAATACAGTTGAATCAGTGTAGTTGAGAAAGTTGCGCGAGTTACCCGCATCTTCAGTCTGTTGAACCTAAACCAATAAACAAAATACTTTACTCTTTCGAGGTTCAACAGGAGTAATTATGGCATTGGGCATCTTAGGCTTATAGCTGCTTGTGCTAATTATCTGGCTTATTAATGACTGATCTCATAAACTACGTGTAATGTCACGTCCGTCCATTTAATTGCTTTTTATTCACTTGCATCATGGGTTATTTACTTCAATGTGATGAATGGAGGAACAGATGAAACATTTGGAATAATTATTGATATATCTGATACGATGTCATAGCCCCATAAATCCGTATGTCTTTCCATTTATTTAAAATAAAACAACAAGTACTTGGATTTATAATTTTGTCTATATTTAATAACCAAGATAGCTTGCAATAATTTGTGTATTGAAACATGAAATACAGTAGTCATGTATGGTTGTGTCTGCAAGAATATGTACCTGTTTTGTTACATTTAAAAAGGTACTCAATTGTAAATCCTGAACATATGATTTTCCTTTAAGATGGAAATTTCGCTGCACTACGTTGAAAATGTAATCTTTGTTTGACGCAATTATGCTCAATATTCATTCTTCTTAATTTATTATTTCATCTTTATTGATGCTAAATACTAAATACGTGTTAGTAATTTCATAATTACTATGTTATCAAAATACTTATATACTTACGGCATTTTCTTAAATTCGGAAATAATAATGCGCTGTTGGATCCGTCCTAAATAAATAGTGTGTTAATGATATAAGAAAGTTGGGAAAGTTTCTTGAAGAGGTCAGCGTCCGAACTCAAGACCTTGGGGGAACTTCTGATGTTGATAACTATAAAATTTATATTATGGGCTAATCCGATAATATATTAAAAATTTGTTTTCGTTGTATATAGATATGTACAGGGTATTTCAAAACAACACCGACAACTTTTGGGAGGTGATTCCTGACACCAAGATAAGACAAAAAGTATAGACGAACCTGGATGCATAAGTGCTTCCTTTCGGAGTTACAGGCCGCCGAAAACATGAAAAAATGAAATTTAAAGTTCCATGACTGTAATACTATGGCGCCTACTGTAGTTGGATCAAGACTTCACTTAGGAACTAATATATGCCCTATACAAATATTTATGTTACAGAATCCTGTGGTACTTCCGCACTTTATATATATATATATATATATATATATATATATATATATATATATATATATATATATATATATATATAAAAAATTAGTTGGTGAGTACTTCAAATTATATTCCCGTAGCCAAACTCCAATTATTATAAGTAGTACCTCTGACAGCCCCGCATTTCACATCACAAGCGCCCTTCATCCTGACAAGTGGGGAGTTCACTTGCCCACGATGACTTTTCAGCCGTTCCAGTAACATCATCAATATTTCAGTTGGGGTTTGGGGATCATGATTCAGTGAACCTTGACTGTCACCATCAACAGCTATCAGAGAATCAGAACTTATTTCTGTACTAGATAATATGGGTAACTATAGCTTTTTGTCTATAGAAGACGGAGAGTGTACGGTATTATCGCATGAAATATTTGATACATAAGACTTAGATTGTCAGTATTTAGGAACAACTTTTAAAATAATCAGTTACCTTAAATGCGCTACCGCTTAGCCGAGAATACCCGACAGCCATAGTCGGGTGGTCTGCGGCATTAGGCTGTGGATCGTTTGTTGTGAATATCTTGGATTCGAATCCCGCTTCAGTCATAGGTGCTTTTAACTATTCTCGTTTACTTCTATGTCTGTGTGGTGTCGTAATGGTTCCAGTGTAATCCCTACAAAGCGTTAAGCAGGTTAAATAATTTGATAAAAAGCTGTTACCTTTTCATATATATATATATGGTGGTTAGCGCATGCCTTCGGTGCCCGTGGTCATGAGGTCAATTTCCGCAGAGGCACTCAACAATTTCGGTGCTGACCCAGCATCGTGTGGACAATTGAGGAGTTATCTGAAGTAAGAGGTAGTGGGCTCCAGTCTAAAAAGCCGGTATTAGGGACTTCGGTTGTCGATGCGTTGACTACACATCCCCACTTTGAACTATGCCCGTTGGTAGGAACCAAAGGACTGTCGTGCCAAGAGTTTAGTTTGTTTTAATTATCATAAATGGCTTCTTTATTATTAAATTTTATCCAATATTTTCTTTTCAACTGGTTTGCGAAACTCAGAGCTAGCTACTTGTTTTCTTTGCAATTCATGTTCATAGTCAGCACAACTAGTCACTAAGGAAAAGCAAACTTTTCAATAAAATTCGTTTCGCGTCTTTCGTGGCTCTGAGTTTTTTTTTTTTTTTTTTTTTTTTTTAAGTTGAAGGGCGTTTTATCATTTTCCCCTCGTTTTCCCTATTTTTTCTACTTTCACCTATGTTTCTTTGCACGGACATTGTACCTACAGGCACATGCGTAATGTGTTCGTTTACAGAAGCGTGCCTTTCTCCTGCCACTATAGAAAGTGAGGATGCCCTGTATCAGAGAAATATTAATTGACGTATGTAAATGAATATATCTGTAATGAAGTCATAATTAGTTAGTTTTTTTGCATCGTACATAGTTTCCTCATCCTCATTAATCTCTTCACCCCCGCTTCCTGAATTCCAGTTCTAGTATTCTTTCTTGAATAAGGCCCATTTAATGGGGGACTGATGTCTCATGTAGGCCTCTTAACTATAACATCAGCAATAAAGAAAGTAGGGTTTAATTTGCACTAATTTTAGAACATTGCGTTAATTATTAGCTAAATAATAATAATACTACGGAGCGAGCTTAGTCTAATTGTTAGGATTCTTGCTTCGCAATTGGATAATACCGGGTTCGAATTCGGAGACCAGCCATCCTGATTGAGGATTTTCCAGGGTTGTTCCTCAGTTATACTGGTCAAATGCTAGGTTAGTATCTTAATCTAAGGCTCTGGAGACCTTCCTTCCATTCCTTTTCCAATGTTTTCATCTGTTGATTACTACAGTGTAAAGTGGCCTCTGAGGATGTATCTAATAGCTTATAACAAATAAACAATAACGACATAATATATCTTCACGAAACGTGCGGGTTAATTTAACTACAGCCTTATAGTCTCAACAGATAGCTTAAGTTTTAATATCAATTTCCTGACTTTTAACTACTATTTTCATATTGTTTTAGCTTTCAATTGTTTCACATATGTTCCCACCGAGAATTGAACCAAAGATCACATGAACAAATGCGAATATGTTAAATATTTTTGAACACTTTAATATAAAAGACACAAAACGCTTCAATGATACGATGCATAAATATGTTTTGGTTACATTCTGCAATGTATGATTAAAGAAACCTGGAGGGTGAAGAAAAAAAATAACAGAAATCTCTTTTTTATTTACTCCTTCAACAAACCCCGACCTCAGAAGAGCAAGTCATAAGATAGGTGATAAAGTCATGCAGCGAACACTTTTATTAATAATAATAATAATACACAACCATATCACTCTCCTGAAATTCTCGTATGTATATTTAAAAATGTACTGTTGTGCCACGCCAACCAGTCTATATATATAGGCTATACCTTCGAAGTGATATTCATTATTACATTTGTTGATGATTGGACTCTAGTGAGTCAGAAACTACAATTAATAAAGAGTTTGTTTTGTCTAGTATTCCTGCGATTAGAAGGGCCTTATCTAAAAGATATTTCATTTGTATAATAGAAAATAGTAGTGTATTTTATAAGAATAAAATAAATATTTTCAATGTGAAGCTAACATTAAGTTTTGAAGAGGAGCTAAACAGAAAAATTTGTTCCCTTTACATCAGTTTTCAGACAGTTCACTATACTTTGAAATGGGAAGAAGTCAAACTTGGAAACATTTTACTAAAGAGACCTCGGCAGAAAGTGCAGCATGTAAATATTGCAAGGTTAAAATAAAATAAAGAACAAAGGTAGCACAAACGTGTTATGGAAACATGTAAAAACATAGGAACATACTATTAAATATATTAGTGAATCCGATAAAAAGTTTTGACGAATTTTAGATATTCAATTTTATCATCACAATTTCAGATGTAGGTTTGGATACGAATCAAGATCTGAGATTCGATTTTCGGATCCGAGATCCGGACCCAGATCCGCAATCCGAATTTCGGATCCAGATCCGAGATCCGGACCCAGGCCCGAGATCCGAATTTCGGATCCGGATCCGAATCTCATTGGGTCCGGGATATCCGGATCCGAAAATTTTTGGCCATCCCTAGTCTTGACCCGACTACGGTATGTCTTATAGTATTGGAGCTATGGACCTTTAAAGTTCATTTTTTGATGCTTTTGGCAGCCTGTAATTCCGAAATGACGGATTTCTGCACCCAGGTTGGTCTATACTTTTTATCTTATCTAAGTGTGAGGGATCACCTCCCAAATGGGGTCGGTGTTATTTGAAACAGCACAACGGTGAACACGACATGGTATTTATTAAGTGTTATTCTGTCAAACGAAGATTTACATTTTAAAAATATCCGTGCTTTATTGAATAACTATTCAAAATTTCGTCAGATAGTAGTTAAGACGGAGAGAAATTATATTTAGAAAATTAGTTTTTCCCAGTACAATCTCCATTACGGGATAGAAACAAGATATATAAACTCATAGCTGTACGCTCGTAAGTAGGTACTTGTTAGTCAAATGTTGCAATGTCACCCTGTATGAAAATGAAAGGGAAAACGGATTTCATCGTTTGTTTTCGTTTAATTTTATCATTCATAAGTAAAATGAATGATACCATTTCTAATAATTCTCATTTTTTCAGTGACTCGGACTGGAGTTTACATCGGAATAGTTTGCTTCATAGTGGGTAGTCTTATAGGCGTTTCAGTAGGCCTTATATGGCAACGGCGAACGATAGCACCACAACATATGCGAGCAGTCGTTTGTAACAGTTACGAAGGCATTGAGGTAAGCAATATAAATTTTAAAATTATTCATAGCAACTTCTTTTTTTAGTTGTTACTTTTGAAATTCTATAAAATATGTTATACTATATATGTACTGATGTGGAATAGAAAAATAAAGAAATTCCTTTGCTGTTTCTTTTACGATCTTTAATAACCAAAAGCATGTAGAAAGGATTAACTATTTAAAAATATAGGATAACATTCAAACATTGTCTTTGTGATTTTCTGCTTACATAGGAAAGCTTTGAAATTATTTATGTTAAATATTGTATTTTTCTGTTAATTTTGTAGCAATATTTAATGTCTGGTTCAGATATTTTAAACAGTTCAGTCGGTGTCAAATATAGAAGCAGGAAGGAAGAAAATAGAACAAGTGAATAGTTTCTAATACCTGGGTAGTATTATTAGTGATAACGTGAAACCCGAGCCTATGATGGTGTAATAAAAGCAAGGATAGGAATGGCAAAAGAAGCATTTAGGAGGAGGAAAAATCTATTTTGTGGATCCTTCAATAAAGAATTTAGAAAAATATGTTTAAAATGCTTCGTGTGGAATATTGTGCTATATGGGTTAGAAACGTAGACCTTACGCAGAAGATATGAAAAAAGACTCGAAGGTTTCGAAATGTGGATGTAAAGAAGAATGGAGAGAATTAGTTCGAATGGAAAATGAATGAAAAGGTGTTAGAAATGGTGGGGGAGAATGGGAGAGAAAAGAATTTTAGATGTAATTGGAAAGCGGAACGGAAACTGTTTGGAGCATTGGCTGAGAAGGAACTTATGAGGGAAGTGGTAGAGAGTATAATGGCAAGAAAGAGATGGATGAAAGCTTTTCGGTTGCGGTAAGTGATGTGCTAATATTGGCAGTATATACCTATGATGATGATTGTAATGTACGATACAGGCCCCCGCAGAAGTTTCTATCTCTATCTCTTAAATGTGGTTCGGCTAGCATTATTATGTGTTTGTTTGTTTGTTTATTTATTTATTTCAGGGAGTAACAATGATAGACGATGCAGTTACTCCAGTGATCACTGCTCCTGACGAATTGATTGTTCAAGTAAAAGCTGCATCTATCGATCCGGTTGATATAAAAATTACTTCCGGATATGGACGAGTACTTCGAAGACACCTCAACAGGTACAATGTTGTAAGTGACTTGAATTGATTACAGAAATATGTATGTGAGTGTGTTGTGTGCTACACCTAAGATTAAAAACGTTATCTGCGATGAAATATAGAAAATGTGAATATCTAATACAAGTTTCTGATCGTAAGTGTACGTATTAATACGTATATGCATGTATTAGCTATCTCATTTAAAGTGGCTAAATTCTTCGTATTCAAAACCTTAGAAATAAGCTCAATTGTGTACAAGTTTGTAAAGACTCCCACAAATATTTTCATAATCATTTTAGTAAAACCTGTTTGTTGTACATTGGTTTTACACGTATATCCGATTAATACAGATGAAATTACATAAAAAATTCACGGGGGACCTACATGCGGGTTCCAGGTGATATAAATTCACTATATATGAAGATTTCATTGTATTAATAATAATAATAATAATACAAATATTTGCATTAAAAAAATATGAAATGTCTTTAGTATTAGAAATCAAGATGATCGATACAATACTTTACTATTAAAACATCGTATATTATCCTGTTCTATTATCCTTTTGAAGTTGTCATAAGGTAAATGCATGAATTATATCATTAAAAAAATGTATTGTTCATGTTCATGTCCATGGTCTATTTCAGAACGTAAAAAACGAATTTCCAGTTGTGCTAGGTAGAGATTGTGCAGGAATTGTAGTGGAAATTGGATACAGTGTGAAGAAATTCGAAGTTGGTGATCATGTATGGTTTGCAGTCCCATACTGGTGTCAAGGTGTCATGTCTGAATATGTAGTTGTGAAAGAATCCTTAGTCTCAAAGAAACCACAAAACGTTGGATTCGAAGGGGCTTGCACTGTGCCATTTTCTGCAATGTTAGCTTGGGATGCGTTGTGCAGAGCAGGTTTAGACGCTGCAACAACAAAAGGAAAAAGGTCAGTCAATACGAGTGTGAGTCGTTCATAGATATATCTATTTAAGTATTATAATAATTTGTAGAGGTTTGCCTACTGTATGATTTTCTTAGAATATTTTTCAAAGGGTTGGTGATTGCGTAGTTTTAATAGAAAAATTGTAGTATTTTTTGTATAGTTGCATGCAAAAGGTGACGTCTTGAACACTATGTTAAAACGCTTTATATATCTATATCTGTCTCTTTCTCTCTCCCTCCCTAATATATGTAAACACTTTTGAATTTGAAATGATATACAAGAGAATAAATAAATTATATTGTACATATACTCGCAAAAATAATTTTGGAAGAACAATTTTTTTAATTATTCTAATTTATAAAATAATAATATTAATCTGTAAAACAGTTTATAAGCACGCAGGTTTCGTTAGAGGTAGTTCATAGAGATAACAAACCTTTTGTATACAACCGCCACTATTTCCCTATATCCGACAAGTCTGCTGTCACTTCAAATAGAATAGCATGAATTAGATACTACGAAGGACGCTGGAAAAGTTTTGCAATCAATATGAAAAAAGACATGTGAAATTCTGGAAATGGTTTTATTGTTTTTCTGAGTGTTCACCTTTAAGATCGATATACTTTTGCATACGCTCAAACCAATTTTTCACTCTGAGGCTGCTACCTCGGAAATCGCTGTTTGGAATGCGTCATCAGCTGCTTCAGACAATACAAATAGTTCATCACGCTTCTTATATTTTTGTGTGTGTGGGAACAAAAAGAAGTTATTAGGTGACAAACCAGGTGAGTGCGGACAAGGGGGATCTGACTTCGTTATGGTGCAGAATGATGCAACGACATGGGTTTGTTTACATAATTCATTGATGACCTCTGGCAAACAAATTGTTGTCTAGTGCTTTGCATTTACAGGACTCGATCTTCTAAAGGTATGGTTGTCTCCCAAGTAAAGTGTAACCGAAGAAACAAACAATCATTTCTTTAACAGCACTCCTCGAAGTGACAACTTTTGTTGGTTTCGGCTCACTTTGAAACACTCAAACAATAGATTGGTGTTCAGTTTCTGGTTCGTGTGATAGATCTAAGTTTCTTCTCCTGTAACAATGTAGTACAGCAAATTTGACTTACCTTGGTTGAATTTTTTGAGATTTATTTTTCACCAATTCTCACGAGCCTGTATATGAATTTCAGTTATGTGGAATCCAATAGCTTGAAGTTTTCCATACGGTTATGTGACCATGCAAAATCATATGTATTGCTTTCATGTCCATGTTCAAGGGTACCTGAATCTCATGGTATGTTACATGGCGATCTCTCGTAATAATTTCACGTACATCATCATTACTGGCAGGAACAGACATGCATGGATAGACAACCGTCATGAAATTCATCACTGAGAAATGTGCGACCACACTTATTCGGAAAACCAATTGTATACAGTTCTATTCCATAATTTTTCATCCACGAAAGCCAAAAGAAGTTACTCGATGTGTTGTTTCAGTGTTAAAACTACATTTGAAGTCATATATTAACATTGGCCAAAAGTATTCACAAGATATCTCCATTTCTCACACAAAACTGCTTCTTCAGACTGCTATTTTAGGCTTAACTAAACGAAGATAATTTAAACACAGAAACGTCTGTTCTTCCTAATTTTATAATACCGGAACACTAGCACCACAGTTCATAGTAGTTTGTAGAAGTCCTCGTATTACAGAAATCAGAAGTAGTAAGGTAAATTAGCGTTGTTCTGATTTAAATGTACTTTTTGGAAAAAATAAAATAAAAGGGTTTAACACGTTTTGAACTTAATTCCTTTTCTTTCTTTTTCGAAGAATACGAAAACTCGCTGTAATTTCAACTACAAAAAAGCTGTTACTGTAATGTTCTAAAAACAAACGGACCTGCAACAGCATTTTAAACATTTTCACAAATACGCCAGTTTAAGAAATGTTGCATACTTTACCAGTATTTACAATATCGCTGCAACGGTTTGAGATATTAAATTGTAGTAAACGTGAAAATGTTTTATTGTCTATTGAAAACCACATAAATACTTGGAAATGAAACTTATGTATGCATTTTTTTTTTTCGAATGAACTCCTTGCAATTTTATTCCCATTCATTTGCAATACGCCATATCATAACCGTGGTATCCAACACTAAGGTACTTCAGAAATGCATTGCCTATTCGTGTCAGCTGTGCTGTTGGTGTGTTAAAGGCTTATAATATGTGGATATTTTTGATACTGTAGCGCCCTTGGTTTGCAATACTGAATAATAAATGTGAGATTGTAAGTTATGGTTTGACTTATTTACATTGTGTAATAATTTAACCGTGGCTACTTCTTCAAGTTTCCCAGTTCCTTCTCTGTTTTTTATTATTATTATTATTATTATTATTATTATTATTATTATTATTATTATTATTATTATTATTATTATTACAGTAGAACGCCGATTATCTGGACTAATTGAAATCAAACTCGATCTGTATAATCGGAAAAAACGGGCGAAAAAGGCTATTGTACGCTCTATTATAGTAAAGTAGTAAAATTGTTACTGTAGTAAAGTACTGTGCAGTGAAACATATGTAATTTTACAAACTATACAAAATATACAGTGGTATGTATAAAAAAGTTGTAAGCTATGTAGACCTACTTGAACAAGTTCAAAAGAATCAGCTGCTTCGCTGACGAGGATCGCTTCCGCGCCACCTGCTTTTTCATCTGCTTCACTGTGAGTTAGTAAAAGATTATCTCATTCAGACTGTTTCTCCATTCACTTTAAAACAGTATCCAAACATGCAAGTGCCTCACTTGCAGTAAGTCGTGTTTCTGTAACCTAAACAAAAATACAGGGAGGCAGACGTCTGACAGGTTCACTAGCTAGTGCACACACTTAACACCCGTATACATTGTCCGCAGTAAGATCATATTAACGAATTATTATACAGTGTTCTCGGCGATTTCATAATTTCTCGCAGCAAAATGTTTATTTCATTTTTTTTTTCTTTCTGAAATCAATCAAGGTAATTTGGCAATCGTAATAATCGGTGCTCTACTGTATTATTACAGTTTCGCAGTGTCTGATGGTATGTACAATTAAGCAGATAAGCGAAAAGTAAGTTTTTGCCTTTATAATTATCGAGTATAAATGTGGCCAATCTAAAATAATTTCTCTCCATTTCTTTTTCAGTGTATTAATTCATGTTGGAAGCAGTGCTGTTGGATGTTTGCTGATCCAGATTGTGAGGCAGTGGGGTGGTCATGTAACAACAACCGTTTCGGGACGCGCAGCTCTTTTTATTCAGATGCTAGGCGCTGATGACATCATTGTGTACACAGAAACGGATTTTGAAAAGGAACTCAGACGAAGAGAAAAGTGCGTGAGTTATTTGATAAGTCAATAAAATTTATGTTTAATTTAAAGATTTAACAGTATTGAGGAAATGATTGTCAAAATAGCAACAGGATTAAAACATTTAAGTAGATTTATACTTTGCTTGAACATTTCATTAATTGAGCCATTTATTAGATCAGTTTTGGCAGGAACTGTTCACTTGTTACCAAGACTGGTTATTTTGTTTCTTAAATATTTGTTAGATGGAGAAATCTAAATCAAAAATGGATAAATTGCTGTCCGAAAACAAAATAGATAGACTATACACACAAATAAAACTAAACCATGAATTAGAACTTCCCCTGACACTTAATGAGATAGTGTACCTTACTATCTTACTTAGATGCACTTCTTTAAAGGTAGATACATTTTTCAAGATCACATTCAGGAAATCATCTTTTGTTGGTTAAAGATAATAGAGAGAAAGAAATAGGAATATAATAGTACAGTTTACAAGCTATTCACACAGTTTAAGAATGCCTATGATTCCAGAGGAAGATTGTAAAGTTTGTGAAGACGTGCCTTAGTGAAACAAGACATGGATGCAGCTAAGAAGGAAGTTGTCTGATCCTTTGTGCTCCTATTGGATTGCATAGGATTTGTGTTTAGCGTTCCGCTCAGCAGCAAGAGTATATGAGACGTAAACCTACAGCTTAAAGTGGAATCCGAACCACATAAGCTCCCGTCGGGAATCGAACCCGTGTCTCCTGCGCTATCTACATAGCCACGAGGAGCTCTTTCTGCACGAGTAACGGTTTGAGGCCAGAGTACGTTTTATAATACACGATAAAGAACATGAATGATAACAATGTAGGATTACTATGAAATCGACGGAACCAACTCGTATACATGCCGGGTTAGATTGTAGGAGACGATACAGAGATATCGCAAGAAAACTCGAATATGTGTGGATCTGCATGTAAAAAAATGGTCTTGAAACGAATGCAGACCTAACGAATTATATTATATATTCACAAACAAATGAGTGTATAGTTTGTCACAGGACGAATTGTAATTTTTTTTCCCCGCGAAGGTAAGATAAAATGTAATGGACATGAATATTTAATCATAAGATTGATAAAGATTTTATGCAGGTTTTTCTTATTCAATCGCTGTCATGAATATAAGGGCATATTCTCATGACTGCTCAACGAGAGTAATCAGTAGCACACAGTCAAATCAGAAGATCCTTAATGGTGATAATTCTATTTAAGGTTTTTTACTAATAGACGCTATGTGATTACAGAGATGATTTCAGTAGTCTGTGCTACTTTCCTCAATGTGAAACCCTGAGACTCTCAATTTATAAACCTATACACAATGAATCTAGCGTAATAGTTCATTAAGCTACTGAAGAAAGTAGCAAAGACTACAGAAATCGTCTAACAATAAAGACTGTATTTCTCATGAATACATGGTTAGTAATCTCAACCTATTTAAAGTTTACGTTTCTCATCGTGTTCCAAGATACATCCTGTTATATTAGTTCTTCCGTTACAGGTTTGACGTTGTAATTAATGTTGCGAATTCAGTTCTTCATGATTCTTGTATAAACTTCTGTAAACCTGAAGGAGTTGTGGTGACAGCAGTCGCATCCAGAATTGCTTCTGACACATATGGGCTTCTGCTTGGGTCTCTTTACGCGTGGTGGTTGAGAATGAAATACTTCATTTTTAAGGTATGCATGTCGCACTTTTCTGAGTTTCTTTTCTTCTTCACAAAAGAGGTATGTTTTTAAAAAGAAAAACTCAAGGATTTTATAAAAATATTTGCTTTTTTTTTTAACATGCTGAATAATACAGCCAGACAGATATCTCAGGTCAATAAATAATATATTATGGAGTTGTATATGACAGTATTCGCTGAACAATGAATTACTTACACGTATTTCACATTCTTCAATTAAGAAATGCAATAGCTTCGCATAATAACGTTTCGTGAATCAGCTTCGAAATCTTGTAACTTCAAATATATTTAGAAATAGATACATCTAAGTAAACTTTTAAAAAGAAAAACTTTATCATAACAATAATCGATACTAACACCTACCAACTTTACTATTTAGCAAGGTATTCGCATCCGTGGATCAGCGTGTCATGTTCGATGATTGGCGAAGTCTCGTGTCGGAGTTGATCCGGAATTTGAGCGGCTTGACACTAGTAGGAAAGTCATAGGAGATTTTCCAGCTCCTTCTTGAGTTACAAAACCACTGCAGTTATTCTTCTTGCCTGTTTGGTTGTAGAGTCTTAGAATTAAATTGATTTGTAAATTAATTCAATCATGCAACTAGAGGAATATGATGGTGATCTGTCCCGTTTGCCAGTAATGCTTACTAAGAAAGAAAAAAAAAAGATGCAATTAATTACTTTTAATTGGGTCTATTCTAGATTACTCCTGGGTAGCTCGGTTTGGAATATTATGTACACCATTGACCACTGCAAGAAAAAAAAGTAAAAATCATCATGGCAACCTTCCTATTTTTACTGTTCCATTAGAATGCTGGCACTCTCAGCCAAAGATAATATTCTGAGATTACCTATACTTATTTGTAGCTCTCCGTGAGTTAAATGATGATGTAAACCATACCTCCATGCTTCATTGATTATTGAAAGTTAATAATTCCATTCCAGAATACTCAAAGAACAGAACAAATCAAACTAAGTAATCTTGCTTAAGTAGGAATTTGCGAAATTAGGTGGGAGGACAGTACCTCTAATACGAAGTGAAGAATGCAGTATATTGTATTCAGGTAATGTGAAAATGATTGTAATGATGTAAGAATGATCCTGGGTAAGCGTGTGGATGGGAAGGCAATTAAAGCAGAATTTTCAGAGGACGACTTAATAATCACAAGACTGAAAGAAAAGAAGAATCCGGTATTTTGATATAACTACCACTTTATATGTAATAGAAAAAAGTAGAAGAAATCGTAGTTAGAAAGATAAAGAGGCTTATGCGTTATTGTAAAGGATGATTTAAATACTGTTGGGGAGAACAGTCAGGAGAATAACGTAGTACGTAAATATAGTTTGGGTAAATAGGGAAAAGAAATGAGAGAGGAAAAGGTTTGGTCGACGCTTACAGTAAGGAACACGTGGTTCAGCTAAAATCAAAGAAACTATACCTGAAATCTCCATTGGATAAACAGAGATGTCATAGATTATATAATGGTACAGAATATGTTTGTAACTAGTTTCGAGAATTCGAAGATTTTCTGTATACCAAACGTAGACGCCTCGGTTACAGATCAGGAGACCTCGGTGACCAGTCAGTAAGACTACAGCGACCGATCCAACGTTAAGGAAGTTGGACATTCATAAATTGACGGACAATTAACCTGTGATCAGGAAAAACACCGGACAATCGCCAGCTTCATTTAACATACTCGTAAATGGTCTTCTTAAAAATGTTTGTAACCTCCGTGGTAAGAGTACCTTCAATGATAAATAAGCCAGTTACTCTTTGTCTCCAAATCCCGAATCACACCAAATCTTATTCCCTCCCTGCATTTTTGAAGGATTTGTATCACTCCAATACCTCTTGTTAACTTCCCCATGGACCCGAAACAATGCATCGTCACTGAACAAAACAGTTAATACAGTGAGATCTCTTTAATTCAGTCGTTTGTTTACTCACAGAATTGTAGTCAGTGGTCAGAATTACCCTCACTGAGGTGTTGCAACATTTGGATCTCCCATGAATACAGCTTATAAAATAAAATATTTTTTTTAAAAAAGCGGCACACACACAGTTTTTTATGGCGTGTTCTATCTACAGACTTCGGCTGCTCTTCGTAGGTCTTTTACACACGGCTGTTAACATACTGGTTGACGTCCCTTCACTCAGTCAGCTGCACACAGTGATTTGAAACGGGGAAAGGAGAAATTACTTACCTAACCAGACTTTTGACAGCCTATTTTTAATCATTGAATTATGAATGCTTGCCTACATAACAGCGTATAGATCCTCCTTTTGACGTGGCAGGGATGTTGTCAGATGTCGGCAGTACTCTGGTTGTACAGCCAACCAAGTTATCAGCCCTTCAATGCCGAGGTGGATGTGAAAGGTGCCTAAAGAGATTGAATGTGTCATTTCATGGCGTCCTACACGGTGCTGAACAGTGTGAAATCAGGGGAGTTTGAGGACTAGGAAATTTGCTGGAAGTTCACACTATATTCTCCGAACTATGGACCTGTGCGATAGTAGATGCAGATCGTCTGGAAAATTCCATCGCCATTGGCAGACTGCAACATGATAGAATAGCAGAAGATCGCGATATCTGACAACAGTCATGCACCCGTGTACAACCACTAGGGAACCGTAGTTTTTGCCATGTAAACATGCTTCATATCATACATCTGTTGCCACCAGCCTGCACTGTTGACATCAACATCAAGCGCTCAACGCCTAATGTGGTTCCAAATTCACAGAGGATTGGCATCGATGATCCCGGGTGAGGAGTGGGCGACGCTGATAAAGTCTACTGGAATAGCCCATACGTGCGAGTGTAGTGCGCGTGATCATAGGTGATATGTTTTTGTGTTGACCGCGGCTTTATTGAGAGATCAGCTGCACTCGTAACCCCTATCAGTCTCTGAATGCGATGCCACAGTGGCGCTTTTTAGTGCTCTTGAGCACCCACTAGCGATCAAAGCAAATCCTTAGGAATGCATTAATATTGCCTTGGCCAAACACTACTCCTATCCATCATGCTCGAACTCTCACAACTGCCTGACTTCTTATATCGTTTCCTACGCATTACTGGGATCGCGCTGCGTCAGCATGAAATTAAATGTAGTAACAAGGTTGAACCGAATATTAGAGGGCATATATACCAACCGATCACTGAGTTATGGCCACTCCCACGAGTAATTGATTGCCCTTGTTGCTGTGAGTTTCGTTATATATAATGTTTTTATTATCTTTTTAATGAGAAATACTGTTTACTACATTTAATAAATGTGTAATTAATAAATGTGCTGTAGTACACACCAGAATAATTCTTTAATTAGTTTAATATTCATTACGTTGCTTTCACGCTTCACAATGTATTTTAAAACAGTAAAACGTAATAAGTAAACACTCAGTTGTAGCAAAATAAAACACCGAAAATGATAGTATTTTATAGTGCAAAAATTAGTATAGTCATTATATTTTTATACCATTAATTTACCAGAAGCTTATATTTGAGTTAATCTATACTAAGGATTTTAATAGCAGTAATTAGTAACCATGACTTCGAAAGTATTAATAACCAAAGCGAAGGACAAGGAAGAAAATATACGTGACTAAAAGCTACGTAAAACTGCATTTCACAATAACGGCGAACAAACTGACTTATAATTTCGGTAGAAAGGTATAAGAACTTGAACAACCGTAAAAATATAAATATGACCCAAAAAAATATCCAAGATATGTCATTTTGCCACAGCGGTCATTCTTTAGTTATAAGGAACGATTATGGAAGTTTTTTTAAAGAATGCATCCTTTTGTAAAACATAGTGTGAACAAAACGAAATTCGAATTCCTTAAAAGGATGTATAGTAACTGTTTTTATAAGTGTACTTATTAACTTTCCACTATGTAAATACTAAAATATTAATTTAAAAAATCTTTAATTGTTCTGTCTTTCTTATCACAGAACACCATGTTGCTGCCTTCATCATTAGGGTCTATTAAAATATCTCCTAAGGTGCTGGATGAGATCAGGTCACTTATAGAAGCAGAGAAATTGCAGCCAGTAATAGATAAAATATACTCTCCCCACGAAGCAGAACTTGCCTTTCAACATGCTGACTCTGCAGAAGCTGTTGGGAAAACTGTAATTAGGTTTAGGTAAGTAAAAATTCATATAGCTTTTGTGTGTTTCTTTCTTTACTTTTATTAATGCATACACACAAAATTGCAATGATCTAACTGTACAATTTACTACTAATAATAATGGTATTCCGCAATCCTTAAGACTAACAGCTAGTGGTTTTAAACTCAGTGTTTCTTTTATTCACCTGTAATTCGGTGAGCTATTGCTCGATATATCTAATAGACGTTCTAATGATTATTTAAGGATATGAATTTACACATGTTTATAATAATTTGTAACTGTACTCTTTTATTTGTAAATGTACGTAAACTAAACTAAACTTAAAAGCACAGTTGATAGTACATGGAATATTAGACGTAGAAATAAAAGGATTTATTTACAGTCATTGTAACGAATAAATGGACAGATGCTAACAGATCTTTAATTACCTCTTGAAAATTGGCTTGGTTAATCGTCAGATGAAATCAAACAATGGTTCGATTTTCGATTTTGTCTGTAACTGTTGACGTAAAACGTACTTGAGAACAGCGTTAAAAGAAATTTAAAAAAAAAATGAAAAAAAAATGAAAAAATGTACCATACTAGGATCGAGTTTCAGTTTGAGGACTTCTGTTGTGACATCTGAGGTACTGTAATGTTAAAAAAAAAAAAAAAAAAAAAAAAAAAAAAAAAAAAAAACTTCTTTTTTTAAATTTGTGTAACCATTCATTAGCAAGTTCTCAAAGCACGCTTCCCTTAATTATAAATTCTTGTCTTGTTGCATATCCATATTACTCACAATGTGCACTCAAGGAAACTTGTCTTGTGTGGTCTACAAAGTATAATGGCCGACCAGACGCCCGTTCCACAAAATGTACGCTTCAGAAGTACTTCCCACAAATTTTTAAATATTACGAAGCAGAAGTTATACCAATAATTAAAAGTAATTCGTAAATACTGTGCTATTGTATCTATTTTCGTTGTTAAGCTTTCAAAACGAGAGTTCAATATTGTTTCCTCTCTCTGATTTTTAAGTGATAAACGTCGTGTATTTTAGATATTTAACCGACGATCGTTTTGCTGGTCCTATCGCTAGCCTATTACTGACCCTGAAGAACTTGGCAATAGGACCATCAAAACGATCATTGAATAAATACCTAAAATAAACGATGTTTATCTCCCGAAAACCAAAGAGAGCAATATCTCTAACTTGTCATATACAGTTGTAATTTATAATATTTTGGTTATGCTATGAGTTATCCATGATTACCATACGTAACGAACACGAGAGATTCATAGCAATAACGAACTTTTTCGTAGAAATCTAGACATCGATAACACATACACCAATGTCCATGAACACACTGTGTATGATGAAATGAAAAGAATCGAGGTTTTAGGAATGATTTTAATGGTGAAATTTATGTTTATTCGTGTCTGTTGAAATGTTTCAAGTATCGTATCATGATTAGGCATTGACAAGTATATACCGTAGACTTATTAATGTTGGTCCAATAGAAGTCTTGTAGATGATATACTTCAATATAACTCTTATGTTCAGGTCGGATCCACGGTTGGATACGGAGTTCTCTTCTTTCTGAGTTTAGCGTCGTAATGCCACGACTTAGGAAATCCAAGTCATTTTGTACTTCTATTAATGAAGTCATGCATGCATGTACTGTACTCGTGGTGAAATAATAGATACGTGTATCTGCAGGTTTATAACAGAAGAACCAGATCAGTTACAATTTACCAAGTCTTCTTTGCACATTGTGACCATTGTGCTATCTAGAATCTCGTAGAAAAGATATACAAGACGTAAAACAGATACTGAAATGTATTTAGGCAATATTCGCGAGTATAATAAACGTGTACTAATGATTCAGTTTCAGGAATATATGTTCTCATTAAATATGTTACATAGCTATGATATGTTTTAAAATTTCGTACATTCTTACACGCATGCGCTTCGTCCATAAAAACACAGATTCTAAGGAAAAAATTGTAAATAAATTTTCATAGATTAGATTCGGACCTATGCCTTTCTAAAAAAGACATCTCTTTAGAAAGATAAGCCCTTATTGATAATATTATAAAGAAACTACTGTGAAACCTTAATTAACAAAAAATTGGCCACTTACCAATGAATCCTCCCTTGAAAAATTTAAAGGTTTTGACGTTTCGGAACTCTCAGCTGGTTCCTTCCTCAGTGGCAAGGTAAAAAGGATTAATATAGAAAGGATAAAAAAGGAGTAAAACCAGGAACACATACCACTATATAAAAGTAACGTACAAAAAAGATCCTGAGATGGATAGAGCAGAATGAAAAAAGAATGAACTGAATAAAAAAGAACGTGGTGTCTATGTTAGGCCACTATTGCCAGATCCAAAGTATGCATCAAAGGTAGGTACCCAAGTTCGATTAATGTTGCCAGTATCAGGGTTCAATGCAGGTTTGTATTTATGAATAAAGAACGATTCTTTAATTTCCCGTTGTTTTTTTATTTTATTTTATTTTTTTTTAAATTTTATTTTGCTGAATCTATTACCTTAACCTGTTTTATATTATATGAATGTTGTTTTAGATGAAGCGCTAAACCCGACATGCCTTCTTCATGTGACTTTTTTGATTGTTTAACATGTTCCTTCACACGCGTGTTAATATTACGTTTAGTTTGGCAAATGTATGAGGAATCACATTCGCAATGGACGCGGTAAATACCTGCCTTATTTAATGGATCGACAAAATAGCTTTTAAATCCAGTGAGATGTTTTTGTAAACTTTTGGGGGGAATACTTGAAGCAGATATGTTATGCTTTGCAAGAATACGTTGATTTTTTGTTGAAAGTTGTGGAAAATAAGGAATTCCAATCCAAGTGTTTGCTTCTTTGGAAGTTACCGTTTTGGGGACTCGCAGCGATCTACGTGATTGATTAAACCATTTTTATAAAATAAACAGCTTATAACCGTTTTCTTGTCCTATTTTATATAAAAACTGTATTTCTTCGTTGAGATCTTTTAGACGGTCACAAATTAATAATGCTCTACGAAAGAAGTTCTTCCAAATATTGGCCTTGTACATTGGCGGATGAGCTGACTGTTGATGTATGTAAGTAGTGCCTGCATTGGGTTTTCGGTATACTTTTTGTAATAAATTTATTATGTGATCGGGTAATCAATAGGTCTAGAAATGGAAGGCCATTATCAGATTCACGTTCAAGGGTGAACTTCAGCCTAGAATGCTGATTGTTGAATTGTTCAAATATTTGTGTAATTTCCGAAACGTCAGCTGAGAGTTCCAAAACGTCAAAACCTTTAAATTTTTTAAGGGAGGATTCATTGGTAAGTGGCCAATTTTTTGTTAATTTTGAATATCCCCCCATGCGCTCATGTAATTATACTGTGAAACCTGTTTTTCGTGCTCCTACAGGCTTAGAGCATCTGTTACGCAATGTGCCAGTTTTGTTTTCTTTTTGTGATATTTTTTCATGATGGTGCTCGAAATACCAATTATATATTTGTTTAGTAGCAATTTAATCAATTATGTCCCTCACATATTCTACATGTTGCTACCTGTAACAAAATGCAGAAAGTTCATTTCCTTGTAAACAAATGTGGGGAATTCGAAAGGATTTAAGTTTATTACGTCTCCATTAGCTGCCAAGCATAATTGTGGGACTTAAACTAAGAAAGAAAGAAGAAAAATCAACGGTTATTGTTTTGTACTTCAATTCTAGAAGGTCATTTAGGTTTGAGTAGGAGCGTGTAAAATAGAATCCAGTATCGGACTTGCGTTTCTACGGCGATGAGGGTTCCTCAAGCATAGAATTAATTAATCGTTAAAATCAGCTGTAGGTTGTTCTTTATTGATGTGTTTCAAATGCCCCTTCGTAGCCAGATGTCTAACGCGCATGCTTTTTGTACTCGAAGTCGTGGGTTGGATCCACGTTCAGAATAGCCCGGTGTTTGACATCAAACTGCGAATTCAGTCAAGTAAAATCAATTAATCAATCAATCAAATTTGATGTGTCTCAAAACTTGATCTCGAAGACCGTGAAACTGTAATGTAAAGCTTATCTTTAAGATCATTCTGTACTTTTTTTTGCGATGAAATTGTTCAGTTACGCTTGCTTCCAATTGATAGTGTGAATGAAAGGTTGTACTGGGAGTCAGTAGGAATATTCCAGATAATAACAAACTCTTGAACATAGTGCTAAACTTCATTAACTTGTACGTTTTCTTCTTTGCTAATTTCTTTCAGTTATGAGAACCTCATAAAATCTTAATTTCTTGTTATGTATAGATTTTAATAAAATAAAATAATAAAATAAATAAAAATAGTAATATCCCTTTTCTTTAAGGTACTTCTTTTGGCAGAGAATCATTTAATTTTTCGTTTTAAAACTGTGATTGTAATCTTATGTCACACTAACATGCTTGTCACTTTAGTTATTAATTGTTTATGTTTAAATATAAATTATTTAATGTGGTTTATAGATTATTTACTTACGGAAGTTATTGGATGCATATTTATTATTAGAAAAAATTGCTCCTACCTTCCATCCCGAACATGAGAATTATAGCATCATACTGTTTCAAATGTCTCTAGTCTCTTTTTCAGTGCATCTGCTACTATTACACTGCCTATTAAAACATGGTTGTTGGCTCCGTTCGTCCAAAAAAATCTGTTTCTGACTTATAACTACTTTTTATGTTATCCAGTTTTTGTACCATTTATCAGGATATTTTTCATGAAGAGTGGATTGAACTACGTTTTCCTCTTCACAAAGGTTTTATATTGAAGGATGAGATTTTATGGATGGACAGAGCCTATAACCTTGTCTTAGTGACAGTATAGTACCAGAAAATACGTTGGAAAGGAGACCAGAGAAGTCCTGAAACAGTATGTTGTTGCAATTCTCATGCCTGGGATGTAGGACAGAAACATTTTTTTCATTAGTTAATAGATTGTTTTATTCGCTTTTTTAACAGTTGATTTTATCTTATATTACTACTATAACTAACGCAAAATAATCATGTGTCATGCTTTTTAATTCGTCTACAGATTGGATGGAAGTTGCAGATGTGGACATATTTGCTGACAGCATGTGTAACAGGATGCCTGTGTTCAGATTAGAACTTATTATGGGCTGTAATACCTGTTTGTAAACGTGTGGCAAATTAATTCTGTAATAATGTTGTGTGTGTAAAAAAACCTGAGACGGAATCAGGCCAGTGTATTAAGTTTTACTAGGATTTTCAAGACATCTCGTTGAAGCGATAGTTAATGTGTAATTACGTTATGAAGAATATATATATATGTCCGGAATGAAACACTTTAATATGATATTTATAAAGATAACTCGATATATATGAAAAGACATATAAGTGAAATGCAAATTTCTATATTTTTGAGTATATTATACTCTGCGTAAGTCACTATTGTGGCTGGTCACTGCCAATGTCTTGCACTTACATTGTTATAATAAAACTCAGTGAAGGTCGAAATTCAGTTTCATATACCTTGAATGGATACCAGAACACGATACTTAATAGACTTAAAAAATGGTTCATATTTTCATAATCAAATTTCAAAAGTCAGAGTATGTAGATGTGCTAAATTTGTTTATCTTTTAATGAACATTGTATCGCAGTTTCAGAATACTAATTTACTCCTGTTCATTAGACTCTGGTAGAGTTTGGCGGCAGATTTTGCATGCCTGCGAGTTTTATTTTGGCAGTGTAAATAATTATGTATGTACAACAATTTTGAATTATGAAAATACTTCATGGATGAAATGTCGTGTAGCATTTTAATTCTAATGACGTTTCAATATTCGAAATCAAACATTGAACAGCCATAGACAAGAATCAGGCGTTTTGTGGGGCTATGTGTAAAAAAAAAAAAGTATTTTTGATAAATGTATTTAACGTATTCCTGTCCGGACGTTGGTATTGGTAAATCCTCCAAAGTCACAGGAGTACTTTCTTCTGAGCAACTTTATTGGTGTCTTTCTGATTTTCGAACTATAACTTCATTACATTGCGAAAATCACTTTCTTCTTAATGTAGTCATTCTTGATGAACTTTCTTCAGAATTTAAGATGCTTTTACCTCACACACAAATATATGTTTATGTACAAGGTGTTACTAAATAGCATGAGTACATAAGTACGTTGTTAGACTCGAAAATATCACCAAAGGAAAACAAAAATACCTTAGTAAATGTAGATCCAAAATGACTTCGTTTTGGAATTAGAATTAATTGGAATCGTAAAAAGAATACAGAAGTAAATTAATTTCTAAACAAACTAACTGGAATGTTATTCAAATTAGGCAGCACAGTATGATAAATCGTAAGAAGGACGTACTTGTCTTATTCAAAATTTGTTAGTTATGTTAGAATACAAATTACGTAACGGATTTCTCGCCTATGAGAACAATTCCATACTGTAATTATGAAAGTTGAAGATTTGAACTAGATTAAAAACTTGTGATACTAACTTTTAAATAAGGTGGATGTAATATATTGTATTATATATCTTTAATATTTGAGCGATTTTGGTTAAAAGTTGTTTTTATAATTTCAAATAACAATAAGAGCAAAACGACATTATTTTGAATTTATGTTTTCTAAGGTACCTTTTGCTATCATAGTTCGTACTTACGATCTCATTCAATAATTCTTAATACAATAAGAAAGTCTCGTCTTAACAAATACGCAAAAATAAGAAGTTTGTCGAATTAAAAATTTTGACAAGAGGGCAGACTATATATTTTTCAGAAGCTAACAATTTTTCTTTTGCCAGTTTTTCGTAAATGAAAAGAGATAATGAAATGTAACTTACGTCAATAATGGATAATGTTATTCTACACCCGAAAATACGAATCGGAAGAATTTTCAGTGTTGCAGCCTATAGAAAATACAATGTGACCAGAATTTGAATTACCCAAAAAATCTAGGTTAAGGCAACGACTAAAAAAAATGAATTCAACGGTATTTGATGACTTATGCTGTTTTGTGTTCCTTGATAACTACTTTTTAAATAATATTTGTATTTATTCTGTAATAACTTACATACGTTATTACAAAATAAATACAAATATTATTTAAAAAGTAGTTAACAAGAAACACAGACAGCATGATAAGTCACCAATTACCGTTGAGTTCATTTTTCTAGTCGTTGCCTTAACTTGATTTTTGGTTAATTCTGATTCTAGTCACACAGTAATTTCTATGGATGGCAACACTGAAAATTCTTCCGATTCGTATTTTAGGATGTAGAATAATTATCAATTATTGAGGTAAGTTAATTTCATTATCTCTCTTCATTTACGAAAAACTGGCTAAAGAAAAATTGTTAGCTTTTGAAAAATATTTAGTAGTCTGCCCCCTTAACATATTTTCCAGCGATGAGTTTTAAGCAGTTTTGTTAATAATAGTTTTATTGTTGTAATTTTATTTATTAGAAGCGTGTTATATGCTTTCCATAATCTTTTATCGCGATTATCCGATGTAAAGTGTACAATCATCTGAGCGTGCGTGGTAAATGTTCAGCGTAGCGAAGAATAAATAAAATATCTAAAAAATAATAATAATTCTTAAATAAAGAGTGCCTTCTATATCGATAGTCATTGATATTTTTGCATTTGTGTACATAAATTAACGAAGACAATAGTGTATATGGTTGTTGAAACTGGTTTTGTAAATATATAAGACTTCTAGATTTTATGCTGTGATGAAATATTGTTCTTATTTAAGAATGAAAAATAAACTATTTATCAAAAATTCTAGTTCCACTATTTGCCTCCATTTTTTTATTTTATTTTATTTATTTATTTATTTTTGTTATAACTTAGGAATAATATTCTAAAGTTTCACTTGCATGAGACGTAGCAAATCATATTTGCTTATACATTGTGTATATATATTGCGTAGAAATAGTTTCCATATATACAGGGTATTCACAGAAGAACAGGGTAGGTTTATTTCTCACCGTAGACTGGCACAATGTCAGCAGGTGAACCTTCTTACCGCTTCTCATACGTTAATTACAATCTTCATTGTATGTAGTCTAGGTCATACGATACACATTCATACGGTAATCTCAAATTCATCCCAGACTCGGTGTAGGATGCCCGCCGTATTGACCTACAGTGCATGCGTAATCCGATCTGAAATTCCTGGATGACGTGAGAAACAAGTTGTCCTACCTATATAATTTTTCGAAGGAAAAGCCATACTTAAAAGAAAAATAAGTTAGTTTCGTCTCACATTGTGAAACTACGGTAGATCCAAACGATGAAAACTCAATACTAAAACCGATCATATTAGATTTATAACTTCCAGTTCAATACATAAATAATGCCAGAAATGGAACTTATTCTTGAGGCCTTAAAGTCATATGAAAAAGCCATTTCTTGCTGTTGCTTACTGATTTTGCCATATGAAGATTAATATTCAAATCGGAAGTGGTAGTAGATATTCTACAACCTCTAATTGCACTAGAGGAATAAAGTCAAAGATAGATCATATTTTACAGACCCTTATTTAGTTGCAGAAAACAACTACTCGCTGTCTCTTACCGCTTATACATTTGGAAACCCATAATAAAACCGTAAGTAGTTGTCAATTTCTACCTTCCTTGGTTTTAGTAGATGTTCGAATGAATATGGTATATTTTCTTGAAACGCTGAGTCTGTTGTATCGCGGTCGACATTAAAACCGGAAATTATTAATTTCTTCCACATCCGGTTTGAATACAAGGTTACGGATGAGATGTCACCTATTCTTGGAATTCTAAATCGATACCAAAAGAACTCCATGTCACCAACGTTGAAACCGGAAATTGTTCCTTTGTACCACTTTTAAATAGAGTGTTAAGTAAGAAATGGAACGTATCCTTCGGACGCTGAATCGATTCCAAGACCACCTCACTATTTCTTACCGTCTTTGCTCTATGGCAATCAACGTCGAAACTGAAAATAATTGATTTCTACCATTTCTGGTTTTACTAGAGGGTTCACGAATGCGAGGGAACCTATTGTCGTGACGCTGAATCTTTTTTTTTTTTTTTTTTTTTTTTTAAGGGAAAAAAGCTTTTTTTTCTGTTCATACCTTTTTACTCTATGGGGATCAGCATTCAAACGTAAAATAGTGGTTAATTTTTCCACTTCCGGTTTTAGTAGAGAGATGTAGGAGAAGATATCTTTTTCTTGATATGTTGAATCGACTCCGAGAAGCGCTTGTCACTTGTCACTACCGTGTTTACTCTACAGCGATCAAATTCCCGGTGGGAGCTCATGTGGTTCGGATTCCACGTTTATCAGCAGGTCCACGTCTTATATAGCCTCGCTGCTGAAAGGGACGCTAAATTAAAATCAACTCAACTCTACAGCGATCAACGTTAAAACCTGAAATGATGATTTGACTACAAACTTAACGGTGAGATGGAATTTACTCTTGAACGCGTCGATTCCAAAGACACTGTTTCTCGGTATCTCTTACCGTCTTTTTCTGATTCCTCTTGACAGACGGAAATAGCTGTTTTGACTTCCGATACTTATGTATAGTGTAGTTTGGAAGTCTAAAAGGTCAACTTTTCCTACTTTTTAATCAGAATCTATATATATAAAAGAGAACGCACAAAATCCTTTGTCCGCTCATCACGGTAATACGGCTGAACCGATTTCTTTCATTTTTGGGGGGTTGTTAGGATTTGGACCCTAGATGGTTTTTATCATATCACTTTAATTTTCAATTACCAGTGTCTTGAGATAATTGACCAATCAGGTGTCAATACGTAGAAAAAATCCTTTGTCCGCTCATCACGCTAATACGGCTGAACCGATTTCTTTCATTTTTGGGGGGTTGTTAGGATGTGGACCCTAGATGATTTTTATCATATCACTTTAATTTTCAATTACCAGTGTCTTGAGATAATTGACCATTCAGGTGTCCATACGTAGAAATCCTTTGTTATTAGTTCATCATAGGTATAAAAATAAACGTATTTATATGCAACCCGCATGACCCTGTGACTCGGCGGGTTAACATAACTAACAGGCGCTATAAATCACTTGAAAGCGAAAAAGTAAAAATTATCTAAGTAACAAAGTTTATTGCGTTCCGGGGTGACCGCAGCGAAGCGGGGTGAACGCTGCTAGTTAAATATAAACAAGTAATATTTTCATTGGGCGGTATTCAGAGAGAATTGGTTAATCGAGTTTTAGTAACAGACTAGTTAGTAGCATACTAACTCTTTACTAAGGAAGATGCACTTTTTGGTATTCAGAGTCTACTTTGAGTACAACAAAAAAGTTGATTTGGGTATGATTAACTTATATAACCCAAATGTATCGGGTGAGAAAAATAAATGTGGCAACTACGGAAAAGTAGATCAGCGCATGCGTAGTCTGTAAAAATGAAAACACATGAAATACGAAATGTGTCGCACGCTAAACCGTGGGTAAAATATTAGCCTGTGCTCTAGATTAATTAGTCACATGTGATTAACTTCGTCAAATATTACGTCCTAATCAGAGTCTCTGAATACAATTTTGATAACCACCCGTTAGTCAATACCGTAGTATGGCGTTAATCAGACGTCAAAACGACTCTGCATAAGGCCCATTGAGTTTAAGCTTCATTTTTATTGCAACGTTTGTTTATCTTGATCCCAGTTGCTGAAAGATTATAACAGTGGCCAGCAATAAAAAAATATTTTCCCTCAGAGCTTTTCAAACGAGGTCAAAAATTAGGACAAAGTGATCGGTGTAAATTGATACTGCACAGTATTGTGACAATCAGTATCAGAGTTTGCTTTGGTCGGAAGCAGGAGGTAAAGACAAGACTCGCCATCGGCATACGTGGTTTCATCATAAGTCTATTTAATCTCTGTTAAACGATATCTTTAACGAACCCCCAAGTAGTGAGATTCGATTAACAGGCTGGTCAGTGGAGAAAGTGTTGTCTCAATTTGCAGTACGTGCGAACCAACACTGTGAAAATAGCAAGGAGAGCTTCGTTCAGATGTGGAAACAGAGGGTTATTTCCGACCTATGGTAAGGAATTTGACGTGCGTTTGTAGAGTCGCAGAGAAACAGACGGAAGTGAACCGAACCGTAGCAGTAAGAAAGATACTTCGGAAATGCGTAGAATGCTTACGTTTCTAGAGCATAAAACGGCGCCGCGAATATCACCGTGGGTACATCATAGCACGTTCCGAAGAAAAGTACTATTGCTAGATGATAAAGCAATGTTAAGAGACTTGGTTTCAGAATATCCAAAGAAGAAATCTCCTATATGCTGAATCAAAAAGGTACAGATGTGTTGGGAATTCTACAGAGCAGGCCTTGTCACTGATCAGAATCCAGCAACACAGAAAGTTATTGCAGTGAATTGGGAACCTTAGTAAAATGGTGAACACTGTTATTAACTGTGGTTTAGATCAAAACAAATGGCGTAAAAGTAGAGTTCATAAGTTGTTACCGCAACACATTACTGAACGTACCACAAACAGTCGCAAGATGTATGAACGCTATTTTGCCGGTAAAATATGGATGTTTGTGGCCACTTTACATGGGGAATACGTTTATCTAAGTGAATGCAACGAAGTCCAGGAAATATGTTAGCACCTACGGGAAGAAAAATATTCCGAAGCATCGTATCAGAAAACGGTGGAAAATTCCCGAAGAGTTTCATGATCATTGCATACTTCAGTTATAATGCAAGTTCACCAACCACCGCGTAGCTAAAAGTACCAAAATCAACGGCCTTATGCAGAGTTGTTCTGATGCGTGATTAGAGCCATACTTGAGAGTTCGACTAACATATGTTTCCTGCAGTAGCCAGGCCTTTAGTATGACGCTAGCCATACGTCTAAACGACTCTGCATAAGGCCTCAACTCTCGTATTATTCGACGATTGTTTTGGTCTCGCTGGTTTCGCAGTCTATGGTGCAGATTCTCACAAAGCATGGCTGTATCAGGATAAGGCGTCGAGCCACACACCATCGTGCAAATTAATGGAATCAAACTTCAATTAGCAGCATAATCGGATTTATGTTGCTCCTAAGATTGTTATTGGTTATTATTATTTCTTTCAGAAAATTGTAAATTTAACAGAATTTCTAGAACGTTATATTGTAGTTAGATGTAGTTGTGCGTGAGCTTTGGTGGACTTTGGTATATCTACAATGCAAGATGAATAATCCAAGAAAGATGCAAGATTATTACATTAAACGAAAATACACCAAATCCAATCCAAAGAGAGATTACTGCTAAATTGGCGTGACCCAAAGTCCTGTAAGTAAAATGCTTTAGCTCAAGAACGAAAAAGGTTCTGTTCCTCCATGTAGGAAAGGAAAGTGCGGTTGAAAACACGCAACAGCCGCTAAGGATGACTGTGACGGGCAAGTGAAATTGGTCCACAGAAGAATAGTTTGACCTTCAAAAATATCTTGGTCGTGCAGGAATTCACGGTCATTACTCAACTATTCGTCGATGGCTGTTAGAACGCACGGTAGCCTTAAGGCAAGAAGGCAAACTAGATACACAATATTGACAAAGGCCATGGTGATCAACCGCCTCAAAGGAATTGGACAAAGAAAGGCTGATTATCTAATGAGAACCACTTTCTTGTCCAAGAGGTACGGGCTCAACATATTCGTCTAGCGATTTCGCCAAATAATGAAACATCCAGTAAAAACAATGGGCCTATGCAGAGTCGTCCTGATTCGTGATTAATGCCATACTAAAGAGTTCGACTAACATATGCTTCTTGCAGTGGTCAGGCCTTTAATATTACGCTAATCATACGTCAAAACGACTCTGCATAAGGCGGTACATTTTCGGGATCTTCAACAACACTTTGAATAAAGTAATGGGGCCTTATACAGAGTCGTTTTGACACGTGATTAGTGCTATACTAAAGAGTTCGACTAACGTATGTATCCTGTAGTAGTCAGGCCTTTGTATGATGCTAATCATACGTCAAAACGCCTCTGCAAAAGGCCCATGGCCCTTAAAGCCACAAACAAGGGGCAGAGTTTTCTTCTAAGCCGCATATAAAAGATAGACTTTTCTACAATGGGCCAGGATTACTTGTCCCTATTAAGGAGATGATTAGTAACAAATACATCAATGTGCTACATTCCAGAGTTGTTCCAGGACTAAACTACTTCAACTGGATCGATCTACTATTTTTAACAAGACTTGACACCATGTCACATGTCTGAAAAAAGTCAAAAGATTTTTTCGAAATACATGACGTAAATATTTTAGACTAGCCTGGAAACTCACCTGATATGCATCAGATCGGAAATTCGTGACCTATTTGCAAGAATAAAATCAAGCAGGAGGATTGCATAACAGGTATTTCGTATAGTTAGCGTCAACGCAATCAAGTTTTGCAGATTAGTTTGCCATATTATATGTCCATAATGATTTTACGATATTATGTCAGTGACCCGAAGATTTAATGTGCAATTATTTTGCTTAAAGGGTATTGATTCGCATATCATCGTTTACGACCGGAAGGCCTGTATCACCGTTTACGGCCGGAGGCTCACCGCTGAAAGTTCTTAAAACATAGTTTGCGTTACGCTCCGCAAATGTTGAATCGATGATGCAAAATGAAAGCTTAAACATCCATCTCCATCCTTACTGACAGATCCGAGTGCTGGAGCCTTATTCTGTATCAGATTTTGCAAAAATTATGAAGCGTAACGTACCGCAAAATTTGCAAAAAGGAATTACCTCTGTTATGGCTAGTTTCGCAAACTAAAATATTTTGCGTTATATTGAAGCAAACCATTACGGAATGTGGGCCCTGCGTTCAGGGATGGACCAAGGGCAGGACAATCCGGGCAATTGTCCGGAGCGCCACGATCAGGGAGGTGCCATAACGAGCCTCAAAAAGTAAATTGTATAACGTGTTTTCTACTGTCCTTTTTGGTTTATATTCTTGTAAAGTAGCGTCAATTACACCATCTTTTACCATTACACCATGGACGAAGAGAGTTTCATAGTAATGGGGGTGGGGGTAAATCGACAAATAGAGACATGGCATGTAGAAGAAAGAGTGGAGGGGGAGTTAATATTATTTATAGCTGGCCATGATTTTTATGAACTTTTCCCAGAAAATGAATGTTATTGGATTTTATATGTGTTACTCTTTAAAAGTGGTAGTGGGGGTAGGGATGCGCACGAGACAATATTTGTGGCTGTCTCGTCTCGAAAATGTGCTGTAAAAGTGATGTCTCTTCTCGAAAAATGTATATTTCTCTATTGAAAGAGCCGTGTCTCGACTCGAATTTTGCCAGGAAAATCCTATCTCGACTCGAATTTTGTCAGGAAAATCCTGTCTCGACTCGTCTCGTGCGCATCCCTAAGTGGAGGAGACTGTCGGCCTTTTTGAAAGTAGTGTCTGGGAGGAGGATTTCTAATACTTGATAATCCTGTTATTAAACTTTAGTCATGTAAGTGTTCAGCTTTTATACAATTTCATACATTTTATAAATGCTATGGACTTCAACTACTAGGACATAAACCCCTACATAAAAAGGGTTGTTTACATTGCTGTGCGTAAAACACGTTCAACATATGTGTAATGTATTTTTTGGTATTTCACGTTATTATAATAGATTTTTACATAGTCGGTTACATAGATTTCACAATTGATATAATAAAACAATTTACAAATATAACAGTAATCATGCTACCATTAGTAGTATTTAATAAATGCTGTTCGATATTTTCTTTATACATATCGATACATAAATAATAATAATAATAATTAAAACACGATGTAATTGATACCATATGTATATTTTTAATTGCTAAATATACCTATATGATGTATTTGCGTACTAATTTTTCTTTTTGAAAAATAGGTTTAAAATATTAAAATTACGGTACTGTAATAAAATGTAAAATATAGGCTAGGACTAGGGAGAAGTGCCAAAAAGTCACTTTGCCCAGATGAAAATTTTGCCTTGGTCCGCTCCTGCCTGCATTGCATGAAGAATGGTGAAATATTTACGTGAAAACTTCAAAACTTAGTGCTTGCATTCCAGTACTGCCATTTCAGGTTTTCCCAGAGGGGGAAAGATTCTCCTTCGACACAAGAGTTTCACACTCTTTAATACATTAGTATACAACCAACTAGTGTGAATGTCTCAAACACAGAGGGGTCAGTTGCCCCTTGCTCACCCCAAATGTCGCCCACGTTTCATTCCCCTACGAATTGGAGTTGTTCTGCAGGCTTCGGATGGTCTCAAACCATGTTTCTCAGGCAAGATGCATTTTCTTCATGGGATTATATTATTTTGGTAAGAGTTAGTACATAAATACATATAGGAATATATATAGAGAAAGAGAGAACATTTTTATACAGGGTGGGAATAAAGTTGCTTTCCCAATATTTGAAGAAATAAAATAAAAGAAGCTAGGTGACTTGGCAATCTTTATTGTAGTTACTAATACTGTTCAAACTGTCTCCCGTCATGGTCAATGCAAATATATATCTCTTCAACACTAAATTGCAAATATCATGATACAAGGGAGTATTTGCATCCAGTCTCTCGAATGATTGTTTGATTAGCTGTTTCAATTTATTCAAATCCTATGGAATAGTTCTATGGCATCAGCGCTCCAAATACCACCTCAACAAGTTCAGTGTTTCCTTCATTTCGTACACTTCGTTATCGTTCGCTTCTTGGTACATTATGCAAAAAACCTGTAAGTTCGAATCGTTGGTTTAGGTTTCTCATGGCTTGATGTGATGGTGATTTTACACCTAGAAATCTGGCGAAATCTGATGTCACCATATTTGTGTTTTTGCTTCGTTTCACCAAGCTTGTAGCTCGAGAACATGTTTTTGTCTAATTTTGCGATTCATCTCAACCCCTGTACTACTCGGCACAACTTCATTCATTAAAGAACTCTTGAACAAAACACGTACGAAAACATAATAAACATGATTAGCAGTTCTAGCCACAGCAGTGCCTGTTTCACTACACACAAAACGCTCACTCATACATCGCTTATTTAATTTCTTCGATATTTGTTTTGGGTTAAAGCGATTTTAGGTCCACTCTGTATTCTTATTAAAGTTATGTAGAAAAATTAATAGATGGTAGTCATTGTTGGTTCATCTTGTTTGTATTGTTATTTTTTCTTTAACTTCCTGTCCTCCGTAAACAAATAGTTTAAAAGTTTATCTTATTTATTTCAGAACTCGGACACATTTGATTCATGAAAGAATATCAAAGTGAACACAAGTGATTTGATTTCATATGGTAAATGTTATTGGTATCGTATATTATGAAGTGGAGGACGACTTTCGAATGAATAGTTAAACAGCAGTAATATTGTAGTAGTAAGCAATAAAGTTACAAATATAATACTATTCTTCTCTCTTTTTTTCTGTAAAAATTGTTTACCCTTCCTAAAATTAAAGACTTGTTATATTTAAGTGTAATGTATTAAAATTGCATTTAATATAACTACAGTTCTCTAGTTAAATATAATTCGTCATATATATCAGCAACCTTTTAAAGCCAGGTCAATCGGACACGAGAACGTGAGATTCTTGTTTGAGTTTAATGTCCCACGATTACACACCGAGCCTAAGAGAGACGTAGATAATGGTGATAATAAATTAAGTGGTGGAATGAAGAAAATTTGAGGAAAGGGAGAACCCCCCAAAACGGACATACAGTCTATCTACCACAAAGGTCGCTTGGCGTGAACACGGCAGACTTTACGAGAATAAAATGATTGATTACATATAACACACTAGACCCCATTCATTGCATAGTAATTGTATCAACGCAACATAAAATAGGTGTTTTAGTTTGAGATAATAAGTGTATAGTTGATTTTTGCAAGTTTTGCGTTGTGTTTTGCTATTTTTCCAAGTTTTACGTTGCGTTTCGGTTCAATTTCTGCGTATGCTGGCCACAAACACAATGTACTGAACGGTATTGGTAATCGTTGGTGATATTCATTATTTCAAGAATGTAATTAAAACAGGGCATATTTTGTAGAGTATCGAGGCTATCGGCGGTAGCTCTAGAACATTATAAAAGGTAGTTAATATAACATGTATAAACAAATTGACATTAATAAGTTCATATAGTCTCGTATCTTCTCTTAATGATAATAAGCGTTCTAAATTTTGCGCAAACTTGAATTTGCACTACGGTTAAAGTTAAAATTAACTTCAAAACTAATCAATAGAGACCGGATGTTTAGGCACTAAAAACCTGTAAAATAGGCACTAAAAATTTTTAAAATAGGCAATAAAATAGGCACTAAAATGCAACTCGAAATAATTAAGATAAATACTCAATACCATTAAAATAGGTTCAGGTCATAGATAATGTTCAAAGAATATAGAAACATACCTGTTTGTTAATATCTTATTTTATTGTACATATAAAAACGAAGCTTGTTATGCATTCATACATACTGGGTGAACCTAAAAGATCTGCACACACTTCAGGAGGTGATTCGTGATATCAAAAGAAAACCTGTTGCATGATGCATATCAAAAGAAGGCAAAAAGTCCTGTTGCATGTTGTGGAATTCCGCGTCGTGTACGAGTGACAGGGGTGCCATCTTAAAATTGAAAATCGTATCCTGACAATTGGAACGAGACATAAAAGTGTGCACATACTTCGGGAGGTGTTTCCTGACATTCAAGAGGACTTTTTGTCTTCTTTACATGTCACTAATCATCTGTCGAAGTATGTGTACGATTTTCGATTCCAAGTTGGCACCTCTGTCACTCGTACACGACGAGGAATTCGACAACATACAATAGGACTTTTTGTCTTCTTTTCATGTCACGAATCACCTCTCAACGTATGTGCACACCTATCTGTTCCGTTTCAATTGTCAAGATTTGATTTTCGATTCCAAGTTGGCACCACTGTCACTCGTACACGACACAGAATTCGACAAAATACAAGATGACTTTTTGTCTTCTTTCGATGTAATTAATCACCTCCCAAAGTATATGCACATCTTTGAAGTTCACCCTGTATGTACATTGTAACGTAGCACGTGTTTGTATTTACAAACACTTATTATACGTATATATGCGTCTTTATTTATGTTGTATAAATTATATATTTTCCCAATAAAGGTTTATTTTAAAGAAAATCCATAAAATAGGCAACATTAGGCACTAAAGCAATTATTTAGGCAGTAAAGGCCGAAATAGGCAAAATAGGCAAAATAAAATTGGCTTAAATCGAAACTATAACCTCCCACATAAACTTTGAAACGTTATTTTTGATCATATCTTTAATATTAAAGAATAGGCATTTTGCCTAACATCGGTCTCTACTAATCAATAAAAATGAAATGTGATAGTTTTCACTATTATGCAATGAGAATAGTCCTGGATTGGCTCTTAATGTGCTTTAATGGATAAAAATAGTTCAAAACTTATTCCTGCAAAGCCGAGAAACGTTTCACAATGGTTATTACATTAATGCCACAAGTATACGTGCCTCTCTATCACTACAACAATAACATCTCATGCCGTCAATTCTTCCTGCCAGAGGTACCAGACGGGTTTTGTTTGATCACTCACTGATATATTTATAGGTTACTCACCGATCCAACACCTCTTAAAATATTAATATCAAATTAGTACTTTAAACTCCCAGACAAGATGTTTCAAGATACTGGAAAAAACTTTGGTGATTACATTAGCATGTACCGAAAGATAAGAAATATATTTTGGTTTTAGCGTTTCTTATCCAAATAAAAATTTCAAATTTAAAATTGTTTAAAAATTATAATAATTGGAAGCATCGAACACATTCTTTTATGCACATCTAGATACGATACCTTTTCAGAATGAAAAAAGTTACATGTGATTGAATAACGTATTAAAATTATCGATGCTACGCTAGTTACAGAAGTACAAAATTGCTTTGAAAAGATAGGATTTAAAAGTCCGCAGTTGTACATGTTTATTTGATGTTTCATTTTGAACTAGTTGAGAATAAAATAACATTGATAATTTTGTTAATTGTACAGAATAGCAGAGTCTAGTTCATAATATGCACCTCGTAAAAGAAAGTCAAAATCGCATATTGATGACTGACGTAACGCCTATCAAATATATTTTTACACATTTTTATTATACCTATAAACGCTTATTAATATATTCTTTTACAAAATTTTATATATTTTTAATTGAACACGAAATTCAATTCCATCAGAGTATTTGTTTTGAAATTCATTAAGTAATTGATTCTAGTGTGAAGGTCTTTGTAGTGAAAACACCAATTTTCAGTTGCAGTAGAATGAAAGAAACATCTATTATTTTTATTATTAACAAAGTTATTGCTTTTTTATTTCTAATTGCTTTGGGAAGGTCAATATAAAAGAAGTTCTTAGAAGTATATATTTGTTAATCTGATTTCTAGATGTTTGATTTGATGTAACAACCATTCTGATCCTTTACCTTCAAACTCTTCGGTTTCTCTTAAATGTTTTTGTTTAACATGGTAAAAATATTCATCTAGATCGGTTGACTTTAATAGTCTCTCATTTGATATTTTAGAATTGAATTTTAGCATTTGTTGATCTCTAATAATGTCAATGATGAATACAAGATTAACTTTACCGAGTTCAATTCTAATTCTTTGATTTTATTAATATCAGCTCTTTCATTCATTTTTAGAAATTGTGTTGGGCCTTTATATCCTTCTACGTTTTCAACTATAACTGTTCGAAATTGCTTTTGAATTGCTGTTTCTATTGTTTTTACTTTAATAGTTATACGCCCCTTTTATATTCTTGGAAAATATCTTCCTTAAGTGGAAATAACTTTTTCATTTGTATGTGTTGTAGTTTTGGTAATTACTTTGATATAATACATCTAGAAATTAGATCTTGATTAAATAGGAATGTGGTCTAACTGTTTATTTCTTTTATTCGTCTTCGTATTGTTTAATACGGTCAATCAGAAATAGAACACTGAACTGCTGAACAAGACTGTACTATTGATAAAAATTAATACTTTACATGTTACGTTTCGATCTTCTAACCAAGATCCTCATCACACATACACTAAATCTATTTGCAATGTAACAATACTAATATAATAGCCACGAAAACCTACCTGCTCCCTCATTGGTCGGAAAAGGTAGCCAATCAACGACGCCCGTTGAAGACAGCCTCAACCAATCATATAGTCCAAATCTAAGACTACTCGACCAATGAGAGAACATCTCAAAATAACAAGAAAAACATCATGAAGCAGAATTAACATATAATTCCCTGTGTTTGTCAATATGCGTTTTCCATTTTTTATTAATATTCAAGCCTATACTCCAGTTCATTAAGTTCTTATCTCCTTTTTCTATCCAGCATGCCTCCTTCCATTTCCTAGGCAACATACTTTCTTCATATTCTAACACAATAACTTTCTCCCAGTCCACCTTATGTCTTTTATCCTTGACATGTTTGAATATAGTACTACTTTCTCTATTATATTTTACATCACTCTTATGTTGTTTAATTCTTTCATTCAACAATTTACCCGTTTCTCCAATATATTTCATATCACAATCTAGACATTTTATACAATATATAACACCTTTTTTTCTATCTCCCCTCTACTTCTTACCAACTCTAACAACTTCCTACTGCCTTTTCTTTCTATCTCCCCCTCTACTTCTTACTAACTCTAACAACTTCCTACTGCCTTTTCTGTACACTCTCACAAACTACTTTCTTAACATCTTTTTAAGAACTTTTGTCTCCCAATAATACCTTTCCGTATTACCTATTTACCTTCCTCCCCTTCTTGACCTTTCCTGGAACATACAGAAGCCTTACAAAATCCCTCCTACTATACATCTTCTCATATAACAGTTCTTCTAACTTCTTAATGTTCTCCCCTACATTTTTGTTACTAATGTTGGTAATTCTTGTCATCATATTCTTATAAGATTAAATTTTGTGCTTTTGCCCACATTACTTTTCTTATTACAATAAATACCCGCATTGCATTCTTTCTGGTCCATTGTGTTCTAATTCTTCTCCCTTCTTTGCTCATTAAAATATCCAGATAACAAAGGCTACCTTCTTTCTCTATCTCAAGCTCTAACTCTATGTTTTTCCCTTATCCTCGATGCTATTTACAAAATTTACCAACTTCTCTTTAGACCCTTCTTAAATCTCAAAACAGTCATCAACATATAAACACAAATACCTAACCTTCCCTTCTCCATCATCTTCTTTTCTCATTTACACCCATAGAGTAATAGAGCCATTTACAACAGAAAGAGAGTTTAATCATAAAATTTCTTAGAGGCCTTTTAATAGTTTATTTTTCCTGTAACAAGAGACAAGTTTAATGAATAAATTAAAAATAACAGATTAGGATGGCAATTTGATTGGTTTTGGCGGAGCAACTACAACCGTGTTTTTACAAAGATTTTATCTATAATAAATGGATATAATTGAAAATATTAATTATCCATTACAGAGTTTTCCACCAAACGGATGAGCATTTAATAATTTGAATGAACCTAACAATGACAGAGGATGAAAGGGAAGTTTATCCATCCTCATAAAGCAGATTGTTTTATGAAATTTGATGTTATGGAAACATTCGCTGAAGAAGCATTTGGTGGAAATGATACGATAAAACCTATAGATAAGTTCTTTCCATTCTTTTCTCACAAATAGAAATTAGAAAGCATCGAGGTTATATAGATAAAATTGAATTGCCTGGAATTACTTTAACTGGGATTGAAATTTTAAAAATTTCTGAACTTGAATTTTCCTACTTAAAACAGTTTCTAAACCAGTTTCGAAACAGATGATAGATTATAATTTATTTAAAAGGTCTTTTACTATTTTATTTCAATTAGGACTGAAACCCGGCTTTATAAGCGATTGTAAAGATATAATGTGGAAAAAGGGTTGACAATAGCAATAATGATGTTTAGTATAAACTATACTAGAAGAGGAGGGGGCTCAACTGCACTTTATAATGAAAAAAATAACAAAAACAATATGGTAACAAAATCCCAATTGTTAAATACGAACCTAATTATGAGCGCGAGGTAGTTAGAAATATTGAAGTAACCGAAAACCATGTATTCATTTAATATGTATCAATGTATTCCAAAAGCAGTAACACGACCAGTTTTTGAGTTTGATGTAACTACACAATTTAATTCAGGACACTTGAATATCCCTGATTTTGTAATTGTAACTATTCAAACTGATAGAAGTCAGGATCAGATTAAAGATACTAGCAAATTTGATAATTATTTATTTGAAAAAACGTTCTAAATGAAGTGTTTCACAAGGAAAAATAAATTTAGATATTGCTAATAATGATTATTTTAAGATGCATGAAAATTTTATTGCTTTTTTTAAGAATATAACACGTAGAAACACAAATGTATTATGAGCAGATAAATTCCTTAAAAATAGGTCAATGTATATAAATACTTATAGTAGAAGAAAGAGCGTATCTCTAAATGAAAGAACAAATGTAAATATTGTTGTATATTTTGCGGAAGCTGCTGTCTATAATTATGCGTTATGCGATTTTAATCAGTCAGATGAAGTTTACTTACGATTCATCAGGGGTGGATCCAGGGGAAGACGATCGCCCACCCCAGAAGATGAAGCTTTCTTCTTTTATATATAAATAAAATCCACCTGAGAGTTTTGAGCTCTTAAAGGTATCTCTAAGTAGCAGTATTACAACTCACCGCCTCCCAGAAGTCCGTCCTGGATCCGCCCCTGCGATTAATTAAAAAGTGATTAAAAATTTTAATTGAGGTATGTTGTAATGCGTGATGTATTGACTGACATTTATAGACATATTTCATAAAAACAGTAAATGACGATTTTCTCAATAATAAATAGTTGCTAAATATATTGATTTCTTAAATTAACTTGGAAATATTGAGAGAAAGTCAGTTATTGCTTTGAAATAATTTGAAATGAATAAAGAAATATAAAGTTGAGAAGACTGGAAGGATAAGAACAAAGTTTGGGAAAAGTATTTAGTCGAATGTGATGCATTTAAATGGTTACTTCCTCCTCGATTGACGAAGCATATAGCAGAGAAAATGATAGATGAGATAATCAGAGATGGATTGTCTATTAAATACGCTGGATTGAATGATAGTTATCCAACTTCAAAATTTTGTATTAATAGAAATAAATATTTTTAATATTTTCTGTATAATAAATAAGTATTGGCGTCACAATTAAACAAGGAAACCGATATTGAGGTCTTAAAATTGTTAATTTACAATATCTAGAGAGAGGTAAACCATGTGAGATAACCTAATGGAAATTGATTATAATAAATTGTACTGGTGAGAGAGTATTATTGCATTTAGTCTGAAAATATAAAACCGTATTACCACAGAGATATAATTAAGAAAGAAAATAAATATTAAAGGAAATGAAAAATAAAAAGCTTCTTATCATATTGTGGTGAAGGTAGCGAAGGCAGCTGGAATAATAACAAAAAGTGAACATATACAAAAATCCTATATACTGCCCACATCAAGAAGAGAAAAGCCCAAAATAATTATAGCTAAACTTATTCAAAAGTAATTAGGAACAACTGGATTCAGAAGTTTCGAGAAAAGAAGAGTTTATTAGCGTCAGAAGTCAAACCTGAGTTCCCGAACAATCGAGTTTTTGTTAATGAACAATTAACACCAAGCAATCGAAAAGTGCTATACGAAACAAAACAATTCGCCAGGAACAATGGTTTCCGATTTGTTTGGGTGCGTGATGGAAAAGTGCTTCTAAGGGAAGACGAAACATCCCGAGTGAAACATATCAAAAAGCTAGAAGATCTACAAAACATGCAAAACTAAGTGGCTCAACAGGACTGTCAACTTCACTCAAGATGGAACAGGTAATTAATGAAATTTTCTTATACCAAAATATAGACACTACCATCTGTGATAATATAGACTCTTTTAATGAATTATTTAATGATAAAACAGGAATCACGATTATTCAATTGAACATTAGAAGTGTTAAAAAATTTAGATGAATTTTTAGTATTGTTACAAAATATTGCTATAAATATAGATATAATTGTCTTAACAGAAATATGGAAAATGAAGCAACTTGTAACATTAACATAAACGCATACCGCTGTTATTATACAAATAGGTCTTTAACAGTGCAGATGGAGTCATGATATTTGTAAACGAGCAAGCTGACATTGACAAGGTAACGGAACTTAATCTTGCTGACGCCGCTGGAATGCGCTTACATTTAAATAATGCAGAAGGTTGTAACATAATAGCTATATATCGCACTCCAAGTGGTGATGAGAAAGCATTTCTACAATCACTAAATGATGGCCTTAAAAATTCATCAACTTGCTCTTTGCTTTTAGGTGATGTCAATCTAGATATATTAAGTGACAAACACTGTGAAAATATAGTGTTGACACGTATTTAAATTTACTATATAGTCATGGTTATGTTTCATGCATAAATAAACACACTAGAGTTACAGAATATAGTAAGACTTGTATAGATTATATATTTTTAAAGTAAAAAAGTCCACTGAATGTCACATCAGCTGTGTTGCAAACAAGTATAACTGACCACTTTCTCACTAGTGTAAATGTTCCCATTACAATGCAAAAGAGGGAAAAAATATCATATGAAACAACAATTATAAATTATACTTTATTAAATTAAAAATTGAAAAAATGTAATTGGAATCTGGTAATATATAGTAATTGTGTTAATACTGCAACTTCGAATTTCATCCAAATAATGAAAAATTGTATAAGTATTTCACGTATTAACAATAAAAATAAAAAGTAAGTAGTAAATATCGCAAAATAAAACCATGGATAACAAAAGGATCAGTCAACTCTGTAAGAGAAAGAGATAGATTAAGTCGTTTAGTAATAAAAAAAACCAAAATGATTTAGAATTTAAGGAATATTACAGAAGGTATAGAAATAAACTTACACAATAAAAGAAGTTAAAAATGACTACTATAGAAAACAAATTACATTATGTAATAACAATGTTAGTAAATTATGGAAGGTAATAACAGATATTATAGATAAAAATGACAAAAAGTATGTAGAAATAAATGAACTAAACACTAAAAATGGTCTAGTAACGTTTGAACGCGATCCATTGTTAATAGTTGAAAGTTTTAATGAGCATTTTTCCAGTGTTGGCAAAAAAATAGTTAACAAAGAGATTGATGGTAAAATAAATTTGAACTTGGATTCCCAAACTAAAATAGTAAACTCTATATTCTTCACTCCAATCACTGAACATGAAATTGAACGCTTCATAAATGAATTATCACCAAAAACAACATCTGGTATAGACGGATTATCAGCAAGTGTATTGAAACATACGAAATCAAATATATTAAAACCTTTGCAGTATATCTTTAACCTAAGCTTAGAAACAGGTGTATTTCCCGATGATTTTAAGACTGCTGTAATAAAACCTATATATAAAAAAGGCTCAAAGGCTGACCCTAATAACTATAGACCTATATCAATCCTCATTAACTCTGCTAAACTGTTAGAAAATTGTATGAAGAGAAGATTAGTTAATTTTCTTGAACAAAATAAATTCTTTTCTTCAAATCAATATAGATTTCAAAAAGGTAAAAGTACATCAGATGCTGTATACAATTTAACAGAGATTGTTTGTAAAATGTTGATAAAGCTGGAAAAGTAGTTGCAGTTTTCCTAGACCTAGCTAAAGCGTTTGACACAATATCACACAAAATTCTCTTAAATAAACTAGAAAGATGTGGAATAAGGGGTATATCGGTATCTTGGTTTAACAGTTATTTGAAAGACAGAAAACAGGGCGTCTAAATAGGTAATTTTAAAAGCACTTATTTATATGTAAAACAAGGAGTCCCTCAAAGAACTGTATTAGGCCCTATATAATTTTTAATTTATATAAACGATTTGTGTAATTTAAAAATGGACGGGCATATACAATCATTTGCTGATGACACCTCACTTATATTTACTGGTAAAACATGGACAGATGTATTCAAAAAAACTGAAGCAGAAATGAAGAAAGTAAAACAATGGCTTGATAATCATCAGTTATTATTAAATGCTGAAAAAAAACAGATATATAACGTTTTCACCAACTACAACAGGACAACCAGAAAACAAGTCACTAAAATTGCATTACTGTCAAAATACTGAAAAATGTAACTGTAGTCCTCTTATTAGTGAAAATAAAGTAAAATACTTAGGTATATTTATTGATAAGCATCTAAAATGGTCTTCTCACATTACACATATCGCCACAATACTAAGAAAATTATTATGTAAATTTGTTCAATTACGAAACATTGTAAGCATAAAAATATTACGAACTGTATATTATGCTCTTGTAAATAGTATACTTACATATGGTATATTAATTTGGGGTGCTGCTTACCCTACTCATTTAAAACCTCTGATTGTTCAGCAAAATAATATTGTAAGAATATGTTTAAAAAAGGGACTTGAAAGTAGACTAGATAGACTATGACCAATTCTCAGGATTACCACTTTCAAAATTATATTTGCAGAAGGTATTAATATATGTTAAAAAGAACAGAAACAAATTGGAAGTAATAAAACATACGTATATAACCAGAAATGTGACAAACAAAAATTTAGAAATTAGAGCAACGAGTAAATCTATAACTCAATACCAAACATATTACAGAGCTCCGAAGATCTATAATGAACTCTCACTCCGAATCAAAGATGAAAGTAATTTCAAAACATATAAAAGGTTAATTTTACAGTGGTTAAAAGAATTAAAAAGTGTTTTTTAAAAAAAACTATTGTTAGCTAAAAGTAAGAATAAACCTCATATGTTACGATAATAAAATAAATAAAACACGAGAATCAGGCTCACACACAAGCATTTACTTATGTGAGCTATTTTCTATCTGTTTTATTCTTTGCATAAAAAATACAAAAAATCGCAATATAGAAATAAGTGCATTAAGTTACCCGACACTGGGAGATAGACATGACTTCTGGAAGTCCGAAGTCCTGTCATCTCTGAATACCGGGTACGTTAAACTCTACTAATAAAGGGAATCTAGGAAGTCTGATTTCCTTTAGGGAAGTAATAGCACTTATAAGTAGAAAATTTACTTGTTAATTTTTGTAACAGTTATTTTTCTTATTCTTTTATTTTCATTAATATTTTGTATATTGTTACTATAATTTAATATGTTTATGTATTTTTATGTATATTATTTAATAATTGGATAAATCCAATATATTAATTTTCTTCTTTAAATAAATAAATAAAATAAATAAATAAAATAAATAAATATACCAGGTCATAAAGGATCTTACCAACAGGTATAAGATATATTATATATATATTTTGAAAACAGCCTACAAAAATTAATTTTTTAAAACTCACCAAATTAAAAAGCTAGTTATTGACATGGAACCTCAAAAGAGACTTATTCTTACTAATAGTTTCAATGTTATTATGAAAATGTTCAAAGTAATTTATCAAGTAGATTTTACATTGAAATTAATGGATGTTTGTTCACATTATTCTATGATCAATGGATTGACAACCTGTACCAATATACTCACCTGTAAGTATCATACAATTATGTAAAAATATAGATGTTTTATGTTTTTAAAAACAATAAAAACTGAAATAATGAGCTATTAAAATCTTATCTTTAAAGATAGACAGCCTTCATTACACTCAAAATACAATTTCAGATACAACACTGTCAAGTTGTAATCTGGTTTGAGGCCTCAGTTCAGGTCCGTGTGAGATGGGCTTAAGTAAAAAAAAAAAAAAACGCCGCTTAACTTTCTAGGCTAGGGTTGGCATCCGTCCCGATTTTGGAGAGAATATCCCGCATCCTGACGAGGTCCTGTCGGTACTTTAAAGTGGCACATCTTTCATATTCATTGATGAAGTTGATAAATATATTATTATTGAGCCCTAGTTTCTACATTATTATAAAGAGATTTGAAGAAACCTCACAACAGCTGCAGGCAGGTAGTGGTGTGCCTGATAACAAACAGGAAGTGTAAGCTCACTTTATAATTGGTGGAGACAGACTTTTCATTGCAGAAGTAACCAGAAATATACGCCTAAATGTGAGTGGCAAGAGCAATAGGTTTGGGAGTGATAGCAGCTGAAACAATAAAAACAACATAGGATACTATTCCTACAACAAAATTGATATTTAAGTTTGGGATAGACGAGGCATTCGAACGTGAATTACATTATCTAGAGAGCACTCACATCGGCGGATGTTCCATCTGTTCGTGAACCTGCAGGGTGTAATAGATCCTGATGGCAAAAGACCAGATGGCATGACGCTGGTACCATGGAAGAGGGGAAGGATTCTTCTCTGGGATTTCACCTGCTCTGACACTTTCGCGTCATCTAATCTCACTCTTTCTTCATCTCGAGAAGGAGCTATTGCAGCCGGCAAAGAATGCGAGAAAAGAAGAAAATATAAAGATCTGCTCGATAGATACATGTTCGTGCCCGTAGCCATTGAATCGAGCGGCATTTGGGGCCTCGAAGGGCTCAGTTTCATCAAAGAAGTAGGCCAACGTATTGCACACCTTACTGGTGACAAGCGGGCTACTACTTTTCTGATACAACGCATCAGCATAGCAGTTCAGCGAGGAAATGTGGCTTCCATTTTAGGTACATTACCTCCTGGAAAATTATTAGAAGAAGTTTTCCTTTTATAACTAACTGTTCAGAATTTACTGTTTATCTTTCTGTAAAAAAATATCAAATATATTCCAATAATTTTATTCTTGAAAAAAATATTTATATGTTTTACTTATTATTTATAATTATTTATATATTTTATTTATTATTTTTGTTTTTTTATTTGCATGTAGCCCTATTTAGGTATGTAACATATAGGTCTTCTACATACTATTCAAATTATATTATTTATAATTTAAAATAATATATTTCAAATTATATTTTATTGATATGATTTAAATATTGTTTTCATTTCCTTTTATCAATTAGTTTACTTATATGCAGAGTTAGAAATGAAAAAACAGAGGCGGTATGTTTTATTACGATTTTGACTAGACATACCGGCTATCTAAATGCTGAAATACAGTGAAGGTATGTTGCCTAAGATTGCATTTCTATTTACATAATGACTGAAAACCATTGAAGAGCTTCTCTGCAGTTACGGGAGGGAGAGGGGGAAAGACTTTGATCCCCTACCAACAACTTTCTGAAAAAATATCCGCATATGTTGTATTATAGAGAATAATACACGAAAATGATCAAAAACCAAGTTTCTTATTAAAGATTTCCTTGAGAAAACTCCCGGGCCCTTCACTCGACTGAGGAGTAATCCAATCTCCCAGAAGACCCGACCTCCCATATAGTGATGGCCAAATTTCCGGGAAGATATTTTTCGGGAAGATTCCCAAAAATGAGAATATTCTGGGAATTTATGTACAATCACAAAGAAAATTGCATTCTATTACTATATTATGATTTCAAAGTTAATTTTTTTAATCACAGTATATTATTACTGTTGTCTCCAGATAATTCTTTAAAACGTATATCTAAACGGTATTATTTTATTATACTTAGAGAGTACACATAGATGTATGCTTATTTGCAATATGTTCTATGCAAGTAAATATGTGGGGGAAAATGGTATATTAAGTCCACATACTTTTATACTGCTAAACAGTTTAAATTTATATGTAAGTGGATTTTCTAAACTTGACTCTACTACTGATATTATAAACATATTAAATTTTTAAATGTTATAAACAAATTAGATTGGGTAACTGCCAGAAGACACATGTCTCACCATTTTATGAACATTTGAGCATACACATTTATGTTCACAATATTTGCAAGATACTGACTTCTCTTTATAATTTTGCACATAGCATTGCCATACACGGCCTTTCTTCCTACCTATTTCTCGAAATTTCATGCGTTGATTCACATGTAAGAGAAGTCCGAGTACCTATTCAGAAATTCGAGTTAGAGACAGGAGACAGATCGGCGTCTATTACTGACGGTGGTTCGGTATTGATAGTACTTCATCTCTATTTCTATACATTACAAATTGGTTCCTTTTCATCATTTGTAAATTAGCACTATCTACTTTTTAGAGCAAATGTAAATGGAACTTAAATAATCATATTATTAATTGTAAATTATAGTCAACGAATTTTAATTTTTTAAACTTCCAAATTATTTAAAGCCTAGAAGTAAATCATAATAAATGAAAATAAAGTAATTAGTCATATGGTTCTTATAATTTGGAAGATAAAGTAAAGAAATGGAAATAAATTCCTTCCCGGGAATTTATATGCCAGGGAAAAGTCCGAGGATATTCCCATTTTTTTAAATTTTCCTTCCCACCGAGAATATTCACACTGCCCATCACTATTCCCACAGCAGACAACCCCTAAATCCGCCCATGCATAAAACACGAAATTTATATACATTAAGGCAAGACGACACACATATATAAGAAAGAAACTCAAATATGATACATCAAAATATAAACTAGATGAATTTCTTGATGGCACCTCGTTTTAAAAACAATAGGTAGGAAAATGATAACAAAAGCGGCTGGGTTGTCAACTTAGAAATTATTTCTACATAAAAAAATCTTTTTACGTGCAAAGCTATTCGTCAATTACTCTGTATAAAAATGGATTTATTAAAGGTATTTAGCATCTACTCTCCAGTGGCGGTATGTCTTGATCACTGAAAAATCAGAGGCGGTATGCCTTTATCACTGAGAAACCAGAGGCGGTATGGCATACCACCGCATACCGTCTCACTTCGACCACTGCTTATATGACTTGCTCTTCACTACAAAAAGTCTTGGATACATTATTACCGAAAAAGAATCTATGATACACGTCTCCTTAGAATTGCTTCCTTCATTTTGCTTTGGAAAGGTGGCAACCGGGATTCTCCTGCATAATATTTTCGGAAGAAAATTTCCCCCAACTAGAAACTTACCAGGAGATGAATAAAACATTACTAATATCAAAAGCTTGCAAATTAATGAGTTACAGTAATTCCTTTGTTTTCTACACATACTTAATAGATATTAACATACATTTCACATGTAGGCCTAATTGATAAGGGAAGTAGTGGTTAATCTTAGATAGTTTAATAATAATGAATGTTTTAATTCTCCAGGCCTTATGCAGAGTCGTTTTGACGAATGATTAGCGTCATACTAAAGGATTGACTACTGTAGGGAACATATGTTAGTCGAACTCTTTAGTATGACTGTAATCATACGTCAGAACCACTCTGCATAAGGCCTTCCATGTCGAATTATTCTAGTGTGAAGAGTATTTCCCACTTTTGTCACATAACTCACTTCAATTGTTATGATTTCGAACTCTGGTGGCAACCCGAGGCTACGGCTTTTCCAATGTAGATAATCTGATATTTTTCTCCTCTTCATATAACCCTCCTACTTATTAAACATGTTGAAAATATATTGTCGCGTCTTGTAATTATCTTTCAAGATTTATATAAACTCTCCTTAGTTTACTTCACCTTTGCTTGTATTACCGTGAGAGGTTTTAGCACTGTTTGGTAACACCTCAATTGCGATAAACATAAAAGAGTTGAAAAGAAAGAAAACGAAGTTAAGGTGACGGTTGTGGTATAACGTGACACCGTGCAGGTAATATGGGTTATTTTTGTAAAGTTTAGGTTTAAAATTTAAATTGTAATACTTGAATAGATTTTACTATAGGATATTTGCAATCGTTACTGTATGTTTTATGCGTCTGTCTGTGACCTTATTTAAATAGTAAGAATTTACTTGACATATGTTATCGTTCGGTTGTGGTGCGTTTCTGAAATATTTTGTTACCAGATACACATTTCGTAATTAACATCTGTCAATAACACATATAGCGGTAGAGGTTAAGAATATCCCAGCCATCAAACGCATACAGGTTCAGTATAAAGATGCCATTAGGAATAACTTTTCAGAAATTAACTTTTTTTTTTTTTATTGCACAGATCGGCGTATTAGTGCCCTCTCGAGTACAGGTGAAGTTAAAGGGCTACCAGTAATGTGACTATAAATATTGTTTCGTGTGATGATTGTCGCGTATACCTTAGAAATTTGTATGCTGTTTGCAATTTTCCATTTTTATTAGTTTTAAATCTGGATTCTAGACGTCCAAGTTTAAGCGTGACAGCCCCGAATTTGCATCATATGCTCCCGATTTAATTTTTTTTTTCTTCAAGGCCCCTAAAACCCCCGGTTTTTCTCCAAAAGGGGTATGTTTAGTACAAGGGGTCCAGAAGCACGTAAAAAACGCAAAATTTACGGGAGAAATGAGTGGTGCAAGTAGTTAGACGTAACATAACGTAACCAAATCCAACCTAACCTATCGTAAGCTAACCTGAACTAACCTAAACTAACGTAATATTAGTAAAAATTAGCGAAATTCTATCATTTTTTGGAAAATTATGCGGGACTCCTACACTAATATAACATAAACTAAACTAACCTAACGTAACCTAAACTAGCCTAATCTAACTTAAACTAACCAACCCTACCGCCAAATAACCGAATGTGAACAGAAATCACCAAAATTGTAACATTTTTTAGAGAAAAGAGCTGGACCCCTTCTGCTAAACATAGGCCCTCCAAAACATCATTCTTGCGATATTAGAAAAAGAAAAAAACAGAGAGAGAGAGAAAAGAGTCATCGATACTAAACTGATAGAAGTGATCTACTCGGTTTGTAATGTTATGAATCGACATAGTTTGCGTCAAGTGTGCGACAAGTTGTCAGTTACAGTTAATATGTGGAGCCTTGTTGTGGAATCGGGCATTTATTCCGAAGTTGGGCGTCCGCTTTCGCCACGTTTTTTCGCGGTTATCTCCTTTCCACACTTTCTGTAATTTGTTATTAGGTTCATTAATCCGTGCTCTTCACAAACTTTTAAAAGATTTTGCTCATTATCAACGTATTGCTTCACAAATGTTAAAACTGTTAGTTCATTGCTCTTGTACATTCGCCATGTTGGTAACATAAATGCTCGTTTCTTTCCCACAATCCAACTGTTCGGTTACCTTGCGCCAAGTAGTTCCCTCCACTCGCCGTATAGTCCTATGTTTATAATCACTTATAAGCAGATTTTAAGACAGTTTTATATATTATCAAGCATACAAACGATCAAATTATCTATATCTTTCCTGTAAATTTTAAAATAATTGTTGGAAACGGACGCCCAACTTTGGAACTTAACCCTGGAGTCGTACACACTTTTACGTTATTACGAATCTCTCCATGAAGATAACTTTAAATGGGTAAATTTTACAATGCACGCTCCAGTTAATAACCTTACGCAAGCCTAAGGGCAGACTTGTAGGCAATTCATTCATTTTCGATTCGTTTAATGATTCGCATTCCGATTCCAAAGAACTGAGGCAAGACTTTACTATGGGCATTTCATTCAATTAACTCTTGCAGTGAATCGATTCCTTAGAAACTGATTCCACGGAACAGTTTCCCAACTGTTCCGAAGAACCAGTTCCTAAAGAATCAACTTGAGAAAGGTTCTAGAACACTGTTCTATTACACAGATTACGAACCAGATAGGTTCCTTTCTATATGCGATTTCACAGAGAAAGGAAACAACCTGCTTCATAATCAGTCTGGCAGAGCAGCGTTCTAGAACCTTGCACCAATACCTCACTTAAAAAAAAAAAAAACCTACAAAAATTTGCACGTAATATAAAACAGAAATCGCGTTAAATCATACTACAAGGAAGGGCAAAGCAGAAATTATATTTTGGAATACACTGTACCACAAGGGGGGCAAGTCCCCCTAATCCCCTCTAAACCAAAAAATATATATTGAAGTAAATTGTACTACAAGGGGGAAGGGGGGCAAACCCACCTACAAAGTACTACCTACATATCAAAACTTAAACAAATATATAAAAGAACAACATACTTGAGACTAAACTGAAGTGTACAATTCACCAATATGCTTCATAAAAATGAAATATTTTCAACAATTCTCGCATCCTTACAAAATTTTCGACACCATAGATAATATGCAAATTGCAACATCTTGGACTCAGAACCATGAGTACAACATAAATTTCTTTTTAAATGACACCAAAGATTCCCTATACAGTGAAACCTGTCTATGTTGGCCACAATCGTTTCCATCGAAAAGTGGCCAACTTAGACAGGTGGCCAACTTACAGAAAATAAGTGTGATTTGTGTATTTTTAGAATAGGATTTCTAGTATTACTTGATTGTAAAATTTTAATAAGCAGTGCTACTTATAAATGTATATAGAGTAATCATAAAAATATACAGTACTAGAAAATATTACTATAGTATGCAAGAGCGCCGATTTCTCTGTAAATTTTGGGGGGGGGGGAGAATTCAGATGCAGAAGGTATATATATTAAGATTTTAAGACAAATTGCACTCAAATTATACCAAATATTGTATACTCATAAATAAAATAGTCTCCCTCGGTCTTCCCCAGGATCGGCGCTCTTGATAGTATGTCTAATATATATGCATACCTTTCTCTTCCTGAAAACTAGTCTGGTACATTGGATTATTCGGATTGAAAATACAATAACACAAACAACCATGAAATAGAAGTGTATGTACGCAGTTTATTGAAGTTGATATTATAGCACACTGAGTTATTCAGATTGAAAACAAGTTATAAATTGAGAAATTCATATGCAATTTATATGACTTCTTTTCAGCTGTTACTGAATGGTGGTTCATTCTAGATATATTTGCTTTATTCCATTTGTCAGATATGCACATTCTAATATTGTAGTTAACTACCTCTTGTTAATGAGCCAAAAGTATTTCCCTCGGAGCAAAAGATGTTTTGAGAAAATCTTGAGGGAATTCATATCTCAAAACCTCCGTTACCTTTTGACATGCAGTCAGGTGCCAATAAATGACAATTGAGCTTTAACCTTGAGAATTTTCCGGAATTACTAAAGCTTCCCACTGATGAAAGGAGCCGATATAGCTAATGGTTTTACCAAAACAGACAGGGTAAACAAATACGTACAACCATTTCCTGAATTCCTGTACGTGCTTTTTCTTATTCACATCTTCCTTCACCACCCTTTTATGAGAATAATGTTCTGGCCATTGACCTCCAAGAACAAATCGTGCGAATCTATGCTTCTTTGTGTCCAGTCAAAAATACAGAACATCTGCCTCTCATATGGGAATTCGAAAGATTTAAGAAAAATAACAAAACTGTATTTTCGTGGCCAAGATACGCAGGTAAATTTATCATTATCATCATAGGGTAAACATTGCTTCAGTGTGGCCAACTTCCAAGATAGACAGGTGGCCAACTTATAGAGTAGTAAGTAACGAATGTCTTATGGGAAAATGCAGGTTCAAGACGAACTAGGCCAAGATAAGCAGGTGGCCAACTTAGAGAGGTGGCCAAGTTGACAGGTTTCACTGTATTTTGCGTGTAGGCACTACTTACTGGGTCAACGAAGTTTGAAGAATGGTTCACAGTCAAATGATGCCATCCATCACTACTTAATGATGAATACTCCATCCATCAATCAGTTATAATTGTGGAATTAACATTAACATGCCTAGTAATAACTTCAACTAAATTTCTGCCGACCTCTCATTATTTGGACATTCACTCAATTAAATATCTCCTGTCTCTCTGCAAATTCCACCTACAATCCACACTTTCTTCTTTCGCCTTCCAAAATTATATTTTCCCCTTCCAAACAGTGCCTCATCAATCTCTACTGTCAACCCGGGTCCACCAATAACAGGAAGGTGATCGTCTTAAAACAGCTCAAAGCACACATCTCTACAATAATTTAGCCAATTGGAAACAGTTCTCGAACTGATTTTCCCTTGAAACGAACACTCATTAATAATATTTGCGTAGTTAGTAACATCAGCAACGAACATGTATGATATTAACAATTTCGCGAACTTGCAGCTTCGAATGACTGATAAAAGAACTATTTCGACCAGAAACTTGTTTTAAATATGCATGATATTTTATTTTGTGATACACATAAGAAACTTTCAGACGATCACCTCGAACTACAGTACCTAACTTACATCTCCTTTCACAAACGTTGCAATCTTCATCTAACTTTAAAATTCCAATTGAGAAACAAAAGCAGTAGCTATTTTTTTTCTCACTATTTACCACCAAAGCTCCTAGTCTATACAAATTTAAATTAGCGATTTCTTCATCCTCATATAAAATATCAACACCGTTTGCCATTAAACCGCTCGCGAAAACTGTACTTAGCAGGGAAGAGAGCACAGTACAACCTACAGCAAAAGAGAACAAACAGCAGTGACACACCACGCCTACAAACACACAACCACATGACGTCACACCCTACATTCCATACAAGAAGAATGGAAGTACCACGTACCAGAGAAATCACGTTCTAAAGACGATTCACATCAACAACCAAATCACTGAATCAAAGAATCAAATGAACGATGAAATGCCTATAGTAAAGACTTAACGGAACTGATTCCTCGCAGTAGTTCCTTTAATGTTCCGAGGAACCAGTTCCTGCGAAACGGAAATGGGTTATAGGAGTCATGGTGGTTCCTCCTGTCAATCTTTCACTAGTTGTTTTAAGCATTGTTTTATGAAGTAACGAAAAATGTATTACTATTCTAATTTCCAGTCCTAGAATAGTCCTAAATTAATTAATATTTCGCCATTACTCGAGCAGAGCATTGGTCCGTTGGTTCTACCAAATTTTGACACATTCTTACATTTTCAAGTTAGGTTAGAGCTTTGTATTTCTTTTAGCAGAGCATTCACTCAATAAGGAGCTCCATCACCACTTGCAGATTGACTTCAGGAGGGCTCAGTACAAATACAGTGTGGATGTTTAGCATAAAACACGAACCAACTTGTGCTAAATGACCACTAAAAAGCATGAATGGTATCTAACCGAGTCAGAGCAGGAGCGCGGCAGGCAGGCCCAAGTGGCAGCGAGGATGTGCGTCCGTAGGGAGGAGGCGCGTCTGGGACAGGAGATGTACACATAGACGAGGATAGTGGAAGAGCATACTTAAACCTACAATACTTTCACTATCACTCAAAATTCATTTGAATATCTGTGCATTGACAGTAATTACTTACTCATACGTGATGGGTTAACATGGCCATAGATGCCGAAAGCCCAGAAATCTAATTCCTAATCCTAATCTATTTTGTCCTTGAAACAGTGACTACGCAAACTTTAATTTCTTGGAAGGGAGAGGGAGTAGAGCGCAAGCGGTGGGCCAGAAATGTTTCTTTGGATAGCAGCTATTTTTTTGAATACTGAAAATAATTGCTTTATATTACTTAACGACTGATATTTTAATCAAATTATTAAAATGATGGATGGAAACAAAAAAAACATAAATAACCCGTTGAGCAAGAGGCGTCTTTCCAACTATGAACCTTGAACGAAGAGTCCAAGTTGTGAAAAATGATTTGGTCTTTATGTGAATAACTTTCCTAATTAACAAAGTCACATTTTAAGTGGCCGAAATGTTCATAAAATCTTGCTGATGTAATCAACAGAATCAGTGCTTATGCATATTTTTATATTACTTGATATACATTACAACAAATGTCTGGTGGGCAGGCAAAGCCACTGGGGCACTTTCTTTCTTTAGCGTCGTCACTGCCTTGAAGTAAGTGTAAGCTAAGGTAATAAGAGATGGTTTAAAAAGTATTGAATCTTTGGAGGTCAAAATTGAGAATATATTTATTGTGATTTGTAAATAACATTATAAAACCACATAAGCACTATTTTGTGCGATAATCTTCTGCCATTTTTCCGCAAACGCCATAATCTTGTCGCTGTAGAACTTATATGGTTTCTGGTCAAAAAATTGCGACATGTAACACCAATTATAAAGTTCTGCAAAGACCGAAACAAATGACGGTCTGACGGTGCCAGGGCCGGACTGTATTGTGGATGTATTAAAACCTTTAAGCCAAGTTATCTCACCTTCTGACGGGTCGTTAAAAATATATTGCGGTCTGGTGTTGTCAGCGTGGTATAAGACACTATTTCTGTTGACCACTTTCCACCGTTTCTTAAAAAGAAAAAGCTAGGTATATTCGAGCTAATTGTCGGCAGTACAGATACGAGTCTGTTGTTGTACCGGCTTCAGCAGTTCGTGGTGCACGATGTGCTTGCAGTCCCACCAAACGCACCATAACCTTTATGGGTGTCAGTATGGGTTTTGCCACAGACTATAGCTCTTCTCGCTTCGATCACAATCTTTTTCGCACATTATTGTTGTAGAATATCCACTTATCATTTATGATAACCCGTTTTAGAAATGACTCTTGTTCGTTACGTTTCAGTAGAGTATGTAGGTATTAACCCGATGGAGTAAATATATTTGAGTCAAATCATGTGACACTCAAAGGTCGAGCTTCTTTTGTAGCCTAACCTTCTCCAAATTGCATAATACTGTTTGGTAATGGATTTTAAGGTCATTCGCAATGTCATGCTGGTCTTGCTTGACTTTCGGGGAATATCATCCACTTTTATTGTGATTGGTTGCCCATTGCGAAGAGCATATTGAACATGGGTCATTCCACGTTTAACCCACTATCTCAGATTTGGATGAAATTTGGTAGAGTTATAAAACTTTTTATGCTAATTGCAAGTATGTAAATTTTATTGCAATAGTATCAGCGGTTCAGAAGTTATTGCATTTAAAAAATAAGAAGAAAATCCATTTTTTAACAGTCGCAACATATTTCCCCGTTTTGTAAGAACACTAAAAAAAATGACATTTCGCTTCCTATTAATGCTAGAAACATGATTCTTTTTTTTTTTTATTTTAGATTGTCTTGAAGTTGTTGACTATGAAACAAATGAAAACTTTCCGTAGAGCTGATAGAAAATTTATAGTCATTTGAAAGGTAACATTTTGAGAAAAAAAAGCAAAAAAAAAAAAAAACTAGAACGCCATTTTGTAAACTTCAAACCTTTATTTCTGAAAATACCCATCATGGATTTCATTGAATTTGTTTTTGTTTGAAAGCTTACTACATCTACTTTCACATACAAAAATTGTGATGGGCCATCCAAGTATTGAGGAGATATCTAGTCATTGTTGCCACCTGATTGCAAAATAAACTTTTTCCAATAACTTCCATGCGATTTAACATACGTGGTGTGATTGGAAAGTTTTAAAATAGTTGGCAGCACTGCTCAGGAGGAGTAGATATAATCGCCCGTAAGCATGGGAGCGGTGGCTTTGTGTCCCCTTGAGACATGTTGAAACATGCACCGAGATATCTTTATTCAGTACGGCGTAGCAACCAGTTGATTGCGGGCGTATGTGTGTGTGTGTCTTGGCGTGTCTTGGGAATACTACAGAAGTGTCCTTCTCCGTCTGCGCGAAAATGTGCGGCGGAAAAGGCCTGACCTCTGGAAAGAAAAGAATTGGATGCTCCACCACGGCAATGCACCAGTGCATTGTGCGTTCTCAATCCAGGAATTTTTCGCCAAATTCAACATTCCTGTGCTTCCGCAACCCCCATATTCCCCAGATTTGGTCCCGGCCAACTTCTACCTCTTTCCTAAATTAAAATTGTCATTGAAAGGGAAGAGATTTGACTGAATTGAGGACATTCAAGCAAATACGGAGAGAGTGCTTCACGCCATCACGGAAAATAATTTTCAGGATTGCTTCCAGAAGTAGAAACACCGTTGGAATCGGTGTGTTCATTCAGCAGGGAACTACTTTGAAGGAGATCCATCATAATAGACTGTAAGTACTGCCATTTTTAAATTACAAGCCCAGTCCCAAAACTTTCCAATCACAACTCGTATACCCTCCAAAACGTATAAGTACTCTTCGGTATCCTAGAAACACGTCTGTGAGCATTACCACTCTTCCCAAGCAACCCAGTTGTCAGGGTTGTTTGTCACAGCGTTACACGTATCTGTGTCACATTTTGCAGTAAGCTTATTACATCTATTTTCTCTATACAAAAATTGTGATGGAGCATCCAAGCATGGAGGAGAAATGTGGAGTTTTGAAAATTTATAATTAAGGGGGAAAATACAATAATCTGAACAATAAATGGGCATTAGCTTTTTAAATGTTAATCAGAATAACTACCAGAGAAACAAATATGATAAGCCTGACAGTATTATAGACCTACATGTATGGCACATAAAAATAATCTTCGATTTTGTTGTAATTATATATTAACATGAGGTGCTTTTTGTAAACTTTTCCCACATTGAAGTAACTACTTTTAGAGACTTTGGAGATAACTGGTATGTTCTGCCAGTAGCAGTTGTTATATTCACTTTACCTAAGATGTGAGTAAACAGAACACAACAGGAATCGTTTTCAGCCCAATAAAATGAGGGAGATGGATCATGGGAATGTAGGAATTTTACTGATGCATCGCCTTCATCACTATTCACTAACTAAAATCTTCATCCAGACTTGTACGCTTTGCTCCAATCTTGATTGGACTAAGTTTTATTCGAAACAATGCATTGCACATGTTCCCGGAATAGTTGTTGCACTCAGAAATCTTTGCTGATGTGTGGCACGAACAACAGGCATTTCTTCTTTGTGCACAAAGAAAAACTTGATGCTTATGATTTCTTCAGGGAAATGAAACATTAGGGCACATGTATTTATTTGATCAGACAATGGCTCTGAAGGCTTGCTTTTGTCACAACCCACTTAACAGTCCCACGAATTTCATCGCATGAAGAGTTTCATGGTTGTATATATATATATATAAGTGGAAGTAAACATTTAAGAAGACTTAGTAGTTTTTATATTGAGCTCCACATCCAACGTGAAATATTCCAATCCGACATTACCAGTGTCTGTTTGAAAGACTGTTGGTACGTCATGTTCCATATCATCAAAAAGAATGGAGCAACTTTTGTGTTGAATAATCGTAATTAGTTGGAGGAATCACATTGGGATACAACAGTTTCCTTAATTCTAACATTACCAATATATACTACATTAGAACTGCAGCATAAGACTTTACTTGTTATAGATATACTAGCCCTCCGTTGTGTAGTATAAGCAGTATTTGGAAGATGTTGAAATGCATTCACTAACTCGGATTTTTGGAAAGATTGGGAGTGTTGAACCATGTATATTTTTTCTAGTGTCATGGACATTTTCAAAGAAAGAAAAAAAAAGACGAATTTCGCTACTGTTTGGAAATGAGAGCAGAGTGAATACGAATTTTGAGCTCTACGTACAGGTTAATAGGGTGACGAACATATAGTGTTCTTTATAATTGAATATATATATATATATAATATTATGTATTAAATTGGTAGTTCAGTAATTAGGGGTATTTGCTCCACACAATTTGGCATATTTAATGTCGCAGGCAATAATGCAAAGTATTAGATACGTCTAACGCTATGACATGCAATCTAAAATTGGTTGGCAACCCTGATAACTGGGTTACCGAAGAGTATTTATGCCATTTTAGTTTGGGGGGGGGGGGATATATTAAATCGTATGGAAGTGTTTGGAAAAAAGTTTATTTCTCAATATGTTGGCAAAACTGACTGGGATACCTCCTTAGTCCTCAGTGCTTGATGGCCCATTGCAATTTTTGAATACTGAAAATAGATGTAGTAAGCTTACTGCAAAATGTGACACAGATACGTCTAACGTGGTGATAGGCAACCCTGAAACTGGTTGGCAACCCTGACAACGGGGTTGCTAGGGAAGAGTGGTAATGCTCACAGACGTGTTTCTAGGATACTGAAGAGTGCTTATACCAGTTTTGGAGGGTATATCTTAAATCGTATGGAAGTTATTGGAAAAGGTTTATTTTGGAATCAGTTGGCAACACTGACTGGGATATCTCCTCAGTGCTTGGATGGCCCATCACAATTTTTGTATATGTGAAACTAGATGTAATAAGCTTTCAAACAAAAACAAATTCATTGAAATCCATGATGGGTATTTTCAGAAATAAAGGTTTGAAGTGTACAAAATGGCGTTCTAGTTTTTTTTTTTTTTTTTTCTCAAAATGTTACCTTTCAAATGACTATAAATTTTCTATCAGCTCTACGGAAAGTTTTCATTTGTTTCATAGTCAACAACTTCAAGACAATCTAAAATAAAAAAAAGAATCATGTTTCTAGCATTAATAAGAGGCGAAATCTTTTTTAGTGTTCTTACAAAACGGGGAAATGTCATGTCGCGACTGTTAAAAATGAATTTGCTTCTCATTTTTGAAATGCAGTAACTAATGAACCGCTGACGATATTGCAATAAAATTTACATACTTGCAACCAGCATAAAAAGTTTTATAACTCCACCACATTTCATCCAAATCTGCGATAGTGGGTTAATTTTCCCCAAAATTTTGTTTGAATTGACGTGGAATGACCCACATCAAACATTTGCATAACGAAAGAGACTGAACCATATTTTTGTTGTTGCTTTTGATAACGTATCATACCCATAAACAACACAAATTTCTTCATGACCCTGCGCAGCATGTGCGTCTTGATCGAAATAAAATTGTAAAATGTGGCCCAGTTTTGCGGAAAGTTTATTCATCTTCACGGCACAATACCTTATATCTAATCTTTAAGAATTCCAACGTGCATCTACTATCATCAACTGCCAGCTGTCAAATGGCGTTAGATCTGACTCTGCTACTCAGGTACCTTGAGATGTGGGACATTAACCCCTTCTCATGCGCAAAAGGATCACTAACTTTTAGGCTATCTGGTGGAAAAGAAGGAATGTTTCAAAACGGAGATGTGAATATTTACATGTCCCGTGGAAAGAGCTAAGAATTTATTGTGTAATAGTACAGGTTCGAGGATGACTCAGACAATGGGGCCTCTTTTTTAATACTGGTTAAATCCATTTAAGTTTTCATGTATTTCCGTACTTTTGGGATTTAAAATTGCTTCTACAGGGAAATAATTGTATAATTATTGATTTATGTCCCAACACTAGTAGAATTATTCGCATTTCACAATTTTAGTGAGAAATTCTATTTCGAAAATTATCATCCGAGTTTTTGTTGCACTACAAAATAAAAGTGTAGAAGAAAGAAGTAGAAAGAGGAATGAAGGAATTCTATCTCGTAGTGAGATAAGTAACTAAATTTTCTTAAACGATTGAACTTGTGAAAGATCTCTTAAGTAACCTTTCTGGTGCTTGGATATAAATTATTATAGATATTATTCGTTTGATATGATCTTTTTCAAAGCTAATGTTCAATTACTGGTGCAGATTTCAACAGGCTTATTTGCTTAGTGAACGATGGGCGAAAACTTATCCTCGATAAAAAATGTATTCTTTTTGTAAAGTTTGGCTGTGAGTCTGTTTCTTTCATTCAGTTATTCGTAAGTTTATTGGTGCCCATCAGTAATTTTAAAGTCATTGTTTGTTTTGCATGTGAGCTGATTATAAAATGGTTGTGCTGTTTACATTCAAAATAGTGTGTAATGTGCTTAAGTACTACTCACTTTAAATATCATATATAGGTTTATTATTTACTCTTTATAGTTTCTTTATTTCTGTACTGCTGCGTTATTTTATATCCTATTTTCTGTGTATTCCCTAAACGGTGTGAAGAGTATTCGTACATCAGAAAAGAGATCGGCAAAGTAGAATCGTACCATGAAACTAAATGAAAATTTTGTTAACGTTACTCGCTTGTTTATTCTATTATAGTATTTTTCTTTTCTAGGTTATCAAATAAGCTTTCAACATGCCACTCTCGTGTAGATTTTACAAGGAAAAATATCCTGAAGTGGAAGATGTTGTGATGGTGAACGTTCGAAGTATTGCTGAAATGGGAGCATATGTTCATCTTTTAGAATACAATAATATCGAAGGAATGATTCTTCTTTCAGAACTTTCCCGACGACGTATTCGATCTATAAATAAGTTAATTCGAGTGGGCAAAACAGAGCCAGTTGTTGTTATTCGAGTTGATAAAGAAAAAGGTAAGCGAACTGCATTTTTAAAGGTAAATTAGTACGCTAGTTCTTTGCCTCGAAGATTTCGAAAGGCATCCCTCATTTGTACGGAACCAAAACGAACCTGAAGCGAGTTCACACGGACAAAGCGATCACTCATAAACATGCCATTCCTGTAAAAACGCTGATGCCAGCAAAATGGTTTCGTCATATTTGGACTTTTACAATGGCGTCTTGAATCTCGCTGGCCCATACCGTTAATGGCCTGTGGAAAACCTGCAGAGAGAAATGGCATGAAACTCTTGTGCCTCTGGTCCAATGTAGAATGTGTAACAATCCAAATTTTTATTTGTTTCGCTTCAGACTTTATTAAAATAAGCTCTGACATTTCTTTTTAATAGCTCTGTCTCAGAGAAGAAAAAATAGATTTAATATTTCTGCCAAATTGAAGAAGAGGTCGTAAGATGACATTATGTTTAGTTTTAGTTAATTGAATGGAATTATTTAATGAAAATATTAGAATAGCAAGTTCCCGTTATTAAATAATTTAAATACTAAAAGTTTTACCCAATATAAACTGCAGAAGTATTTGTAATCATAAAATATGTTTTAACAAAATTATAATTTACTACTTGTCCAGAAGAAGAAAAAAAGATATATATGCTGTTGTTGATTTGAAATGAAAAAAAAAAAAAGATATAGGTCTAATTAAGTAACAACGACAAAATATAGTTGATAAATGTCGTTAAGTTAAAATAGCTTCTTGACGGATAAATATAATGATTTTATGTGATCCTGTCAATAGTTAAGGTTATAAAGAGTTTGAAGTGTTTATTGTAAAATGAATAGCATTATAAATATGTTCCAGTAAATGAGTTTCGGGTCCCCTCAACTTCTTTACCTCACTGTATAATGTAATTATATTCTCTGGTATATCTGTGTACAGGTGTTTTGTCTGTTCAAGTAGATTAATAAAATGCAAATAAGGTGGTTAATTTCTGACGTTGAAGCTGTAGTTTCATTTGGTTGATAGAATTTTGAAGTAGTGTAGAAGTAGATGTGTATATTTCTGACATGTACTGGGTGGCTAAAAGGAATATATTGGAGTTGACGAGTGATACTAAATATGGATTCCATCTATAAAGAGTATTTCAGACTTTCCAATGCTCCTATATTTCCTATTTTTCCTATATATTTGCGTCTCTTCCTATAAACTCCTATATTTCCTATTTTAATGAAACCTTCTATATTTTTGTGGCATTGCTACTTCCACTTGTAAAAATAACATAAGGAAATAAGATGTGGGTGCTCGGAGGGCCAAAAGAGGGAATTCAGGGAGGATGTGAAGCGATTCTGCATTTGTGTGGTTTCAAAACTGCTTAAGAAATTACCTATATTGAGATGGTTGTTGAAGTACCTGCAGTGTCTACATCCACTATTCAGAAAGGAGATTGCTTGTTTATCCCTTGCACAGAATTTGGCGAAAGAAATGAAGCATGTATTTGCAGATTGTAAGAACATCGATGTCTTCATGGACGAGTGGAAACTCTATTCTGTGGAGCCAGATCCTTTTTACACTTTTCTTATGGTCGTTGCTTAGTATTGGTAAGCTACATACGAAAACACTAAGAAACTCGTATAAAATTTTGCAACGAGATGATTACCCACCTAGTTATATATAGAGTAGAATGTATGTTCATATTTTCATGTTATATTGGTGTAATTTCCATATTTTTTTTTCCTACCTATTGGGTAATTGAAATGTTCCTTCCAATAAGTAGAAATATTGTTATATGAGTTTCTTTGTTCCTTGTTCTTTCAAGATGTTCCAAATGCACAAATATTCCTTCCAAAATGTTCCAGGATATAATTGAAATGTATCTTTTCCACAGCTTCACGAAACCTATATTTTTTTCGTCGTGATTTCCTATATTTTTTCTCATTAGCATTGGAAAGCCTGGTATTTCAAGTTCGAGCCGATGTTATGTAGAACTGAGTAAAATAAGGGTTGGTGTTGAATCCGATATAATTAATTAGTCACGCTGTTGACCTTATCTTGGTGATCGCCGATGTTAATATGACTGCACACTTCCTCGCAAGTTTACTTTGATAATGCTTATGTCATCTAAACCAGTGTTTTATATATATATATATATATATATATATATATATACATAAAGGGAGACGCCTTGTAATCCAGAATACCATATATCTCCATAATTACATTTAGGGATTCCAATCCAAAGCGATGTCGTAACCCCTTTATTTTAAAAATTGAAGTCCGTATTTTCTGTGGGTGTTTTAGAGAGGATAAAGTGACGTTACAAATGTTGCAGTGGAAATTGCAGTTTTGGGCAGTAGCCTCTAAAGCTGATGGTCTGATAGAACACGATAGATGGTGGCGGCTTTTCATAGTGTAAGCACACTTTGAAAATAGGTCGGATATAAACCCGATTAGCTTTTTGTATACGTAATAACAAAAACAAAACAGATAACCCTCTACACACATAGACCTGCTTTCTGTAAGATAAATACTTCAGAAGAAAACATACTTGTTATCAATTTTATATATATAATATATAAAATCGAAAAAATATGAAATGTATAATTTTGGTTCATAAAATTGGTTTCTTAAAACCCCTTTCCGATATTGACTTGGCTATGTGTTATTCCGTCATAGCATTCAACATGCTGAAAATCCATACACAACTGTATGCTTTGTACACATTTTTTGTTCTCTCCTTTCTTTCTTACATTTTTTTCTTTCTTTAAGATCAAGCAATAGACCATTGTAATTCAGCGCTCAGCACTTCTGTTTAATGTTTCCAGTATCCGTTTTTTTTCTCTCTAGATATTATTGAGGGGTCACGATGGCTCAGTTGTAGAGTGCTTGCTTCTGGAGCATTGGGTCCCTGGTTCACTCTCAGACCATGCGGGTTTTTGATGGATAACATCCTGTCCGTAGGTTTTCTCAGAGTTCTCCTGGTTTCTTCCACATTCTGATTCCACTAGTATTTTAATTAATCATCGGTCTTTGCCTAAAGGGTGTAGACGTTGAACGTTAAAATTTAATTTCATTTTCATTGGACAGCAGTAGAAAAGGAAGTCGCCCAGGATATATTTAAAGTTCCGTGTTCACATCCACTATCCTGGGAAACACGTTAAAATGACTAGGCACCGGATTTAAATCCGGGACTTCTCGATTGAGAAGCAGGAACGCTAATTACTGTACTATCATATGCCGTCTCAACTCTGTGAAGTCTGATCAGAATGACAATACTTTATGAAAAACTGTATATATATTTATTTATTCTATTAATATTATTATTATTATTATTCGGATTAAAAACAGTGAAAAATCTTCCCGATAAAAGGCTTTCCAACACTGTAATGGTTATTAATAAGATATCTAATTTTACGTATGACCATTATTCCCTTTAGGCTAAAGGAGACGGGTGTTTAATGAAAATCAGCGAGTATGAAATAATCGGTGTGAAATAATGTAAAAGGAAATGGGAGAATCCCGAAGAAACTCAAGAACACATTGTTGTCCACCACTAACTCCCGTGACCAGGGACCGAACCAGTCCCCTCGCACTAAAGGTGAGTGTTGGTGAGTCACCGTGCCCCTTCCTCATTAAAATAAGTAAATCGTAACATGTTCCTATAATATTAAGTCTTAACTTCTCTCTGTTTCTCTCAGGCTACGTAGATCTGAGTAAGCGAAGAGTATCGTCCGAAGATGTAGAGAAATGTACAGAAAGATTTGCTAAAGCGAAAGCGGTTAATTCTATTCTTCGTCATGTAGCAGAACTTCTACATTATGAAACAGATGATCAGCTGGAAGTGCTCTATCAGAAGACAGCGTGGCATTTTGAAGAGAAATATAAGAAAAAAGCATCTGCATACGATTTCTTCAAGCAAGCTGTCTCGTAAGTATCGATCGGATTAGCAGTGCTTGATTATTTTCTTAAAATCATGTTTTCTCCCCTTCCTTTTTAAATAGTGAGTGTCAATAATTTGAGCTAAGATCGGAAATAGGTTCAGTGAATGAGATCTAGTGGGTTAAATAGTGGGCCCTATGTATACCAGGTACCCCATGTAGAGTGAAAACTTCAGAAATAATCATACATTGTTATTTAATATTAACATACTCGAATATGGTATCTTTTCCCGTCGAATTTCCTCTAAAGGTTTTCCTTATAATAGTTATTATTTTCATTTTCTGCTTCTTAATGTAATTTAAGGTATGCTAAAGTAATATCATAGTATAGGGCTTAATTTGTTTATATAAACATTCGGGTAAATGCTTAAAAAGATCTGTAAGGAGTTTTTGAGAATGTTTGGCTAAAAGCTCATCTATGTTTGATGATTAGCAGATTTCTTTTTCCATAATGCAACAGAGTAAAATAAGCACAAATGATCAGCCAACTCAAAATGTACTTTACTCCTTTAAATTATTATGAATGTTTTATAAAATCATATTAAACATTGAATTTTTGCTGACAGCTGTCAGCATTGTCAAGACTTAGGTAAGGCGAAGTCTTCAGTGGGGAAAGGCTAATTATGATACCCTATCCTATACGTATATGGGTTTAGTATCGTGTAGTTTAAAACGTTGTAAATAGTAAATAATGGTTTAAACGTGAACAGTCGATTTATGATTTAGTGTGTTATATTGAATATTTGAGATTTTATTAAAAGTTTAATCAGTATGTGATATATGATGTTGCTTTTTAAATTGTTAGTCAAATCTTATATGTATTTTATTTTATTTTTAACGTAGTGATCCGTCTATTCTTAATGAATGTGGCTTAGATGAGACAACGAAGGAAGTCCTCCTGACGAATATCAAGCGAAAGTTAACGTCGCAGGCGGTGAAGATCCGAGCAGACATCGAAGTAGCCTGTTACGGATACGATGGCATAGATGCAGTGAAAGCAGCACTTAAAGCAGGATTGAAGTGCTCGACTGAAGAAATGCCTATTAAGATTAATCTCATTGCTCCTCCATTATATGGTAAGCTACTAAAAACTTTTGATTTATCTTTGGAAAAGTGAAATTGGAGTAATTAGGTAACAGTTTCAATGAAAAGTTTAGAAGTGGAAATAATTCTGCATAAGTAGAGAAAATGGAGTTTAAACAAACTTACGTAGAAAATGTGAATTGTGTGTATTTCTCTCTGTGAATGTGTTATTTTATCAAAATATAATTCAATTGAAAGTACATTTCACACTTAACTAGCAAAGACTTGAAATAAATACTTTTTTCATCACATTATTTTTATTTGAAATACTAACTTGCATACTATATCAACAATTCTTAGTATTTTCACAACAAATCTATAGTATAAATTTTAGGTGCAAAATTTATACTGTATATATATATATATATATATATATATATATATATATATAGTATGGCGCTAAATTCGTTGTACAAAAGCAGAGGAATGATTCCTGAGAGTAAAACAAATTAAAAAAAGTTCTTATAAACATAGGGCGAAAACCCCATCGTTTACGTGTTATAGGCTGCCGAAAACATGAAAAAATGAATTCTAAAGGTCCATAGCTCCAAAACTATGGGACCTACTGTAGTCGGCTCAAGACTTCACTTAGAAACTAGTATGTGCCCTATCCAAAAACACATGTTTTAGAATCCTAAGGTACTCACGCAACAATTTTTATGGAGGTAGTTGGAGAGTACTCTATATCATAAGCTCGTAGTCAAACTTCCTCTATAAAAATTGTTGTGGAATCACCTCAGGATTCTGAAACACGCATTTTTGGATAGGGCACATACTAGTTCCTAAGTGAAGTGTTGACCCGACCAAGATAGGTCCCATAGTTTTGCAGTTATGAACCTTTAAAATTCATTTTTTCATGATTTCGGCAGCCCATAACACGTAAACGATGGGGTTTTCGCCCTATGTTTATCGGAATATTGATTTCAGGAATCACTCCTCTGCTTTTGTACAACGAATTTAGCGCCATATTATATATATATATATATATATATATATATATATATACACCCACTGAATTAAGCCTCTGAAAATGTCAGCAGGGAAATAGGTGGGCGAAATATCAGGATCAATTAAAGAATCAACGCAATATAAAAGTTAAAAGATTTTATTTCTTTAAATTAGTTAAATTACCACAGTGATTCGTACAGCAATTTTATGGCAATTCTAGATATAGTCGGGGTGACTTTTTAACTGCTGGAAGATTGCAGATTGAACAACTTCCTATTCAGTTTGGAGTTTGGCAAAGGACAACTGTATTCCGTAAAAATATTTTGTATAAAATAAATCCTATTGTGGAATATTTCGGAAGTAAAATATTCCCTCAATCAGAACTCCGAAGTGGGACCAATACAAGGTCTGAAGAACAAAAACTAAGCAAGACAGATTTAGTACATGAATGTTGAAAATCTGTGCAAAGCGAGAAAATATAAGGTGCTAAAGAAAGAAGTAGAAATATATAATGTAAACATATTAGGTCAGTGCGCATGAAATGTTCGCCCCACATGCATCATTTAAAAAGGCCAAATAAAGGAAAACTACAATACCTGGTTAATGAAGATAATTGCAAACGATTGGATTCTGTGGTGAAAGAAAATCTTGAGTTAGCGATGTGAAGAAATCCTCAACCGCATGTTGCACGCCCGATCATTAGGGGAAATATTCCGTTCCAAGAGGTATTCGAGATGCCTGAAGATGGTAGTCAGTGGGAGAAACGTTAGAAGAATACTGTGAATGGGAAACTTGTTTCATATTGCAACTCATGGATGGCCTCCTTTGAACATCATTTGTGTACACATTGTCGTGGAACGTCTTTTGAACATTTTTGGGTGCTTGCGGGATAAGTTGCAGTTCATTTCAATAGGAGTTCAGCATTGTAAGGATCAGCAGTGATAGTTGCGCTTGCCTGAGAAAGATATGATGGATCAAGCGCACAATAGCTCACCATACCAACATCATTATCATCTAGGGGGTTTGGAAACTTGGATATTTATCAAGATGCAGCCACTGTCCTGACCGGGAGTTCGTATGTTAATCACAGTTGTAATAAGTTTACTGCTCCGAGAATTGAAGAGACTCCTGCTAAGTCAGTGGTTGACAGAAGTGACAATCCGATGTAGAAATCTTCCAAGTTATTCCATACACTCAAAGAGCTGCATACGTTCAGACGACGATTCTTATTGGCTGATGTCAACTCGTATCGCACCCATGAGTCCAGTTATTGCACTCTACCGGTTGCATAGACCCTCTGAACGACAGTGGTATGTTGTATGCCTAAGTCGTCTACAGCGGTGCGAACACTTTTGCAAGTATTCTTCCAGTGTTCCTGAGGACCTTATCCGAACATAATGTTGGTCGGTGCCCACGGGGCTGATTTTGCAGTACTATGTTAACGGAACAAAATGTGAAACCAACAATGAATGATGTATTTCTGACCTTAATGCGCTGTTGTTTTTGCGGCTTGTTGTGTGGAATGTCCCAGTTTGAATTTGTGAAATAAATCACTCTGAATTTTGTTCTCCGTGGTGCAGTTTTATTCGACCATGTTCAACAGCACACTGCCTTCTGACTGTCTGATTACTCCAGCTTGTTTGCTGGACTGTACTGAGTTGTGGCATTAGACGGATGACCTTACTGCATTTCGGTATTATGTTGTTGAGGTGGGTTTCCACTAGACGTCAGAGAGAATGCTTCATTTGCACCAACTTAATACTTAGTGCTTCAAGAACTTTCGTTGTTGATACAGTATTGTGAGGCAATTTAATAAGGACAATGGGGCGATATACTAACCTCACATTAACCAGCTAAGAGCTTTCTGGCTGGCCATACCCCTTCATTGACTCTAATGCCAAAATATTTAGTTTTAAGTGGTAATTTGTGATTTCGTGTTTATTTTCAGTTATGACCACATCAACACCAGAGAAACAGGATGGTTTGAAAGCTCTGAATAATGCCATTAATAAAATCGAAGAAACTATAACCGCAAGCGAAGGTGGACAGTTTAGCATACAAATGGCTGTAAGTATATCAAGATACATATTTGGTCTAGGAATTAATTCGTGCGGTTGGTACGCACACATTGAAGCTGTAGTACAAACACAAAATACATAAATACCTTAAGAAAAATATTGTCCATCGCTAGCCACCACTTTCGCCCATCTGTCAGGCAATGTACGGATTCCGTGGCGAAAGAAGTCCTCATCCTTGGAAGCGATCCAGTCAGAGACCCATGTTTCGATATCTTCTGAAGAAGTAAACCGCTGTCCAATCAAATCGTTGTTCATGCAATCGAACAAGTAGTAGTCCGAAGGAGCAACGTCTGGTGAATACGGCGGGTGGGGTAAAACTTCCCATCCGACATTTTCTAAATAGGTTTTGACCGGTTTTGCGACATGTGGGCGAGCGTTATCATGTTGAACAATAAGTTTATCATGTCTGTTCTCCCATTCTGGTCGTGTTCTGGCCAGAGCTTGCTTCAAACGCATTAATTGTCGTCGATAACGTTCTCCATTCATAGTTTCACCCGGTTGCAGCAGCTCATAGTACACCACACCTTTCATATCCCACCATATGCACAGCATAACCTTTGCACAGTGAATATCTCGTTTTGTTTGTGATGGACCTGGTTCACCTGGTTTCACCCAGGCCTTTTTTCGTTTAGGGTTCTCGTAATGGATCCACTTCTCATCACCCGTAATAATTCGATGCAGAAACCCCTTTCTGCTCTGTCGTTGAAGCAGCAATTCGCAAATGGTTTTTCATCTTTCAACGTCTCTGTCTTTCAATTCATGTGGAACCCAATGTGACATCTTTTGAATCATTCCCATGGCTTTCAAGCGTTTGGAGACTGTTGTTTGATCAACGCCTAATGCTGCTGCAAGTTGTTCCTGCGTTTGACACGAATCCTGCTCGAGCAATGCTGTCAATTCTTCGTCTTGAAATTTTTTTGGCTGTCCAGCTCGCTCTTGGTCTGCCAAGCCGAAATCACCACTTCTAAACCATGCAAACCACTTCTGACACGTTCGCTCAGCTAGAGCATGGTCACCATACACTTCCACCAAAATACGATGACTTTCAGTCGCACTTTTCTGCATGTTAAAGTAATGCAGCAGGACACCCCGCAAAAACACTTTATCAGGCACAAATTGCGCCATGTTCACTTAACTATTTGGTCTAGGAATTAATTCGTGCGGTTTTTAATAAAAATTGAAGCTTTATTTCAAAAACAAAGTAAATGAATACGTTAACAAAAATATTGTCCATCGCTAGCCACTACTTTCTCCCATCTTTCAGGCAATTTACGGATTCCGTGTCGAAAGAATTCCTCATCTTTTGACGCAATCTAATCAAAGATCCATTTTTCGATATTTTCTGAAGAAGTGAACCGCTGTCCAATCAAATCGTTATTCATGCAATCGATCAAGTAGTAGTCAGACGGAGCAGTGTCTGGTGAATATCGCGGGTGGAGTAACACTTTCCATCCGACATTTTCCAAATAGGTTTTGACCGGTTTTGCGACATGTGGTCGAGCGTTATCATCTTGATAAATAAGTTTATTATGCCTGTTATTCCATTCTGGTCGTTTTCAGGCCAGAGCTTGCTTCAAACGCATTAATTGTTGTCGATAGCGGTGTCCATTAATAGTTTCACCAAGTTTCAGAAGTTCATAGTACACCACACGTTTCAAATCCCACCATATATACAGCATAATCTTTGCACAATGAATATCTCGTTTCGGTTGTGAAGGACCTGGTTCACCTTGCTTCACCCAGGCCTCTTTTCGTTTAGGATTCTCGTAATGAATTCACTTCTCATCACCAGTTACAATTCGATGCAAAAATCCCTTCCTTTTCTGTCTTTGAAGCAGCAATTCGTAAACGGTTTTTCTTCTTTCAACGTCTTTCTTTTCAATTCATGTGAAACCCAATAAGACATCTTTTGAATCATTCCTTTGGCTTTGAGACGTTTGGAAACTGTTGTTTGCTCAACTCCAAATGCTTCTGCAAGTTCGTCCTGCGTTTGACACGAATCCTGATCAAGCAATGCTTTCAATTCTTCATCTTCAAATTCTTTTGGCTGTCCAAATTGCTTTTGGTCTTCCAAGCTGAAATCACCACCTTTAAACCGTGCAAACCACTTCTGACACGTTCGCTCAGCTAGAGCATGGTCCCCAAACACTTCCACTAAAATATGATGACTTGCGGTAGCACTTTTCTTCATGTTAAAGCAATGAAGAATAACTCCCCGCAAAAACACTTTATCAGGCACAAAATGCGCCATTTTCAGTTGAAGAAAAAATGTTGTTGTTTCCGCTTCAAGCAACTGACATATACTAAACAAGATGCTCAATGACAGTAGTTTTCAACGCATGTTTGGATCAACGAAACTATGGGACAATAAGCTAGTTACGCCATCTTTTGTAAAACCGCACGAATTAATTCCTAGACCAAATACAAACTGGTGTTGTTGACGCTTTAATCCACTGCCCTATACTACGAACGATACGCGATGACAGGGGTTTGCAACACATGTGTGGATACACGGAACTGTGGGACGCTCCGTTCGTTGCGCCATCTCTTGTCCACCCGCACGAATTAATTCCTAGACCAAATATATATAAAACAAAACGTTGTTTTTTTTCTGTTACCTATTTTCGTATTAAAATGTAGTGTACGAAATATAATGATGCACAGACATGTATCCTTCGTCTCTTGACTTTCTTAAAGATATATATATATATACAAGGGCGGATCTAAGGGGGGGGGCTACGGGGCTATAGCCCCCCCCCCTTGACGCTCAGGTTTACACTGGATAAAATGGGCTTCAATTCTGCTTAACACTGGATAAAACGGCAAATTATGGTTTAGCCCCTCCCTTAATCATATCCTGGATCCGCCACTGTATATATATATATATATATATATATATATATCGAAGGTACTTTGCAGCTACCTCGTATCTCAAAAACAAAACTTAATTTTACAGAAGAACGAAAGTTTGAAAAAGTTAGAGATTAGTTGAAAGTCAGCTGATACGAGTTATGAATTACGATAACAAATTGACTTCTCCATCAGAAAAGTCGCTGACTTTTAACTAGTCTCCAACTTTTTCAAACGTTTCTTTTCTCTTGTAAAATTGTGTTCTTTTTAGATACGAGGTAGCTGCAAAATACCGTATATATATGTTATCACATAACCTTGCTCAGGGTGTTATTGTGTTTTAATATATATATATATATATATATATATATATATATATATAATTTCTAGCAAATTTATATATCGTGCATACAACTTTTAATGCAACCTTATCTTAGATCTATCATTTACTGAATCTTATCATCTATAAATTAGTAGTAGATAGCTTCTTAAAGAAAAGTGAACGATTAAAGAACCAAAGTACTTTTCTTATAATGATTGGGACTTCAGCTATTAATAAAACCTATGCCATTAAGTGGAGTATGTCTAAGAAAGCAAAAGAATCTTTGGCGTCAAAGGCATAGCCAGCACAGGCAACTTTTTTTTTTCTCGAAGTAAGACATGTTTAAACACTAAATACAGTAGACTTACCTTTGTACCTCGGATATATCCTATTCGTGCTGGATAATTTCGATAAGCGCTGTGATCTTGCCCACCATCACGTCACGAGACTCCCTCATGGCTATGCTAGGTAGCATACACGCCTTCGACACGGGAGACTTTAGTTTCAATTTCCGGTACGAGCTCATATGTTTTAGATTCCATATTAAGCTGTAGTTGTCGTCTTATATAGCCTTGGCACTGAAATGGGACGTTAGAAAACAGTAAATATATAATTAGCAGTATTAAAAAAAGGTACAATATAAGTCTTGTTGCTCGACATTCCATGATATTGCAAGGGGGAAGAAAAAATTAAGATAACAAAATTTAAACATTGTGATGCTTCATATATCTCATTACCACCACACTTCATCTGAAACCTTAAAGGATTCCCGATTCGTCCTAAAGTCGTTTACAGGAGACTCCCAACCTCTTTCTTCCATGTCCACGGTTCTCTACAGGTGTTGCTGATATAAAACAACCCTGGGTTTATAATCTAGGAGTGCATAATATAGGCAACAACAAGGCAACCAGCCATCTTTTTCACTAGGGTATCGCTTCGCGAAGAGCTCAGGAAATAGCATGTAAATAGCACCTTACCTACTAAAATATTTCAGAAGTCATTTATTCGACGGACATCGTCTTATTGTCTGGAGTGGCAGCTATGAAAGTCAGAATAAGGATTTTAAAGTTGCTTGTATGTAGATGGACACTGTCAAAAGAGATCATCTTCATTTGAAATAATTCAATACAAATTCATGGATAGTTTCCTGCCTAATGACAGTGACCTCGCTGATATTGAGAGGAACTTAAAAGACAATCCACAGGTATTCCATCGAGAACAGTACAGCGAAATGATTTTGCACTCGAAAGCAAAACAAATTTGAAATAGTACAATTGCAATACAATGATTTTGTTAGTACAAAAAATCTTGAATATTCTCGTGTTAACGGAGGAAATGATTGTAATGGTAATAAGGTTCCGTGGCTAAAATTTAAGGAAACGTGTGTTGAGAGACAACAAACAGGAATACTTTCGTACAAAACCTCTCACAATGCTACGGACTACTATCAAGTGAATCTCAATCGAAACATTAAAACTCGTCCACGAAACATGGGTATTTTTACTCTCCCATTATTTTATCCATTGGGACATCGTATCAGCGAAGCTAAGCAAAACGACTTATTGTGCCTCGTATATTTCGTTCCTCCAGTGTATCACAACAGCTTCTGCCAACAGCTGATAACGATGAAGATACGCTCTAAAAAGGCGAAAGTGAGTTACATTATATACTTTGATCTACAAGGATGCGCTATGATTTCTCATTACTGTTGATTTTTTATTAGTATATTATTAAATATTTGTTGTTAGTTACATTTATTTTAGTTGCGTGTTATGTATTAGTTGTCACATTATTAAGAACTTTGTAGTTTCTGCCAGACTGAACCATCTCCCATATATTTGTACTAAAGACCAACTTTAGTGTTTTTAATTGCTGCCAGACTAAACCATCTCCATTTAGTTTTTCTCTATGTTTTATTTCAATCTGAAGAAATGTGATATCTATGATACTTTGACAAATAAAAAAAAATCAATGGAAAACAGTTAACTTTTTTTCAAATTCATCAGACTTGCGAGTAGAATGGAAACTTTACCTCTGTTTCTTAATTTTCTACTTCATGGATTTTTTCCACTGTGTTTCTGCACCATCTAGTTGTAAATGACGATGCCGAACAAGATCATTGGCACTGCAGGAATGCGCCAGAGATGAGACGAGAATTGATGCTATCACGTCTCGTTTCGTGTCAGATTTCCAGACAAAACAAAAAATAATACGAGTTAAAATACATAATAAACAACTAAAGTGTTAGAAATTTGCAATATTTTGATCAGTATCCAGCAAATGCCATAAGTTACGACGGAAGCAAGAGGCAATCGAAGACAATCGATGAACAGACAGTTGACAATCCAATATTTTTCTGCCCTTATAAGAAGACCAAATTTAAGGTCATTAGTTTTTTGTCTTGTGAAATGTTGATGTTTGGGTACTCGTTAGTCTCGCCCTCATTTTTTTGGAAATATTGTGAAATAATCATGTAATTTCTGTATGTAAGTACTCGTATTTAGTACTTAGAGAATTCCACCTAGTGAAATAGTTTGTGTTGACAATATGTTCCCTTTTCTGAAACGGTATGTCTTAGGTTCAATTATAATTTCATTGGCGCAGATAGAAACTAACCAATTACAAAGATTGTATCGTAAACATTTAGTTCAGTAAGTAATATTTTGTGTTCTCTAGAAAATTAAACAAAGAAATTTTATTATTCTTTTCTTTCTGAACTATTTTGCAATAATGGGGATGACACAAGAACGATAATGTCAGATTGTTTTATACGGAAAAGACCGGTGCGACTATAGTTGTTATGTCACAAGTAGGTGTCACCTGCTTTTGCACTATCATATACACTTAATATATTTATTGTATTGGCATATATTTACTCGATCTCGACACTTGGCTGCATGGTTAGCATGCAACCCAGATTCAATTTCCGGTAATAGCTCATGTGGTTCGGATTTCACATTAAGCTGTAAGCCCACGTAGTATATTGCTTCGGTGGATCCAGTGTCCAAACTCTTACCTCTTTCGATTCACATCAACGATCACCGGTACTCCTACACTGCTCAAATTCCCCTTCTACGTATCCCAGACATCTCTGTTTTTTCTTTATCTTTTTTCGTAATTTACAAGACCCAAGTTGACACAGTTGTGGTTTATGCATTTAGGGTGATGTTATAATATTGACATTTTATTCAGGGTGATGGCACAATACAGAAACCCTGACACAATAGTCTCATACTTGTATTTTTAATTTCTGTGGAAAAGAAAATCTGGAATAGTCTCTAGAAGAGTTTCTTGTGAATGCTGATATATACAGTATATATATATATATATATATATATATATATATATATATATATATATATATATATATATATAATGAAGGTGTATTTGTTTTTGTACTAATTCGTTATAAATACTGTTCCACTACAGCCTAAAGTTGTTACTGCGACTGATGAAGCTGAGCTGGCCAAGCGAATTGAGCGTGCTGAGGCTGAAAATGCTGAGGTTGCAGGAGATGATGATGAGGACGAGGAGGCTGAGGCATTTTCTGGTGAAGAGGACGGACGAGGAGGAGGAGATAATGACGAAGATGAGGATTGAACGAGCTTCCAATGGGAAGCCTTCGAGGAACCAGGTGGCGCCACTTCACAGTTATTAAACAACATGGCTGTGGATTTTGTTTATATGGTTTAATAAAAATTCTTGAAAAATCACAAATATGCTAAGTTTCTTTAAATTATTTTAGGACTCGAAAGTGAACAAACGTAGAAAAGCACGTAAACTTTTTTTTTGTACATAAAGGTAACAATAGTTAGCTTTGTTTAGTAGCTACAATAGCTCTGTTTAGTACGTAAATATGCAGAGCTATCTAATGCAGTATTATAGTAGTAGTAGTTGCATCTTTTATACCACTTATCTTTGGATACATCTTATTCGCCCTTTCTGTTTTATTGATATATTCTCACTGGATCGTGTTAATATTAGTCAATAGTGGCCACACAATATTACTACCCCCGGGCCTCAAAGTATACAGGGTTTAATGAACTATACCGACAAACTGTAAAAGGTGATTTCTTACGTCAAAATTTAAAAGCTCATATGGATCTATGGGTAAAAGTACATCATTTCAGAGCTAGGGACGTCGAAATGTCACCACGGCATGGCGCGTCCTCAGGTTGCGGATCGAGGAGAAGGCAGAGGTTAGCTGCGAATATACTGAATAAGCAGTCGCGGACAGACGACTAGGAGTGGTCCTCCAACTTGGGGGTTTGGGTAAGGCTAACAACCTTACCCTGTAAAAAAAAAGGCACTTGTTCAGAAACATTCACAAAAGCCTCGGACAAGGACTGATAACTTGGCACGACTTCAGCAAAAGAAAATGGACATAAGATTTGGAAGATGAAATATTAAAAGTCTTTATAGGACAGGCGCGTTAAAATCCGTAACGAGTGAGTTAGAGAAATACAGGATGGACCTAGTAGGAGTTCAGGAAGTTAGGTGGGAAGGAAATGGTTCTATGAATTCCGGAAATTTTACGTTCTTTTACGGGGAAGGAAATAAAAATCACCAGTTAGGAACAGGGTTTATCGTTCACAAACGAATATTACCAGCAATTAAACGGGTTGAATTTGTTACTGACAGACTTTCTTTTATTACTCTTATAGGACGGTGGTGTGATATTATTGTTTTAAATGTACATGCTCCAACTGAAGATAAGGATGACGATACAAAAGACAGTTTTTATGAAGAAGTTAAATGGTTATTTGACCATCTCCCGCGATACCATATGAAAATTCTATTAGGGGATTTCAGTGCAAAGATAGGACGAGAGGATATTTTCAAACCGATTATAGAAACGAAAGTCTGCATAAAGAAAGTAATGACAACGGTGTTAGACTCGTGAATTTTGCAACATCCAGAAACCTAATCGTGAAGAGTGCAAAATTCCCACATCGCGACGTTCATAAATACACTTGGACATCACCAGACGGAAAAACACATAATCAAATTGATCACGTTTTAGTAGATAGAAGAAGGCAACCTAGCATAATTGATGTCCGGTCGTTTAGAGGGGCTGGTTATGACACTGATCACTACCTGGTAATAGCGATAATACGAGAGAGATTATCATTGAATAAAGGTAATATTCAATGTCCGAAAACGGAGAGATTTAATTTAAAGAAATTAGAAGAGAGCCAGGTAAGCGAGGAATACCAGATTGAAGTTTCGAATAGATTCTCGGTTTTAGAAGATTCGGAGTGCACTAGTGTTGAGGATACTTGGATTGAAATTAGAGATAGCATTAAAAGTTCAGCAATAGAAAAATTGGGACACGCGGAGATAGAAACAAACCATGGTTCGACCAGGAATGCATTAAAGTAGCAGAGAAGAGAAGACAGGCAAAATTACGCTGGCTACAAAATCCGAATGAAATAACCACAAAATTCCCCTATCTTTGTTCTAAAACTTTCAAAACTTTTAGAACAAAGAAACATGATTTTTTAAAGCTAAAATTAAGGAATTCGAAGCTAATAGTAAAAATAGAAACATTCGGGACATGTATAAGGGGATCAACAAATTTAAGAAAGGCTATCAACCTCGTGCGTATATATTAAAGAAAGCTGACAGAACAGTTCTCACTGATATGGATAGCATCTTAAATAGATGGAAAGATTTCTTTGACGATTTGCTGAACACGCAGCCAAAAACTGTGCGTGTAGAAAAGGATGGATATATATATATATATATACCGCAGAACCGTATATTCCAGAACCCAATCGAATAGAAGTAGAAACCACTATAAAGAAATTAAAGAAACACAAATCTCCGGGTGTAAATGAAATTCCGGCTGAGTTAATTTTAGCTGGAGGCAAAAAATTGTGGAACAAGATACACAAACTCATTCTCCTTATCTGGAACAAGGAAGAATTGCCACAAGAGTGGAAAGAATCAATCACTGTTCCAATTCACAAGAAAGGCGACAAAACTGACTGTAATAATTATCGAGGCATTTCTCTTTTGTCAACATCTTATAAAATCCTTTCAAATATTCTGTTAGCAAGATTGACCCGATACGCAGATGAAATTATTGGAGATTATTAGTGCGGATTTAGACGAAATCGATCAACTATCGACCAAATATTTACTATTCGCCAAATACTCGAAAAAAAAGTGGGAATACAATACCCCGGTACATCAATTATTTATTAATTTTAGAAAGGTGAATGACTCGATTAAGAGAGAAACATTTTACAACGTTCTTACGAAACTTGGAATACCGCGAAAGCTAATTAGATTAATTAAGATATGTTTAAATGAATCCCAAAGTAAAGTCTGGATAGGGAAACTTTTGTCCATGAGCTTTCACGTCGAAAATGGACTGAAACAAGGAGATGCGTTGTCGCCATTATTATTTAACTTTGTGCTGGAACACTCTATAAGGAAAATCAAAGATAGCAACCAGGGCCTAGAATTGAACGGTATTCACCAGGTTATGGCATATGCTGATGATGTAAATTTAACAGGGGATGATAGGAGAACTATAGAAAGAAATGCAGAGATCTTATTAAACGCTGCAGGAACATTGATTTAGAAGTAAATGGAAGAGAAAACTAAATACATGGAAGTTCGTCGGGACCGTAATACGGCAAATTGTGTTGGTTAAAATATTAAATAATACTTTTGATAAAGTGAGTACTTTTAAATATTTAGGATCAATATTAACAGACGAAAATCATATTCATGAAGAAATTAAATGTCGACTAAAACCAGGGAATTCGTGTTACTATTCAGTTCAAAATCTCTTGTCGCGAATTCTGTCGAGAAATTTGAAGCTTAAAATATATAAAACGATAATCATGCCTGTTGTTCTGTATGGTTGCGAAACATGGTCGCTTACTCCGAGGGAAGAACAGAGACTGAAAGTATTTGAGAACAAGATCCTGAGACGAATATTCGGACCCAAGAGGAACGGGAATGGTGAAAACTTCATAACGAGGAACTACATAATTTATATGGTTTACCCAACATTGTTAGGGTCGTCAAGTCTAGGAGGCTTAGGTGGGCGGGTCATGTAGCTAGAATGGAAAAAAGTATGAACACTTTCAAAGTGTTAGCGGTAAGAGCAATCGGAAAACGACCATTAGGAAGACGTAGGCGCAGATGGGAAGACAATATTAAGATGAATCTCGCGAAAATAGGAATGCAAAGTAGAAACTGGATCCAGTTGGCTAAGGATAGAAGTCAGTGGAGAGCTTTTGTGAACGCGGCATTGAACCTCCGGGTTCCATAGGCCATAGAGTTTGTTAGGGACATTGAAATGCATAAAAATATTACATTCCAATACATTTCAAAAACTAGAAACCGTGGAGTGGCGGTCATTATCACCGAAAAGAAGTCATGCATAAAACTGGTAGTAAGTTAAAAAGTATAATAAGCTTCATAGCTATCTAATTCAATCACATGACAAAACGACGACAGATTACTACAAAGAGAATGATACTAGCCCAATGTAAAGCGTTGATATGTAAAACCCAAAGTCTCAGGTTCATGCTCAAGTGCTCGTAAATTTTTCATATTATGAAGGCTATTAGAAGCAATGCAGTATGACGTCAGTAAGATTCGCCAGGTAAATATGAATGTGCTTTTTATATAATATATTCTCAAACCATAGAACAATCAATGGGTTTGAATGTTAAAATAATCCATAAGTATTGGGTAATGTGATTTTCTGTATCGTATTGTCACTTCTGATGAATTGATCTGGTACGACAGGATCTAGAGCAATTGAAAGTCCGATTTTACGTTTAATGGGAAACTATCCTCTGTGATGGAAGCAGTGGTCACGCGTACTATGTCACAAACTCTGTACATGTTCAGAAAATACACCGAGATGCCAGTCAGATAAGATGTACTGTATCGTTGATTAGATGTTTCGCAAATTTCTCTATTGTAACACAGCATAAATTATTCATGATTCTATATGGCACAACAAAGTGTTATTCCCCTCAAAGACGTATTAGACGACAACCTCTATAAATTCGTGTTCCAATCAACCTGTTGTGATTAGTAGTCGTAGTAGTAGTAGTAGTAGTAACCTTTTGCTTAGCTGGTTTCCCCATTTCTGCTCTTGTTTTTTGTCGTATGAATTTACATTTCAGCCCACAAATTTAGAGTGAAGAAAATGTTCAATAAGAAAACAAGTGTTCAAATATTCAAAATACTTCAGAATTATATTTAATTCAACTCCTGATTGTTCTCATGTGGAACAGTTGTCACAAATCATTCGATTTGTTGACATACAACGTGATTCTGTTCAAGTTCGGGAAGCATTTATTGATTCTATCTCTGTCAAAGGAAAGACTGCTGAGAGTATTTCTGCTGAAATACTGAAGTAACTACAACGTGATTGCAAAGGCCAATCTTGTGATAAAATCAGCCTACAATGACCAGGCAATATTCTGGAGTTCAAACTTTGATACAGAATATAAGTCCTTTGGCGATTTTCGTTCCTTGTAACAATAATTTATTGAACCTTGTTTCTTACATGCTGCGCACGTTAACGTTCTGGCGAACACTTTGTTTGGAGCAATGGAACGTTTTTGGTATTATTCTCTAGATCTATTCACCGATGAAATGTGCTGCAAAATCACGTAAAAATTGGTCTGAAACGTAAAACTGACACTAGGTGGAGTTCAAAAGCTTTGAGGGCACTTTCTAGTCAATTGGATGAAGTAATTAATCTGTTGAATGATCTGCGTGACACTTCGACTGAAACACTTGATACTAGAGGAGATGCTGGTCTTCTTGCAAGCATTCAGTCATTTAACTTCATCGCTTTACTATATTTCTGATTAGTGTTGTAAATAGAAAAAAAACCGTTCGTATTTTTTCAGAAATGAACGTTTTTTTTTTAGAAAAAAAAACATTGCCTCTCGTTTTTTTTCTAAATTTCGTTTTTTTTCAAATAGTCATTTGTAATGCATCTTATGTCTATTTAAGTATTAAATATTTTTATGTAGGTATAATCACCATAAAATGCAACATAAATTAAACGCTAAATACTGATACGCTACAAATATTTTACAATTTACATGAATACCATACCTATTAACAATTCGGATTTCAGCAGTTTTCATCAATATCAACTAAGAAATAAAAGTAGAAATGAAATTTTGTTTTTTCGTGAAAGCAGGCCTTAAATAAGTACGAAAATAATGTCACGAACAGTATAAAATTCATATAACTTGTCTAAAGATAAAAACTAATACTAATTTGCCTAATAGTATTTTTCTAAATGTCATATATAAATAATTTGTCGACTAGATACATATGATATGCAGAGCCGGCTCTACCATATATGCAAAAAGGGCATTTGCATGGAGTGGCAAGTTTGGATGGTCCGGCAAAATCTGTTATAAGTATATTATTTAAATTAAATATTTCTTGTTGGAAACAGACTTCATGATGATGGTAGTTACACTTACTAAGCTGACATTCTATTTGAATACTACATTCATAAATTATGTTTAGGTTGCATTAGTTTAAGGCCACATGGACAATGCTAAAGCAAATGGTCAGCTTGATTGTTGATTCTCGAACAGTAGTGAATATTTGTTCCATTTAGTAAGTTATCACAGTTTTGATATGACAACTAGTCTTGTTTTTGTCAGAAGCAAGTTCCTTATTATTGAAGATAGAAACAAGTTTTTTTTTTTTTTTTTTTTTTTTTTTTTTTTTTTTTTTTAATGTTAACAGATATAGAAGAGAAATCAAGAAATCAAGATAAAAGAGCTAGTTGCACTGGAATTGCAAACTGATACATTGAGATTGAAGCTCGATAGTGAATTATATAAAAAGGATTACCATCTTTCCTCTGCAGGTGTGTTTGCTTTATCTTTCACTAACATAATATATATATATATATATATATATATATATATATATATATATATAACAGACACAACGCGATTGCATTTTTATAAGTATTTAAGCCTCTCTGAGTGCAACTGCTCTTACCCTCACCTTTGTTGTTCATGCTGGAGTAGCATACTTAAAATCATGACTTTTAAGATTTGTTCTTTCTGGAGAAAGTGGGAGGCAACAAGTTATACCATTGCATGGGGCGACAATTTGACTAGGACCGGCTCTGACGATATGTATATAAAAGACATGAATATAGGATGACACAATTTGAAGTAATGCAGGGTGTTTCAAAATTAATATTAGGGTTTTGAAACCTTGTAGTATCTATTACAATTAACTTACTATTATAAATATTATATCAAATGAAAGAGCAACTCAAACAATTTTGTACGCACGCATGTACACTCATGTCCAAAATTATTGTCGCATGTTTATAAATATGTTGTAGGAATATAATTTGATAACGAATTCGCCCGGTATTTCTTATAATGTTACTATGTGTATAATCGGCAAACACATGTATGTGTCAAATTTCATGTCAAAAGAGCAGTAAATAAGAACAATAAAACGAAAATAAAACTTTCTTGTCCATTTAGCAACATTTTGTTTTACTCATTCTAATTTTCGTATTTATAATCCTTTTCCTATGAAATTTACCACAAATACACATTTCCCGATTATACATATAGTATCAGTATTAAAAATACCCTGCAAAATCATTATCAAATTATATTCTTACAAGAAGACAGTTATAGTTATGCGACAATCATTTTGGACATGAGTGTACATGCATTGTTTCTTCTGTCTGCCGTTAGAAAGAGCAAGCAGCAAAGATGTAGACTAGAGAGCAGAAAGTTTTTTGTGTTTTAATAAAAACTAAATCTGTACAGTGCAACGGTCTGTGTGAAGAATATTAAGGAGACGCTTGCAACTACGTCCTTATCGTTTGCAGTTGCTACAGGTCTAAAGCCTACAGACTACGGTTTACGTGCCAATTTCGCAAGTGAAATATTGCTGCAGAACAAAGATTTTCTGGATCGTGTCATCTTCAGTGATAAATCGAAATTTCACCTAAGAGCTAATGTGAATACTCATAATGTTTGTATCTGGCCATCAGCAAATCTCAGGAGATGGTACACTTGAAACGAGACTCCCCTAAATTGAATGTGTTTTGTGCCATATGGCGGAAAGTTTATGGGCCTTTCTCGCCTATCGACTAGATGTGTGCCGTGTGACGAATGAATCTCACATTGAACACATGTAGCAAAGACTGTTTGAGGTGCATTTGAGGTTTGGTCTTTGAGTTGGTGTTTGAGGTCTTTTACTTGATGCATTGCTTATAATTGTACGTAAAATGTAATAAGTACTACGAAGACTTAAAACCCCAAAATTCATTTTGAAACACCCTGCATTTCTCACCAACAGTGTTGGAACTAAAATGTAAAAAGGAGAGAAAATTTTCCTTATAAAGTTATTGTTTACAACAACGATATTATTATTAGTCGAGACTAACAACGATATTATTATTAGTCGAGACTATAACTACAACAACAACACGAGTTAATAGTCAAAAAAATGTGATCAAATGTATACTCGGTGGCCCAGGTGGCCAAAGTGGCACACACGGGTGCATTTGTTTAATCCGCTCCTGTGTGGACACTAATTAAGATATCGGGATATTATTTTTGCAAAATATGGTTGGACTATAGTTTATCATAGTAATTTTTTTCTTCTGGTGTTGAATTTCCTTCTCAAATTTCACCCCAGTCAAAAATTCGAGAATTTTCTAATTTCGAATTTCCTTTACTTTTTTTTTTTTCCCTGTAGCTTCCTTCGTTGTAGAAGGACCTCCTTAAGACTTGCCAGGTAGATACCTCGGACGGATACCTAATTGTTGACATCAATTGGACTGGCCTGCGCGCAGTGTTGCCAATTAGGGAAATTAAAAGTTTCCTAAGTTTGGGCAAAAAATTAGACATTTTTGTTTATAAATCCGTACTATATGTCCGAGTGCAAGACAACTTACGCCAATCGTACATTTGTCCTTACTTAACAATGCAAGTACAGATCGTTACAATGGGGTAATTAGGGAACGCACGAAAAATTCGTATTTAGGTTTTAACACGATTTTTCTAGTTTTTCCCTACTTTACTGTTTACCGTAATATATTTTTGGTAATTAAAAGTTTTGTTCCTTAAATATCGTCATAATATTCGTAAGATATATTAGTGATGTAACAGTGTTTAATTTAAGATAGTTTGCGTCTGTCTGGTAGCAGTGTTATCAGCTACAGAAAATTTTAATTCCAGATTTTAGGGGGAAATTTTGGAAAATTATCTGTTTTGTCTCTATTATTTCCCTCTTGTTGGCGATATAAGACCAAACGTACCAGTATCTGGAAGTCTCGTCTTTGCTCTACACAACGAACTATAAAAAGTTTCAATAGGATAATTAGAGGAAGTACAGTTGAGGTTTACAGTACACCTTGTTCTCTAATTGGGAAGATCACTGTGATTTTTTAAAAGGTAGAATGAGATATTTTTTATTGACATGCTTACTTTATTAGATATCGTCACATTACTTGTAGGATATATTAGAGGGATACCAAAGCTTATTTTAAGATAGTTTGTGTGTGTCTGATATTAGTGTTGCGAGCTACAGAAAATTTTAATTCCAGATTTTAGGGGCAAATTAAAAAAAAATCCCTTTTTGCTTCTATTATTTCCGTCTTGTTGGCTACACTCGAACAAACTACCAGTGTCTAAAAGCCTCGTCCTTAGCCTACACAGCGCACCATAAAAAGTTTCACTAGAATAATTAGGGAAAGTACAGTTGAGGTTTATAATAAACCATGTTCTGTAAATGGTAAGAAAATGATGAATTTCTGAGGTTGAATTAGATTTTTTAAAATTTTCTTGCTTGCTTTGTTAGATATCGCCATGATACTTGTAGGATATATTCGTGGAGTACCAAGGTTTCTTTTCAGATAGTTTTCGTCTGTTTGATGGCAGTTTTTCTAGCCAAAACAATTAATTCCCGATTTTAGGTGAAAAATTCGGAAAATTTCCCTTTTCCCCTCTATTATTACCCTCTTACTGGCTACATTGAAACAAACGTACCACTACCTGAAAGCTTCCTCTTTGCCCTACAGAACGCACCATAAAAAGTTTCAATAGGATAATTAGAGAAGCTGTAGCCCAGGCATATTTGATTTTTGCTTGTGAGGCGTGAAAAGTGTCAAAATTTCATGTGTATGACAGAATTTTTTCTTTCCCTCTTTGGATGGAAGCAAGCGACTTCAGGATTTCACTGTACCTTGTCAACACACCAAATATTTTTTTAGGTGACTTGAACCCATATAGCAGTAGTGGTACTAGATTACAAAAAATTCCCTAACCAAATTTCAAAATTTTTTGTAAGTTTCCCCCCTACATTTCCCACCTATTGGCAACACTGCAATGCAACTTACACCAAAAACTAGCCACATCCATTTTCTAAAAAACAAGGACTTAACCATATCAATCGAATGAATGGTTTTTGAGCAATAAGACGCTAACTGGAAATGTAGGAAAACGCCAAAAATGACCTGGGGCCGAAAGGAATAATCACACAATTTTGCTAGTATATAGGTACAAAGAAACAAAAGATTTGTAAGTTACGAGGGCTTCGACTCAAGTTCTGTTGATTATTTCAATAATCTGCAACGTAAATCGATAAATAATAGTTGCCAGAAAAAAAAAACAGATTTAAAAAAAACATGAAAAAGAACGATGTTTTTTATTGAAAAAAAACTTCACAGAAAAAAACCGTTTTTTTACAACACTATTTCTGATCTGCAGGTCTCTCATATATTGATCGGATCCAAAAATGCCTTCAATCTCAGGATATGAGTTTCAATCAAACTCTTATTCACTTACAGAGCCTAGTTGAGAGCATTGACACTTGAGCTGGCAAGGAAATCATATCTGCAGCTGAAGGAAGTTGCAGGGCATGGAAAATAACTGTGAATACACACACGAGAAAGAAATGCATGTCTGGAAAAGCAAAGAATAAACCCCTGACTGCACAGGCCAAAGTGAAGCGCTCTATCAATGAAATTCTAGATGAGATGAGACAACAAATGTATGATCATTTTACTCAGATGCATGACTTCAACGACAGATTTGGGTTCCTGTGTTCTATGGCCAACTTTGTGCAGTAGCTAGATGTTGAGAGCAAGGAAAGGCTAAAAGCATGTTGCTATGATTTGGCTTTGTTCTACCCGGTCCCCCAATCTTGGACTTGGGGGAACTGTTCCCCCCCAATAATCTGACTTAAAAAGTGCTCTTGGGATAAGTGTGATGATTTGTGTCCGACTGCCACAAAAGAATGAGAGATGAAATTCATTTCTCTTGGCTTTTCCATTTCTTTTAAAAAGAATCGTATTCTGTAGTATTTCAAACTGAACTTTATGCTGTAGTGCGTTTAGTAGTCTCATCAATATGTATGAATTCCACTTGCGCTACTTGGGCATAAATTGCAATAAATGCCAGAAGAGGATATGCCTCTCTTCTCATTGTCTCAGCTGTAGGTACGGGCACAAATTCCGGGGAAGTGGAGAGACATGTCCCCCCAAACATTGGAACTGGAGGCTCTCCCAATAATCCGATTTGAAAAGTGCTTTTTGCATATAAGTGTGATCATTTGTGTCCGACTGCCACAAAGGAAAGTGAGATGAAATTGGTTTCTCTCGGTTTTTCCATTTTTAATGAAAATGAAGGTGTGCGAGTGTGTGACGTAACCTGATGTGAAATCTTATCTTCTCTCCCCTAGGCCCTAGAACACGACGAGTATATAGACTACTCAATGTCAGTAGAACCCATCTTTTCAGTAAATGTATATTTCATCTATTTGAAGTATCAGCCTAGGCATCTATTCATGCTACGTAAGCCAACTCTATGGCCTATGGAACCCGGAGGTTCAATTCCGCATTCACAAAAGCTCTCCATTGACTTCTATCCTTAGCCAACTGGATCCAGTTTCTACTTTGCATTCCTATTTTTGCGAGATCCATCTTAATATTGTCTTCCCATCTGCGCCTACGTCTTCCTAATGGTCGTTTTCCGATTGCTCTTACCGCTAACACTTTGAAAGTGTTCATACTTTTTTCATCCTGGCTATATGTCCTGCCCACCTAAACCTCCTAGACTTGATGACCCTAATAATGTTTGGTAAGCCGTATAATTTATGTAGTTCCTAGTTATGAAGTTTTCCCCATCCCCGTTCCTCTTGAATCCGAATATTCGTCTGAGGATTTTGTTCTCAAATACTTTCCGTCTCTGTTCTTCCCTCGGAGTAAGCTGCCATGTTTCGCAACCATACAGAACAACAGGCATGATTATCGTTTTATATATTCTAAGCCTCAAATTCCACGACAGAATTCGCGACAACAAGAGATTTTGAACTGAATAATAACACGAATTCCCTGTTTTTAGTCGATATTTAATTTCTTCGTGAATATTGATCCTAGATTTTTGAAAGTATCCACTTTATCAAAAGTATTATTTAATATTTTAACGCATTCATAATTTGCCGTGTTACGGTCCCAACACACTTCCATGTATTTAGTTTTCTCTGCATTTCTTTCTATTGTTCTCATATCATCCCCTATTAAATTTACATCATCAGCGTACGCACAACCTGGTGAATACTGTTCAACTCTAGGCCCTGGTTGCTATCTTTGATTTTCCTTATAGCGTATTCCAGAACAAAGTTGAATAATGATGGCGACAACGCATCTCCTTGTTTCAGGCCATTCTCGACGTGAAAGCTCGTGGCCCAAAATTTTCCTACCCGGACTATACTTTGGGATTTATTTAAACATGCCTTAATTAATCTAATTAGCTTTTTCGGTATTCCAAATTCTGTAAGAACGTTGTACAATATTTCTCTCCTAACCGAGTCGTAAGCCTTTCTAAAATCAATAAATAGTTGATGTACCGGGCTACTGTATTCCCACTTCTTTTCGAGTATTTGGCGAATGGTAAATATTTGGTCGATAGTTGATCGATTTTTTTCTAGATCCGCACTGATAATCTCCAATAATTTCATCTGCGTATGGGGTTAATCTTGCTAATAGAATGTTTGAAAGGATTTTATAGGATGTTGACAGAAGAGAGATACCTAGATAATTATTACAGTCAGTTTTGTCGCCTTTCTTGTGGATTGGAACAATAATTGATTCTTTCCACTCTTGTGGCACTTCTTCTTTGTTGTAGATAAGGAGGATGAGTTTGTGTATCTTGTTCCACAATTTTTCGCCTCCAGGTTAATTAACTCAGCCGGAATTTCATTTACACCCGGAGATTTGTGTTTGTTTAACTTCTATATAGCGATTTCTACTTCTATTCGGTTGGGTTCTGGAATATACGGTTCTGCAGTGGGTATCTCCTTTTCTCCCCGCACATTAGTTTTTGGCTACGTGTTAAGCAAATCGTCAAAGAAATCTTTCCGAAAATTTAAAATGCTATCTTTATCAGTGAGAACTGTTCCATCAGCTTTCTTTAATATAAGCACGAGGTTGAAAGCCTTTCTTAAATTCGTTGATCCATTTATACATGTCCCGAATGTTTATTTTTACTATTATCTTCAAGTTCCTTAATTTTAGCTTTCAAAAAAATCGCGTTTCTTTGTTCTAAAAGTTTTGGAAGTTTCCCGCCTGATGTCTATGAAATTTCATTTGGATTTTGTAGCAAACGTAATTTTGCCCGTTTTCTCTTCTCTACTAGTTCGAACCATGGTTTGTTCCTACATATTTCCGCTTGTCCCAATTTTTCTTTTGAGAGAGGATGCTTCGTAAGCAAAGAAAAGAATTCAATTGCTGGAATAATTTTCTCCATAATCTTAAGGTTACATCTGTTAACTAAAGAGTATATGAGATGCGTCAGTTTTCTGCAACGATTCCTGTAATGTTATTGAGATTATCATCATTTTGCTCAAATACGAGTAGCCTATCGTTGGGCCATACATAATTGATATTCTTTCTTCATAGTTTTGGGGAAGTCATTATTTATATTATTATAAAACAATTTTAACGTTGATCTTTGTGGATGCCTAATTAGAAACATACCAATTATAAATATGCATGTATTCAGATTTCAGAATGTGTTCACAGCCGTGATTTGTAATGTTGACATGTACTACTACTTCATCTACATCGCCTAATATCTAATACACTCTGCCTAATATTTAATACACTCTGCCTAATATCTAATACACTCTACAACAGGTTCACCTCAGAAATCAGATTCATCTACCGTAATATGAGTTTCATCTCCCTTCTCTAGAATAAGCCTCAAATCTGCCCACCACCCAATGTTGAAGACAACGAATGGCGTAGTTAGGATTTTGTTTCGAGGGGCTATGTCCAACACAAGGAAGGAAGTGGGCAATTGCCCACTTGAGTTTGAGAATTAAATATATTTTAATTTATGCATAAATTGAAATTATAATGGCAAGAATTGCAGACCGATAAATCCTATATATGATATGATACAAAAATTTAGGAGTGAATCTAACCCTTTATTCTATTCATACAAGAAAAAGGAAGCATCCTCTTGGCCTTCCTAATTTCTCGGGCTAATTATTCCCCCGTTTTGATTTTCTTTAATTCAAACATTTCGTTCTTTTAAAAATAACACTGTTCAACAACGAAAATGTAAATTGAAAAAAATCAACTAATTCTTATTGATTTTGTGGTGCTGATCACGAATTTGAAAGTTATTTTTGAATATTAGCTCTACTTTTCGTTTAACAGGCATGTCTAATAATAACGCTTTAAAAATAAATATATTCGCTTCGTTTGGGGTAAAATGTTACACTGATCCGGCAACACTGGAGAAACTACATGAACGCTTGGTTTCATTGTGTTCCTTATCTCAGTAGTGTTCTGCTATTGTTAGAAAAGACAGGTTTAGTGCTGTTATCAGCGTTTTGGGTGTGACGTTGTGTAATGCAGGACATAAAAATACAACTACAAGTACGCAAAAATACTGGTATTTCGAATGTATATTGTAATGATTTTGGTACAGTCAATAATGGTCCGAGATTTATCCTTTCACCAATTTTATTATAAAATTGATAAATACAAAACGTCTTTGATTACAAAGAGAATAATGCTGTTTCCTCGTTAATGTCCAAGTAGAGGAGTATAGGTGTTTTGCACGGTGCCCCTTCTCTCAAAGCAGTCTCCAAGGCACCTGCCGGTTCGGTGAGTTTGGAAGGATAGCCCTCTCAGCTCAAGGCAGCTTCGCAAGGCTTTGTTGTTGAGAGGATCCCTAGTCCAGTGCGACCTCAGGGCGGTGTAGGTGATTTGATCAGTTGGACGACTAATGCTGGGTCCCTCGGTGTTCCTCCTTTTATTTGTCCTCCTCGGGTCCTTTCGTGAGGTCCGTCTGCTTTCGGCGTTCCTCGGTGTCCTTCCGCATTGGCTTGCTGTCTGTTGTTTATAAATAATAGCACGTGTTGAGTTGACACGTGCGTCTGTTGTGATGTGGGGATCCTTGCAATATTTTTAAATGGTTGTCGGAACTATTTCAAGTGACATTTTGAGGATTTCAATAAACAAAAATGCCGCGAAATTGTGTAAACAGTGCGGATAGCTTCTGCTACGTGTGTGAGGAAGTGACATTTTCCTCACAAAAGCAGACTATAACACCACTAATAAGAAAAGCCTATCAATATTACTTTGGTTGTAAAATTGGAGACCAAGATAAATCTTGGGCACCCCACATTGTGTATAACACATGTGCCAGCAATCTAAGAAATTGGATTAATGGGAAGGGGCGCTCAATGCCTTTTGCAGTGCCCATGATTTGGAGGGAGCCAAACGACCCCCTCACAAAAGCAGACTATAACACCACTAATAAGAAAAGCCTATCAATATTACTTTGGTTGTAAAATTGGAGACCAAGATAAATCTTGGGCACCCCACATTGTGTATAACACATGTGCCAGCAATCTAAGAAATTGGATTAATGGGAAGGGGCGCTCAATGCCTTTTGCAGTGCCCATGATTTGGAGGGAGCCAAACGACCCCATCAGAGACTGTTATTTTTGTATGGTTCCTTCCGTCAAGAAGGGAATTTCCACGAAGAAGAAGCGGGCCTTGATCTATCCTAACATTCCTTCTGCAATGCGCCCTGTTCCACATGAGAAGGACTACCTGTTCCTGACCCACCTAAAGAATACGATCTTTTTTCTGATGATGATCAAGAAGTTGAAGCTCCTGAATCAAGTACTTCAAAGGACCCTACGTTTGTGGTATAAGAACCTCCATGTGAACCACATAGACTTACTCAAGAGGGACTAAGTGGTCCAATCAGAGACTTGGACCTCTCGAAAAGCAAAGCCGAAATTTTAGCGTCACGCTTAAAGCAATGGAATTTATTGCAGGAAAAAGTAAATATTTCAGTGTATCGGAATAGGGAGAAGATGTTCACTTCATTTTTTACTATGGAAGACACACTTGTGGCATGTACAGATGTAAATGGTCTCATGAGGGCACTTAAAATTAATTACGAACCTACGGAGTGGAGGCTCTTTATAGATTCGTCCAATGTGAGTTTAAAGGCAGTGCTTTTACATATTGGAAATGAACTTCCTTCAATTCCTGTAGGTTACGCAGTTCATATGAAGGAATCTTATGAAAACTTGAAACGTTTACTTCAAGCCATTAAATATTACGATTTTCAGTGGCTCATTTGTGGTGACCTTAAAGTAATAGCACTGTTGCTAGGTATGCAGTTAGGGTATACAAAGTATTGTTGCTTTATATGTGAATGGGACAGTAGAGATCGTGGATCTCATTACCGCAAATGTGATTGGAGTACCAGAGAAACTCTTCAGCCGGGAGTGAAAAATGTGCAGCATGAACCACTGGTAGATCGTAACCGAATTTTGCTTCCCCCTCTACATATTAAATTAGGTCTTATGAAAAATTTTGTTAAGAGCATGAACCAAGAGGATGAGGCCTATAAGTACCTAAGAGGACAATTCCCTCGATTAAGTGATGCCAAAGTTAAAGAAGGTGTTTTCATAGGGCTACAGATTAGGCAACTATTCAAAGATCACAAGTTCGATGAAATTCTCCAAGGTGAGGAGAAAGCTGCGTGAGAAAGCTTGAAGAGTGTTTGTTCACAGTTATTGGAAAGAAACAGAGCAACAAATTACAAACAACTGGTAGCAAAGTTGTTATTGTGCTACGAAAATCTTGGTTGCAATATGTCTCTGAAACTCCACTTTCTTCATTTACATCTAGACTTCTTTCCCGAAGATTGTGGAGCAGTAAGTAACAAACATGGTGAGCGTTTCCATCATGATATTGCAGCCATGGAGAAGAGATATGAGGGAAAGTGGAGTTCTAACATATTGGCCGACTACTGTTGGACTATTGCAAGGGATGCTCCAGATGTAACCTACAAAAGGCAAGCCAAGCAAAGACGCTCAAAATAAAATAAACATAATCCTGTACAAGGGATCACATGAAACTTTTGTTTACATTGTAGTGTAGTTCTTGCAGAAAAAGGTATTTGTACATATTTTTCATGTTTTGATGTTAATACTGATTTTTATTACAGCATTGTTAATGTTTAACTTGACCACGGTTACTTTATTTTCTGTATCGCTGTGAAACTGGTATTTGCGCAATTTTGAAAAAGGAAGTACAAGGGTATAGAAAGCTATAGGTTAGGGCACTTCTTAACTCCCCAGCTTATCACATCACAGTGAAATAGATAAAAAAGTGAAATGTGGGTTTTTACAAGGATTTTGCTTAAATGTTCTATAAATATTAATACATTTGTATATATACAGCTACTGCTGTACAAGGGCGTTTTTTTCACAACCTAAGCTAAGAAAGTTCTTCTATTATCATTTCCTTTCATATTATGCTTAAATGAATGTAAAAATCGCAATTTCAAAGAATTTACATACTTTCGATCAAAATTTGTTGAACAGTGTAACTAAACGATATAATTTTTCCTTTGTTATAATAACTAAAGTCCTGTCATGTTGATATCCGCGCAAGTTGGTGTGGAACACCAGTTTCGCTTACCCACTCTTAGTTTTGGTGTTACTGGTGACGGCCGACTTGAATAACAACTGACAACAGTCGATAAAGTATGATAAGCGAAATGAAAGAAAGTAACATCAAGAAAAAGAAACATAAAAGTAGAAAGGACGAAAGAAAGAATAAAAAGGACGCAGTTCTTACATGGAATGAAATTTAACAAATACAGGGTTATTTCTGAACAAAGAGCATAAGAAAGTGGAAAGTCAACGACATTCTTAGAAATGGTAAGAAGGATCATTGTGCGTGGAATGCGAAAAACTAACAAATTTATTTCGGGGGTAGTTTGAGCCCAGTCCGATAGCTTCCTAAATACGCCACTGAAAAAAATTCTGCTCCCCTGATCCTTCACAGCATTGTTTTTCAACTTCATAAATATTTTGAACATCGCTTTTATATATATATATATATATATATATATATATATATATATATATATATATATATATATATATATATATATATATAATGTTATTTCTGTCGTGGGTTGTAGTTTCCGTTACACTTGTATCCCTATTTTTTTTTTTACCGTGTCCTTTGTTTAAAAATGAATAAAAAAGAAAACAATATCCAATGATAGTCCTGGTCCAGTTTTATTTTTAGATACCAGACTGAAGGCAGTTCTAAGTATTAAAAAAAATAGGGATGCTGAATGTCACCCCATTTGTTTAATATGTATATATATATAATGTTATTTCTGTCGTGGGTTGTAGTTTCCGTTACACTTGTATCCCTATTTTTTTTTACCGTGTCCTTTGTTTAAAAATGAATAAAAAAGAAAACAATATCCAATGATAGTCCTGGTCCAGTTTAATTTTTAGATACCAGACTGAAGGCAGTTCTAAGTATTAAAAAAAATAGGGATGCTGAATGTCACCCCATTTGTTTAATATATATATATATATATATATATATATATATATATATATATATATATATATATATATATATATATATATATATATATATATATATATATATATATATATATGAAATGAAATCTTTTAAGTTTTATGTCCCACGGTTATGCCGGTTAGGCTAAAGGAGACTGTGATGATGAGTGATGAATGAAATGGTGGAATGAAGAAAGTGGGTGGAAACGGGAAAACCCCGAGAAAACCCACGCACACGGTGTTTGTCCAATACAAAGTTCACTTGGCGGGGGCTGGGATCGAACCCGGGACCCCAAGCACCAGAGGTGAACGCTCTACCACTACGGCCCACTATATATATATATATATATATCAGAATAAAATGATCTAAACACACACATCAAAGGGAAATGGGGAGGCGTAAACAGAAAAAATGTTTATGTAAATGAATGTCAAAAATAGAAGTATATAAATTACGATTGTTCGAAAAGGGGCCCCGATCTATTTCACTGGCCCCAGTTTGGTTTACGCCGTCACTCCACACAGCATAGCATTTGTAATTGTTTCTTGCATCTTTCGTGTGTATATTCGACAAGCAAAATTTGAAAAAGACTTGTATGGAATATGAACCCTATATTCTTATCCCCTAACTCTAACCGCTATTCTTTCGCTTTTACTTACCCTAGCTCTCACACTCCACAGAGGGTTACAAAACAATTTCCTTTTTATGCCTACTAACAGTGAACACGGAAATAATAGTTGTTATGCACAGTTTCTCATAACGTAGATTTCTACATAATTGACCGGTGGACGGATGGAAATAAGTCAAAGAAGAAAATAAACGTTGTGTGCGAACTAGGGGACCTCAGATTCGTAGGCTAGAGCTAATTTTCCCTTTTAGTTATTTTCTTGAACTAGATAATTTCGCTCGATAAAAAAAAAAAAAAAAAAATCTCCTAGTACTTGTAATTCAACTTAAACCACTACCTGATACATAGAAATAACATTGATATATATTGCATTGTGCTCAAGAGATGGCAGCACTACTTACATTAAATAAGGACAGAAGAATCTCGGAAAACAGACATTATCTTATATTACTTCGGAAACCGTTTACAAGAGTGAAATAGATAAGGAACAAAATTAAAATTTGAATTGTTATTTTAGGTTAACTTTTGTAAAGATGTAACTTTACTTAAAGTTCTAGCATAAGTGTTAAGAGTTAAACTTGGTTGGGTCGAAGATGCGGGATTTGTCAAGCATACTTACCTGGCGTAGGGGTTACCGTGATCAGTAAGGCGGTTCCCCCGGGGCGAGGCTCTTCCATTGCACTTCGGTTGGGCTGACCCTCGCGAATACCCCAAACGTGGGTATCTCGGGCGCGTAATTTTTGATAGTCGGGACTGCGTTCGCGCTGTCCCGGATAAGAAAATTTAAACAAATATTTCATCTCTTCAATTGGGAAAGATTCATCCTCTTTATCGTTGGATCTTCAACAATTTTCGTAGGAAAAGTCACATGCTGTCATGTCTAACATTTTCATCTTCGGAACCAATTTATATTGGAATTTCTATTAGTTATGGAAAAAGCATTCCCAGAAGCTATTTAAGGTAACATCACAGCATTCGTCTCCTAAAGATTCGGTTGCGGAGTTCGTATGTCTAGCAGACTACGAAGTAAAGATACTAACCACTTACTTGTTTCCACAATCTTACTAACCACTTACTTATTCCCACAATCTTAGATTTCTTGGCATGCATATAACAGTGACAAACCATTTTTTCATATATGGGCATTAATTCTTACAGAGGTCTTCATAAAATTCCCTCGCTTAAATAATATAAGATTTTGATTACTACCACCCTCATTAACTCTCCTCATAACTGCAAGAATTGTAGAAAGTGGTGCAAGGACTGGATGAACTGTATATCCCCCACTCTCCAGAGCTATTGCTCACGCCGGGGCTTCTGTTGACCTCTCTATTTCCTACCTTCACCTAGAGGGGGTCTCTTGAATTCTCGGAACAGTAAATTTCATTACAATTGTAATTAATATACGAACTCCTGGAATAACTTTAGAACGAATGCCACTATTCGTCTGATCCGTAGTAATTACTGCTGTGCTACCCAGTGGCGGCGTAAGGGTGTGGCGAACGGGGCCCCCGAATGGTAGGTAAAAAATAATTACTAAAGAACCTTGTTAGTATGAGCCGTACAAAGGCCGTGAAGGTTTATAATTCACACCTTCCCTAAAAGTAAATGCAATTAAATGTCGATCGATATTACACCAAATAACAGATGAAACAACAGAAATATCTTCTAATAAAACTAATCAGTGCCGGATTACGTATAAGCTAAACAAGCCATAGCTTAGGACCTCACTCTCTTGGGAACCTGGAAAGAAATTTAAAGAAAAAACTGAATGTAGATTAAAATAAATAAAATAAACGTTCCACGCTTGGGGGGGGGGGCAAAGAAAGGGTCTTTCCTAGTAAGATAGTGAAATCGGCCCTGGGGGCACGGTGGCTTAATGGTAGAGCGTTCACCTCCGGTGCTTGGGGTCCCTGGTTCGATTCCAGCTTGCGCCGTGTGGACTTTGTGGTAGACAAAAGCCGTGCTCGTGGGTTTCCTCGGGTTCTCCCGTTTCCTCCCACTTTCTTCATTCCATCATTTCATTTATTACTCGTCATCACCGTCTCCTTTTGCCTAACCGGCATAACCGTGGGACGTAAAACTTAAATATTTCATTTTTCTTAAATCGGCCCTTGATCCAAATTGGATCGCTATTGACCCAAAAGGTTACCCTTGACCTAAAACTACCTCCAAAAAAATTTTGACCCCCTATCCCCTTCTCTTACCGAATTATCGTATCATACATGCTCAAAATTGAATATTTTTAAATTTTGGTGCGGATGGTCGAAAAATTTTGAAAGTTTCATAGCTTATAGATACTATCTAGATGTAAATGTGCAATTTTTTGTTGCCATTACTTTCAGGTCCCGAAAAAAATATATGTTGTGGGTACCTTAGGGTATAACAAATTTTTTTAACCAAAAATTCAGCAACGTGTCCCCCACAATCTTTTTCTATATTTTTTTGAAATTTTCAACACGCAAAAAATAAAGAAAATACGCATCGATGATTTTGAAAAATAAATTGCTCATTTACATCTAGATAGTATCTACAATCTGTGAAACTTTCAAAATTTTTCGACCACCCCCACCAAAATTTAAAAATATTCAATTTTGAGCAAGTATGATACGATAATTCGGTAAGGGGAGAGGGAAGGGGTCAACATTTTTTTGATGTAGTTTTAGGTCAAAGGTAACCTTTTGGGTCAATAGCGACCCAATTTAGATCAAGAGCCGATTTCACTATCTTACTAGGAAAAACCCTTTAAAGAAAAAGCCTGAATGTAGGTGAAAAAATTATAATACAAGCGTTTCAATTTCTTGGCCTTCCCCCCCCCCACTAAAGAAAATAAAGGAAACAGCTGAATGTAGGTCAAAAATAAAAAGTTTCACTTTCTTGGGGCCCCAAAGAAACTTAAAGGGAAAAATGTATGTGGATTAAAATATGGATAAAATAAAGGAAAGTGTAGATTAAAAAGGAAAAAAAAGGGGGAGAAGCTGACAATGAGTGTAGATTAAAGTTTAAGGCGATGTAAAGTTGACCCTGGTATATTCATTCTAAAGACAAGCAGGGTTAACTTTACATTGTCTGGAACTATATCGTGACTATATCGTTAATACGCGTCTTTGGCCGAGGAGATCCGGATTCGATTCCCGGCGTAATCCCATGTGGTTTGGATTACACGTAAATCAGTAGGTCAATGTCTCATTGTAACTTTGATATTGAAAGTGATGCTAAACTCCAACGAAATATAATGCAATTTACTTTGCATACTCCAGTTGGTATCCTTATGTGGTTCATAAAATATGCTAGCTAATAATGGCCATCTACTTCAAGTTGGTGAGCATTTTTCGTGCAACTGAACCGAACATGGCTTATAAATAACGATACTACAACGTTATTTGCTGCAAAATACTTCTAAAACAGACCTACTTTTGGATGCAAATGAAGACGAACTGGAGCGTGTAATGTAAAGTTAATCTGAGAAACATTTTTGTACATGGTAAAAGTAACGAGGCCAAGACGTTTTTAATTTTACATCATCAATTGAGTGGAATCCAAGTTCTGTATATAAATTTGAAATCAAAAGAAGGTGTTGCATAACAAAGTGCACGATTTCTGCAAAAGCCAGTGTATCCATTGTGATCACCATCAGCTAATATTGTCTCTGTAATTTAATAAAAATGTCAAAATTGTAGACAATAAGTGCGTTTCTTATGTGAAGTGCGTTTTTTTAAAACTTATATTTGGACGAAGACTTATTTAAGAATAATTTATTTATTACGCGTAATGCTGCTTGTAGACGATCCAAGAAAGCTGGAACAAGACCATTCAATACTTGAAATTTACACGTTCGAAGAAGTATTGTTCAAAACACTTGAACAAGAGTCTCGAGTGGTCTTGAAACAACTTCTACACCATCATATAGGTATTGAATCATGTTTTATATACTTATTAATAGGTGGCAGTCCAAAACAAGTTACTGAAACTATGAAAACAAATTAAAGCCAAACTGCGTTCAGACCTGCGCATGAATAGCTACAATGTTAGCATATTTTTCCTAACTTTCTGCAGGCATTTGGAATTTAATAGATTACCAGTATATTAAATCATTTAGAAAACAGGTAAGTTGATTTTCTAGCAAGCCCTTCGAAATGACTGCTAAACCTGGAGTTGTCATGCTGACCATATCCCCGCATACTACAGGAAAACTACAGCCACTGGATTTAGCTATTTACGGTCCGTTTAAATGCTTCTATAACCAAGCTATGGAAGAATGGTTACCTAATAATCCGGGGAAACATATTGATATTTATGCTGTGGCCCAAGTATTGGGAACTATCTATCTGCGTGCCATCAGCACATCAAATATCACCAGTGGATTTTGCCGTTCTGGTATTTATCCCATAGATAGAAACATTTTCTGGGAGTCAGATTTTTTCAGCTTCTGTAACAGATCATCAACAGGGTTGTCATCTAAGTGATATACGTAGATGAAAAGACCAACACTACGTTGCAAGAACGAAACGAAAGAACGGTGCAAGTTTTCCCTTCTGCTGAAGATTTGAACTTGCCTTCTACATCAGTCCTTCCAGAGGAAGTACAACCATACCCGAAAGCACAAACTCCGCAAAGTACAACACGACGAAGAAAGGCTGGTAGAAGTAGGATAGTAACAAATACACCTGAAAAGCAAGAACTGAAAGATAAAAAAGACCACAGAGCCACACGGAAAGGAAATAAGAAGCAAGAACAACAAAGAAAAAGAAAGAAGAAATTACAAAACACTTGGTTTCGAAACGTCTGCCGAAGAATCTGAAGAGAACATAAGCCTGCATGAAGATGATAATAGTGATGTTATGCTTGCAGGATTGATGGACACAGAAGTTGAATTAGACAAGAGTATTGAAGCAAATAATCTCAGTTCGGATGACTATGTGTTGGTGCAGCTTAAGCAAAAGGCACGAAGCGTTGAATTTTATTGAGAAAAGATTTGTTGAGTGGAATCTAATTACAACGAAATTAAAATAAAATTCTTGAAACGTATTCCAGGTGCTGCAAATAAATTTTATGAAGACTCTGCAGGACAGTTTGATGTGAATCCATCTGATATTATAGTGAAACTGCCACCACCCGTTAGGCCAATAGGCTCCAGTAGAGTGTCTGAACAATTGTGGTTTCAATTTTGGTTCTTATAATATAGTGTAATAGATCGTAGGCCGAGATCGTTTTCATGAATAAGTCAACATTTTCTAATTTAGTAATATCTTATCTTATTTTCTGATAGGCCTGCGCCTATTTTACGTGAAAAGAATTAGAATAAAATGTGCGGAACATATGTTCAATTTTGATATTGTTTTAAAGCCGTTGTTCTTTGCTTTTTTCGGGATTTTAAGAGTGGACTGACAAATAGAATATAGTTATAGTCTTATTTTCATATATTAATTATCGGTAGGATTACGTATTTTTCAATAAGTAAATAAATAACGTTAACTTTCCGATTAATATTAGGTTCAATATAAAGATAAAACCCTGATCAGAATAAATATCAGAAATTTCTATTCTCTTGATTCACACGATTTTGTATATCGTAAACAACAAATTTGGATATATAATATAAATAGTACAATAATTATTTGTGATTTTATTTCTGTGAATTATCATTTTACAAGTATACGTTTCAAGGTACCTGAGGTTGTGTTTCAAGGTACATGGCCATTTGTACCATGGAACACTTTCTGGAGAATTTTTGAAAACATAACAGTATAACGAAGAATAGAAATAAGAACTTAAATAATGCCGCAATTTTGTTCAGAAAACTTCCTAGTTTAAATGCACTGCAATAGAATTGCAGAAATAACTGTTGATAATACTATATCTTGGAAAACGCAGAAAGTGTTTCAAGGTACAACAGTTTCCCTTATATATATAATAGTTTTAGGTTCATTAATTCCAGGCCTGGATAATTATTTAAATGCATATATATATATATTTGTATAGTCTATAAGGAGTTCCGATATTTATTTAATTTGTATAATTTATCTGTATATTTTTGTATAATAATTTTATTTTATTTATATATTGCATATAACCTTAGAGAAATTGTTTCTAAAGTTTTACATCTTATACTGCTTGTAGACGATCCAAGAAAGCTTGAACAAGAGTCTTGTTCAAGACCATTCAAGACTATTTGATGAAAAGGACGTCAGTACTGACGTCATTTTTGTCTTGAATTCAATGGTTTTTTCAAGAGATTTCGTTTCGGTCCTGTTCTAAGCAATCTAATTCAAGAGTATTCAATAGCCAATCAGCGCTCGAATTGAGTGCAGGAAAATACAAAACAAATATGATGGCGTCGTGAGACAGCGGTAATTGTTCAATAAATATCTGTTTATTATTCTTTTCCATAATTATCTGATGTTCAAAGTGTGCTTATGATAATAAAGATAAGCTAATATTTGGGCTGGAAGATATTGTTAGTATTTTTGTTGATAATATACACGATTTATGTAGTTACAGTGCTTGCATGTCCATAACTATTGTTAAATTTTGAGGCAGTTATAGGTATAAGTATTAATTTGAGAATTTAATGTACAATAATATCGGGTGTAGATTAAGAAGGAAGAGTTCATTAAATAAAAAACATATATATCTGACCTTTTTGCTTTAATAAGACGCTTTGTACAGTTATAAAATCTGGGATAATAAAAAAATAATTGCGTACTGATTGATGTTATGCTTGGAAACTGAAGTACGTTGGAAATTATTACATGTTATCCTATTGTAAAATATGCAATTATTTTATTATGGAATTCACACGTAGCATTTCAGAAGTTATTTATTAAGGTAGGAGTTGCTTTCATGCTTGCAGGTTAATTTTACGATGACTTTCCCATAAAGTACAAATGCGCATTCAGACATATGCCACATATACGAAGTGAAGAAAAAACATTAAAATCAAGAATGCTATTTAACAGTGTCAGGGCAGAAACATAGAAAGGGGCCCACGCGAGAGTAGGTCTCTGTGGAGCAGGCGCGTCATCGACGAAGGTTATAGTGCAAGAAACATAAGAATAAGAATAGTGCAACAAACCCTTGACATCGTATTCACTCATTTGAACTCAACTATAGTCCTTGTAACGATTTGATACTGGTAACATTAAACTTCTAAACATAAAATACTTGTTTCCTACATTATACAGGCATGTTCCGTCAGTGGAAATTATTATCCCAAACAGTCCTCTTTCATACGTACTCACATTTAACAGCAAATTACTACTTGTCTGACGGGTTATTTTTAAACAGTACCAAATATGGGATAGATTTGTGAATGTGCCTGATGTAGATATGGGCGGTAAGTCCAATGGCCGAAAAAAAAATATATTATCATTGCTTCGTTTGGTTTTCTACGTGTTCAGCCTTTTCTTTAAACAGTCTTCGATTCCATAGCATAAATAACATCAAAAGGTAGTCATTGCCTCGTGATACAATTTTGGGAAACAGTTCGATATTTCTTATTGAGTGTGATTCTACCATCAGTAGGCCATTTGAAGAATCATAGCATTTTACTCTTTTAACTTAAGTTAACCTAACGCGCATTTAATGTAAAAGGGGCAAAATACTTAGAGAAAATTCGAAGGAGGTTGCTACAATATCAATAGACCTGTTTTATAAATGATTTAATATACCGGTAATCTATTAAATTCCAAATGCCTGCAGAAAGTTAGAAAAGATATGGTAATATCATAGCTATTCATGCACAGGTCTCAATAGTTTCGCTTACAGTAAGCAGTACGCAGTTTCGCTTTCATTTGTTTTAATAGTTTCAGTAACTTGTTTTGGACTACCATCTATCAATAAGTGTATAAAACATGATTCAATATCTCTTTGGTCGTGTAAAAGTTCTTTCAAGACCATTCGAGACTCTTGTTAAGTGCCTTGAACAATACTCCTTTGAACGTGTAAATTTGAGGTTTTTGAATGGTCTTGTTCAAGCTTTCTTGGATCGTCTACAAGCAGCATTAGCTAGATACACTGTTCCATTTGTTTCTATGGTTTGAGAATCGGATACGTGCTGATGATCTGTTAGAACTTCAAGGGGGAGGTTGATGTCGGTTTTTTCAAATTAATAACGAACTTTCTTCATTTTAGCTAGGGATCTTTTCGTTCATGGATATTGCCACTTGTGAGCAGAATCGTATATAAACTGAGCTGTTTCGCTCGGTCGGGGCTCTTCTGACGCTCTGGACCACATGATTAAGTTCGACCGAAGGTCTTAATGTCTTTTGAATCAACCATATTTTATTTTTTCTTTCTTTCTTTCTTTTCTTTTCTTTTCTTTTTTTTTAGCTATGTTGTTTAAGGCTGGCAGAGTAGGTTGGTCTTTCGGAATGACCGAGGATAGGGAATAGGAGTTTTTTGGTAGATAACTAAAGAATAGTTTTCTGGGGAGAATTCCTCTTTGTTTGTTAGGTCTTGAATTTTAATCACGTCGAGGACGTGGGGATATGTATTAAATAGGTTTTATATTTTGAGATATGTTTTAATCTCTTGGGTAGGATTATAAAGGAATTCAATTTTCGAAAACCAATGGTTTTGGTTTCGAGGCCCCTCTGTTTCGAGAGCTTTGTTTCTCGGGTTAAAGTTTATTGTTTCTTGTTTCCCTGATCCTAATCCTGTGTCAGTGATTGTCAGTGATTATCTCTTGAAAAAGAGATAAGTTTCTGGTCTCTTTTAGAGCGAGACCTTTATTAGGGCAAGGCCTAATTGTTGGTGGCCAGTTGATCGTCTCACAGAGAGAGACTTTGGTTAGGGAAAGGTCCACTTGACGGGCCAGTTTATAGTCTCATGAAAGACACTTGTTTTTCCATGAACTTAACTTATCACCTTGTAGTAATTTTTTTTTAGTAAGGTATCCTTTTTCACAGGTTCTCTTGAGCTCTGGAGTCCTGTGTAGATAGGCCAAGTATTTTCTCTCAGTCAAGGAATTGCTTTCAAAGTGAAGGCTAAGTGGAACTGTGCCGCTAGCAAGGGCAGAGAAACTTATGCCACAGGACCCTTAGAAATTAGAGCATATTTTAGCGTATAATTGTGTCTAGTTAGGGAGTGTTGGGTTCTGAGTTCGATCCATCACTAGTAAGGTTTTTCGGGTTTTAAACGAGAACTCTTGCTACGTTTCATGGATAACTTTTTCCGTTTTTCCTTATATCTAGTTGTTTGAATAAAATATTATAAAAGATCAAGATAATGTTTCGTTCTTTAAAATAAAACTTCGCTGTACCCGGATGTAGTAAGAATATTTGTAATCATAACCCTAGCATTTAAGTTTTTTGAGAGAAGCCAGTAAAGAAGGATTAATTGGACATAATCCCGTATTCTATTTTTTTATTTATGTAGTATATTGATTTTTCAATTCAGTTAGAAGAAGACTTGTGTAGGAGAGATAAATCAAAGGGTTCATAGTAGTGCGATATTGGACAGCAAGCCTAATATTCTCTCTCTCATAGTCTGTTTTGGCCATTATATTATAAGTAATACTATTTCACTGTGGTAGTTATTTAGGAGACTACAATTGTTGATGCAAAGGTCGATAGATAAGAAATGCGATACCGTAGGCAGAGCAGACCTGTGGGTCTGGGGGCGGGGCCCCAGCTAGCCAAAGACTAGCTTTGTTATATAAAAATTAATGGCGATGTAAGTAATTGGTCATTCTGACCACTAGTGTTCCTTATAGTCTGTTCCAGGGTTAAAAAAAACAAACAAAAAGAACGTTTTTTATGTTTAAAACATGTTTTTTTTTTGTTTAAAACGTTTTTAACGTTTAAAACAAAGTACTTTGTTTTAAACAAAAAAAAACGTTTAAAATGTTTATTTTGTTTAAAACAATAATCTAAATAGGCATATATATATATATTACATTTTTACACTCTTAGGTATTGCTTGTCATCTATATTCAACCGCTAGATCAAATTTCGGGAACTTCCCTAATTTCGATCCGCTCAAAATGGCTCAGTTTTAAACCTCAAATTAAGGCTGGAAGATTGGTTTTGATACCAATTTATTCCTGAAAGATACAGCTTTGCTGATGTGCATTTTATGTATGTGGAAGGAGGGTAAATATCGTTTTTTGTTTTGTTTCTTCAACAGTTTTTTGGGGGGCTATTCCCCCTCTTGGGGGATAGATTCATAAAAGTTGTTACGTGAAGCAATGAAATAAGCCATTACATGGTAATATCGTGTATTTGGACTTCTTGCTTATATGGGGTAGCAGGAAGGGGGCAAAGTTAGCCAATTTTTGAAGTTTTTTTTTTTTTACGTAAATTACATTTATTTTTACAACAAACATCACTAGCTCAGTCCTTAATTAAACTAGAAAGATGATTTGGTACCAAATTATTTTTGAGGGATGAAGCTTTCCGTCAGTTGCATTTTATGTATATAGGGGGTACGTATGTACGGCCGAGAGAGGGAGGATGAAGTTGTTTATTTTAATTTTTCATCATTTTTTTCATCAGGTTTTGGCGGGTATTTCTCCCCCCTTTGTAGCACATCCCTAAAAATTGGTATGTGAAGCAATGAAGTAGTCCCCTACATGATAGTAACCTGTATGTGTACTTGTTGTTTATAAAGGAAGAGGGGGTCAAATTTGGTTAGTTTACATTTATTTTCGGGACGGTCCCATATAACACAAGATATATTTCACTGAAGTGGTCTAGAAACATAATTCTTGTTCGTATACATGATGTGTGCAGCAAAAATGATTTGCATATGGACGTGGTAATATAGTGGGGGAGGAGAGAGAATGTCTAATTCAATGAATGTTTTTCTGCGCATATATTTTTTTTAATATTTCCTACATAAAACGAATTCATTGCGCAATGGCAGCAATGGCTATCATTTCTCATATTATTGTCACAAGTATGGGGCCTACACATTAGCATCATTTTGTCAGGGTAGGGAGACTGCAAGGGTTGCCAGGGCCCCGCAAAGTCAATATTTTCATATTTTTAATGATTTTTTATGTCTGTTCTTTTTCTACAAATACGGCGGGAATTTCACGAATGTTACCTCGTTGGAATTTGTGGTCTATAAGCTTTCCAGTGGTGTATAACTCATGACTCTGTGATAATTAGGGGGGTCACCAGAGCCCCGAACATGAGAGTCTACCGTTTTGTTAAAATCCCTGGCGGGTGTCTAGAGTTAATTGTGTTGTTATGCCGTAGACACTAATCATTATTAGCTACCCATGTTGCAGATAGAGATGTATCTTGAAAACTGTTTAGTTAAAATGTCATTTGCTCCTTGTAAGCTAGTCACTGCTCTTTTCTGTAAGTTGTATTGTATTTGTCAGAGTATTTCTTCTAACTTATGATGATGCGAGAATTGTTCATTATTATGGAAATGATAGTGATAAAAAATACCCAAGTTTTGAATTTGTGAATTTGGATCTTACAAGTAAACCTTACGTTTGGGTGAATCGAGTTGCTGACTGAGACACATATGAGAAAGTAGTACTAAATGTGATCAGTATTTCAGTGAAGTTGTAGGTGCGAAGCTCCAGGGGTTTAGGAGATACAGCTACCAGAACATCACATGGAAGTACAGAATAGTCTTCATACAGTTGGAGGTAAAAGCTCTGTAAGACCTCTTGTAACGACAAAAGGTGAATAACAAATATATGGGTATATATTAGGACTAGGGGGAAGTCATATAGTAAGGATATACCTGACGGCGGCCATCTTGAAATCCGCCATTTTGAATTAAGTTTAAGTTTTTAAAATAGGAATAGGGTCATGTGATACATGATTTAAGGCGCAAATTTAATCAGAAGAGCAATGGTCACGTTAATTTTGAGTTACGCACAATTGGTAAAAAGTTACAGGGAAATTAAATATTGTTGCAGCATATGTATTAGTCCTTTACCCCACCTTGTAAATTTTGTTTTAATGATAATAATTAAATAAAAACAGGTGGATAAATATTAGGTCTATGGTAAGAGTTGTCTTGATGGCGGCCATGTTCAAATCCGCCATTTTGAAGCAGACAAAAGTTTTAAACAAAACGCATAACAGTGATACCTTATTAATAGCAAATTTTACCATAACTCCAATGGTATAACCATTTTTGCTTTATCATTAACCAGCACAAAATTAAATGGATCACTCCTTACGACTACTGCTTTGACGGAATTGTTAACGACAGATGTGTCATGTGTAACTCGATTGCCTTTGTCAGGTGTGCTCACTGTAAGCAGAGCATTTGTGCAAGTCATGCACTCTTTTCTGAACTACATATTGATTGTACTAATTGAGGACTTTTCTGGAAGAAAGACCCAAGTTCAATTATGACTCAATTCCTCTTTGGTCATTTTTCCTTAAATTAGCAACTTGTTTATGCGATAACAAATGATGGTTAATGATAAAGCAAAAATTGTTATACCGTTGGATTTATGGTAAAATTTGCTATTAATAAGGTATCACTGTTATGCGTTTTGTTTAAAACTTTTGTCTGCTTCAAAATGGCGGATTTGAACATGGCCGCCATCAAGACAACTCTTACCATAGACCTAATATTTATCCACCTGCTTTTTATTTAATTATTATCATTAAAACAAAATTTACAAGGTGGGGTAAAGGACTAATACATATGCTGCAACAATATTTAATTTCCCTGTAACTTTTTACCAATTGTGCGTAACTCAAAATTAACGTGATCATTGTTCTTTTGATTAAATTTGCGCCTTAAATCATGTATCACATGACCCTATTCCTGTTTTAAAAACTTAAACTTAATTCAAAATGGCGGATTTCAAGATGGCCGCCGTCAGGTATACCCTTACTATATGACTTCCCCCTAGTCCTAATATATACCCATATATTTGTTATTCACCTTTTGTCGTTACAAGAGGCCTTACAGAGCTTTTACCTCCAACTGTATGAAGACTATTCTGTACTTCCATGTGATGTTCTGGTAGCTGTATCTCCTAAACCCCTGGAGCTTCGCACCTACAACTTCACTGAAATACTGACCATATTTAGTACTACTTTCTCATATGTGTCTCAGTCAGCAACTCGATTCACCCAAACGTAAGGTTTACTTGTTAGAATAGTGTATAGTGTGTTTAACCTCCATTATTCTTGGAAATTAAGAAATGTTCAAATACTTCACTTGCATTTCTGTTGGTTTAGTTATGCGCACATTGATGTGCAGAATTTCGTTCAGTAATTGCTGTTATAATAAGAATATAACTCTGCTTGTAATTTACTCCATGCACAAATCCTGCGGAGGATGGGTTGTTTGTTAGAAAATTAAATCAGCTTTTTCAATCTGATATTTTAGTTGTTTTAAACATGTCCAACCAGCATCGAAAAAAAACACGTTTAAAACAATTTGTTTAAAACGTTTAAAACAAACTGAATAAAACAACAGCCCTCGTTTTAAACATGTTTTAAACACTTGTTTTAAACATATCAACCCTGGTCTGTTCTACGATATCCGTTATTATTGAGATTTAAGAAAGATGTACGTAATTAGTAATTCTTACAACTACAAGCTGTTTTTATAATTTAAAGGATATGTTATAGGAAATTAGAAAAAAAACCATTGTCATTTCTGTAACTGTACAGGAATTTTGTAGGTGTGTGCTGTGATATGTATTAGTATTGAAGAATAAATAGTAACCATTATTTCAGTTTTATACTTAACTTGTTTGCTTTCAATCTATATTTTCTTGTAGTTAGAATTGTTATAAGACCAAGATATCAACTGGAAGATGGTTACAGAGAAATAAATTTAAGAAAAAAATTAAGATTTTAAGTTAAGTTTGGATAACTGATATTTAACCTCTTTTACGATCTTGGTTCAATTTAGCTATATTTATATGCTTTGGACATTCGTGGCAGAAATGATTAAATCGAGAACCGTTATCTACTAACAAACACAATAGGTGAACCCTAAAAATACAAGGCCTAGAAGTTATAATTTTTTGACAAATTAAGTTCCTGTCATCCTGTCCTTCTGCCATTTCGTCCTCTTCCATTTTGACCTCCTGCCATTTTGTCCTCCTGCCTTTATTTCCTGCCATTTTGTCCTCCTGCCATTCTGTCCTAAATTCCCAGTTTAAACGTTACTATATTGCCTGTACTATACTCTTAAGAACATTAATATTGCAGTAAGGTATGGTTAGGTTAGTTGTGCATAAATCATCCATTGTCTACTAATGTCAATTGAAATTTTTACTCATAATTTATATGTTACCACAAGGGTAAAATTGTCATCGAACTTGCGCTGGTGAGGTTCGGAAAGAGCGGAGACAGGCGAGTATCACACTCCATGCTGGAGTGGGCATTGTTTGAAGATTATAGTGTCTTTAAACGTATGATTCAGTTATCAGTTTACTAAGAAAATTTATTACAGTGTTCTTAGTATTAGTATACATTAAACAGTTAGCGAAATTAGTCTAAAGTGTCACAAACATACAAACAAACAAAAAAGACAGAGTAAGGGTGCTTTTTGTAAAAAATATGTGTATTTTAATTTCTTCCTGGCAGAATGTGCAAGGAGAGAAAGTGTCTCTCAAAAAGATTGAGTATATTTGTTCGCCCAATAAATAATTAATCGTTATATCGCTTGTTGTGTAGCGTGGCTTTCTTATTGTTTCTCTTTAATATATTATGTAGTACAATAATTCTAATTTGATTTGATTTCTTAATAATTCTGTAGTCTTACATCCGAAAGCGGAACAAATCATTTTCAGAGGCGAGTACCGTGTAAACTTCTTTATATAACCCGCTCAAAGCTCGTTTGTTTGTAACCAGCTTGCTAAACAGGAAGCGGAAGTGACGTTTTCTGCACCAGCGTATAGGTACCACATAAACCTTCACTTCTTCCAACCTTGACTAATTACTTTCCTCAGAAGAACGAACATTAATAGCTTCTCCAGTGTTCTCTTCTATTAGGCAGAATCGCACGTTCAGAAATAATTTAAATACTGACCCTTCCAAAGTAGTCTGGCACCAAGAACTAAGTGCTAGTCATGTCAGAAAAACAAGTGCTACTAACGGAATTACATCAATTAACTCCACGGGTAAAAGTGGATCTGGAAAGGAAGGGGGACGCATGACGTCAAGCCGCCCCCTCACGTATCTTTGTCCATTGTATTTTTTAGGATGCCATAAATATTTTAAGGAAGTTATAAATATTTTATGAGGCCCCCTGCGTTACCCTTGTAACATTAATTATTTTTCCTTACATTACTTTCCCTTATTCTAATGTATATTTATACGGATTATGAAATTATTCTGGATTGCACGACACAGTTATTCACTTTAGAACATTCAAAATATATCGTATTGTTACATTACAATAATCAATCTACACTATATTGCACTTCGTTCTTTTTTATATATATCTTTTTACATTGTCATAGCAACGACATCAAAAAGATAAACAAGTCGTCATAGCAACGAAATTAACAAAATATTTTAATAAGATACCAACATTTAAATAATTTCTTTATATCTCTCTTCTTCTTCTTCTTAAGTGATTGTGCCTACAAAATAGCACTTTTTCCCGTAAATAAAAACAATACTTTGAAGTATTTGCAAAGATATATACAATATCGTAGTATAATGGCTCCCGAAATATAGGGATTCCTTCAAATTGATCACAATTAAAGGAAGAATCCTGGACCATTAGACATTTCATATACAACAGTTGCTTTACTTTTTGAGTAGTCTTCGTATATACAAAATTACAGTTCATAAAATAATATATATTATTTTCATTTCATCTCAATGTCATTCTTACATTTGTTCAATAATCAATTTTAAGTCAATAAAATTACCGACGAGAATTACATATTCAAAATGTGGAAAATTTGTTGGTTATTTTCAGGTCCTAATTAGATTCTTTAACTCAATGACATTTATACAAATTAACAATAAAGTTGCTATAAGCTGAAATACAACATAACCTATTTCATTTATTCGGGCATAGTTAGCCTAAACTTGATAGACAATATTTGTATTGTTGCATAGAGTGTGAACGAAGTAAAATAAATAACAAAAATTAATTGAATGTGTATTGACGGACGCCAGAACTTTAACTCAAGTTACATTATCGAAAGATTCGATTAGGTTACATTGAATGGCACAATCTTGAGTACAGTCCTGTATGTTATTTTACTTCACCAACTCTTTGGTTTCTATTTCAAAACTTTCTGCCACTTATATAATTACTAAGGAATCTGCGAGTTCGTAAGAAATTAGCTCGATTATTTACACTATTCCTAAAACAGTACGATTATTATTTAGGTTTCTTCTGAAATTAGGTTCGGTCGTATTGCCATTACTAGAAAATCTAACATTACACCTCGTATCAGTGGCGGCTAATGTTAGTGTTGCAGCGTTGCGCAACGACCAAAGTATTTCAAGAAAAAAAATTATTATCAATAGTAGTAAAGAACAAAAAAAAACTTTTTAATACTCGCATATATACATTTTAAATAACATATTTTTTTACTTCTGTAACTGTCCGTTCCGTTAATCAGTTTTAATACGAGAAAAATAATCCGTCACAGAGTATCTAATTTATATTGTGTTGCAGCGAGCATACAACGACCAGATTCCTTCAGCGCGGGAATTGGAGCAAATGTTAAGTCTCCTTTCCCCTATCTCAGAAGTTAAAGGGACTAGTCGTTGCAGCGCTTCTGCAACACAGCACGGTTTCCAGTGAACGAGAAGGTTTTTCGCGCTAAATAAGATCTCTGAATTTTCTTTCACTAGCAATTAACAAATGGAATTTGTTTTTATATATTCATATTTTTAAATTACGGGCCATACTGAAGCAAATCAATATAATGACAATTAAAAAAAGTGATTGCAGAATCACAAAATAAGAAAGAAAATATCTAGTAGTGTAACGTACCGGTTTACCGGTAACGATTACATTATATTAATACCGGTATGCATGTTGATACTCGTTTACTTGTTACATGTTTGATGGCTCCCGTATTGTGTATCTGTGCCAATTTTTTTATTATTGTTATGTTCGTGTGTTTGTGTTAATTACATAGGTTAGTTGTTGTTAGGTCGGTTTGCCACACCTTGGCAAACCTTTGCTTTCCCTGATATTTCGTAATTATATAGATTTAGGCTATTATTCTATATCTGAGCACACGTTTGACTTGTAAAACCTATATTGTTAGGCGGAATATAATTATGTATAAATAAATTAACCGGTGTCACAATGTGCATTGTGCTGAGGAAGAACTGCATTACGGTAATACAAATATAATTACGATAATAATAACGAAACATTACCAATGCACTTCAAAATCATATTAAATAGTTGAATAGTAGAAGGGGGATTTGTATTACACACTTTATTAATTTGAAAATGGTATTATTATTACTCACCAAGATTTTCAATCCAAAATTCTTGTATTTTTATACTTAATTATCAATAGAGCATTAGGCCTAGCGTTAGGCCTAATAATAATGACAATTCAGTGAAGCTTTAGTGAAGTTTTCTGCTGGGTACTACCAAACTCAACTGATTAATAATATTAGAAGTATTAGGATTATATTTATAAACAGTAAAATCACTAAATTGGGATAAAGCAAACATAATTTTAATGATAGTTGTTGATATACTGATTTTTCTAAATTAATGCAATTAACTATAGTGTGAATTAATAATTATACATAAAATAGGCAATGCACGAGTAGTTAGGTATAGAAGAAGAAGAAGAAGAAAGTAACACACCAGCAGGAAAAGGGGGTGAGAGAACTCGATGTCGAAAATTTAGTATATTACGAAATTATTGGATTTGTGCCATTAACCTATATACAAAAAGTGATCTGGGAATAACCTTAATAATCTCTTTCGGTTGCCGAGTTCTCACAAAATTTTTATTTAACCTTTTCTGATCCACCCCCGCTGGTCATTAATGTTTGCAAATCGCCATGATAGAAGCAGACATATAACCTCAGTTTGAGAAGACTGGTGACGGCCGAGATTCCCGGCTTTTGGAGAAGGGAAAGTGGGCTGTTATCGGGCTCCTTAAGACTGTAAGTAATTGTACCTGGCTTCCAGGTAACCTGATTTTTCTTATTTTGAACAATAACATCTTTATGGAGATAAAAGTTCGTCTTCCAAGATGGCGTCGGTGACGTAGGAGTGTATTGTGAAATTCAACAGTTTGAAAATTTTTTATAAAACTAATAACTCTTGGAAGTAATCTTGCGAAAAATGATCAATATAAGTACTATGGATAGCTAAATTTCATTTGCGTTACGCATCTCGCTTATCTGCCATAAATGTCTCCACGTTACTATTAATCTTTACAGTCAATTCAAAATTTTGCATGATAGAATGAATCTTAATACGGAATGCATTTAAATATAAGCGAATTTACCCTTATTGCGTATTCGGTACATGTTCTTAGTTACTGTAAACTCACGGTATGATTAGCTTAGCTCCGGAATATTTTATGAAGGTTGATTTCACCTTGTGGCTCTTAGATTTATATGACTGACAAACTAATGAATTGGCCACATTAGTATGAATTTTCTTGCATGTTGTAAAAAGAAAAAGTAAATAAATAAAACAATAACGTTCCATACTAGTATTGAGAATATCCTGTCACGTACTTACGTTTCTTATCATCAATCATACCATATGTACATAATTCGCTGTCCATTATATTTTTTTCTTTCTTTCTTTTCCTTTCTTTTCTTTGTAGTGCATAAATAAAATATTTAATGTGTTGTCCGAGGGCGGGCTAAATGCTTAAGCCATATCTGATATATGCTACAGTTTTAGAACTCAGTTGGAGTTATACAGTAGCAACACAGATTGGAGAACATTGTAGAATATGAGTGACAGTTAGATAATTATGTCTTCAGAGATGGAACGTTCAGTTTTTTTCATAGATAATTAAAAAGGGGATGGATCAGTATTTGGTAGATTTTTTTTCTTTTCTTGTCTGTAAAACCAGTCATGATACGAATTTAGTCGAAGAGCAATTATTGTAAAGTTCCGTAGTTGGCTACTCAAGATCAATCCTTGTCTGATATATTGTAACTAATGTACCGATTCGCTGAAACTGTCTTGTGATTATCAAATATATCAATTGAAGTATCGATATGCAACTTTATGAAACTGTTATGAGATACAATTGTCTTAAGTTATTAATCAAACTGGATTTTTTTTCAAACTTGTCTCCGTTTTGTAATGATAAACCGACCAAAAATAATAAAATTGTTATCCTAACTTGAGCTTATGATTTCGAATAAACTAATTTGTTAAATAGCAATGTGAACAGTGATACATATAGAGATTGTAATAATACGGAATCTTACTGCTGGTTTACTGCTTAAGCAAGAACCTAAATGTCATTTTCTAGAACCGAGTCAGTTGTGCGTTATTTCGTTGGAACAAAGCAGTATTACAGAACTTAGTTTTTTTTCTTTCTTTATTACCTATTCAAAAATTTGTAAATTATCATAGTGTATAATATTTAGAAATACTCATCACTCTATTTTATTGGATTTTAAGAATCTTTAACGAAGTGGTAATCCAACTCAGGAATTTTGATTTATTTTCGAGATTTTCTCATTCCTGGAAAAGAGCGTTTTACAAAGTGGCGACCCAGCCAGGATGATTATTAACTTCGCTGTAGTATGTAATACTGGTGTGAGATTCTGTAATTACAGTGGGGATAATTATGGTAGATATTGGAGATGTGTGACCCAATTACTATGTTGAAAAATGAGTGAAGTATCAGTGAGACGACATGAACCAGAAAAGTACAGTTGTTGTGATAGCAGTAGTGCTAAAGACAATGTAGCTATTTGTTGTGAAAGCTGTGACCAATGGTTCCATATAAAATGTTTGAATATGTCATCAGCTGAATTAGAGATTCTAAGACAATCGGAGGACAAATGGTATTGTGTTACATGTAAAGTGCAAGAAAATAGAGAAGTAAATACTGAAATGAATGTACAGGCTGAAATCAATGCTGTTGTAGGTCAGGATGACATTGTTGTTACTGGTAGAAAAGAAAAGCCAAAGAAATCTGTCCCAGAAATCGAAATAGGGGGTGGTCCTCTTTTAGATAAGTTAACAACGATTATTGCAGGGTTGAGATTAGATATGTCCTCATTTAGAGCAGAAATAGCAACAAATATAAGTGACTTAAAAACAGAAATGTCATCTATCAGAACGGAAATTAGTAATGAAATGACAACTAATATAGGTGAATTAAAGTCAGAAATGTCAAAGATGGGTAATGACATTGTATTTCTTAAGGAATCTTTTTCGTCTATGAAAGGGGAGTTAAGAAATGAAGTATCGCAGCTTAAATCTAAAATTGAAGAAACAAAAATTAAATTTGGAGAATCTGTAGTCGATGTTCAGGAGAAATTTTCTAGGGAAATAACTGATATTACTAAAGATATGGATAAGGTTAAGTCTGATGTAGGTATTTTAAAATTAGATCTTAAAGAATCGACTGAAGATATGGATTGTAAATTAGAAACTGTTACCAAAGAAATATCTGCATTGAAAGTTGAAATTAGTAAAGTTAGTGTAACTGTAGAAACAGAAACAAAATTTGTAAAAGAGCAACAAGCTGAAGAAACCCGGAAGCTGTATGAATTAAATGAGAGAACAACGAACATGGTGAAAGTGTTAGAAAAGGACGTAGTTGATGCATATCGACATGGGCGCGATTTATGCAAAAGAAATTCTGAAAGTTTAAAGACCTTAGTATATGATCACCTAAATAAAAATAATTCAGATCAGTCGAGCCCCATTGACCAAAATTTGATTGGAAAAACATCGAAGCCTGTTAGAACCGAGAATAACATGTCTAATGAAAACAATGAGACTCCGGTATTCATGTTAGATGGGACGCGAATTAACCGAGAAGAAAACGTCGTACACATAAATCTATCTTCATCATCTGACTCGGATGAAGAGAGAAATAAATATAAAAATAAAAATAAACGGCTTAGGAATAAAACCGGTAGAAAGAGGACGTCGTGTCGCGAACCGTGCGTCATGCAATGTAAAAAGGCAGACATAGTTGTAAATGATAATGTAGGAATGGACACTTCAGACCTAGAAAAGACAAGTAAACAATGGGAAAACAGTCCCTCATACAAAATGGATGCGGGATCTTACCTGCGCGAATTACATCATTTTCCACGATTCGATGGACAGCTAACTCAGGGAGTGGCACAATTTTTTTTAGATGATTTGATGCAGACAATGAATATGTATGTACTAACCGATAGGGACCGCCTATATATAATTGCAAGATGTTTAGAAAAATCAGCAAAGATATGGTATAGAAGTATAGTAAATCAAATCAAAACATTTCAAGATTTTGTCAAATTATTCAAATTACAGTACATATCGGAGCGAATGGAGAGAGCACAAAAGCGCCATCTCTATTCGTTGCGGTATGACAAAAGTAAACACTCTTCCTTGTTGGGATTCGTTCGGCATATTGTAGAGAAATATAACTCCATTGTGACATCGCCTTCTGATCAGGAATTAAAGGATCTAATATTAGATTGTCTTCCAAGCGAAGAGTCGAAAATTTTAAAGTTAGGATCGGTCACTACCGTGCAGGATCTAATACTAAGGATAGCGGAATTAGAATGTAATCCCAATTCTTGTCCAGATTTCAGTGGGGTAAAATTTCAGAATAGGAAACCACAAATAAGAAAGACTTTTATTTCGCAGTCTAACTCGACTCGAATCGATAATGCTGTTCAAACAGAACCGATGAAAAATGAAACTTCAGGGAACGAGAACCATTTTCGAACTTTAACTAATCAAAATTTTAGAAACAATAATGGACGACAACGTCAAAATTGGAGGAGAAATCGGAATTTGAAATCAAGCTGGGGGACGAATGGAGTTAACAAATTTAGACCTATGAATGGAGTCCAACCTTACCCTTTAGTGTATGGAAATGGACCAGTCCCTTATGCTGCACCTGGAATGTATAATTTGAAACCACCATATGGCCAATGTCCTCCGGTTCCTATATTTAGTTCTCCTTTCTCTTCTAACATGCCGGTGGTAACTTCGGTTACTTCAGCATTACACCCGCCGTATCCTTCTGTTACTGCCGAGTCGATGAATAGTAATATTTCTACGTTTATGAAAAACTCAATTCCTGTTTCGGAAAACATCTTGAGCAGCCATCCTTAAGGGGAGACGATGACTGCTCAAATCAACTTCTCTCCCCGAAACAAAATTTAGGAAACCTATACAAGATTGATGATCCGAATTCTGAAAGTAAAAATGATTTTAACTTACCTTCTTTGAAATTATTAACGTACTTTGTTTTGAGAGAAGAAGAAGAAAGTGTAACAAAACAAGACTTTGAGATATTTCCTTCGCCTTCTGTGAAATGTAGGGTGGGGGAAGTGCAAATAAAATGTATCCTGGACACAGGCGCTGAACTCAATTTGTTAAATTATAATGTTTGGTTGAAATTACAAAATTCCTTTCGGTCCGCAAAGTTAAAACCTGTGCCCAGTGTACATTTGAACGCTTTTGCTGGAAAAGAGCTTCCCAGTAAAGGGATTGCTCGAATTAACATTAAATATTCAGGACAATCTTTTTGATGTGCCTGTGTTCGTCGTTAAAGACATGAAAGCTGGGTTATTATTAGGCTCGCCTTTCTTTGTGAAATTTCAGGTAATTTTGGACAGTTCTAACAAGAAATTAATTTTGAAAAATAATAAGCAAGAAAAGGTGACGTTGGATATTTCTTATCCAAAAATATTATTGGTACATGTAGATAATACCCAGATGTCCAATAACCATTGTGATGTTTCTTCTCCTTCCGATAAACGAAGTACTGATTACGGTGAAATTTCGGAGACAGAAATTAAGGAATACATAAATAGTCGAAATGATTTGGATATGGAAACTAAATTAAGTCTACAGACACTGTTAATTAAATATAAACATTTATTCTTTGAATATCCAAAACCGATTCGATATGAGCCATATAACATTGAGCTTAGTGATCATGAGCCTGTTGTGGGAAAAATTTATCCCATACCACAGGCTATGCAAAAGGAGTTCGAAGAGGAGTTACAGAAATGGATGAAGTTAGGTATAGCAAAAGAACATGCTAGTAGCTATAGAAATCCAATACACTGTGTTAGGAAAAATTCGGGGGGTGTGAGACCTGTAATTGATCTCAGATTACTGAACTCGAAAGTAATTAGTCCAAAAATTCAAGTAGAGCCCATTAACGAGATTTTATCGTGAATTTCAGGAGCGAAAGTCTTCAGCTCCATGGATGCTACCATGGGATACTATGGGGTGAAGTTACATCCAGATTCATTTAAGTACACTAGCTTCATTTATCTTGGTAGACAATATGTACTATGTGTTTTGCCTATGGGACTTAAATCTAGCCCTAGCATTTTTCAAGAAGTTATGAATTCTTATTTCGGGTTGGACACTCGACAATTTGTAGTGGTCTATCTGGACGATTTATTATGTTATAGCTCGGATTTAACGGAACATTTCTATCATTTGGAACAGATATTCAAAATTTTGGAATTTGGTAATTTCGCTCTAAATTTTAAAAAATGTCAATTCGTGCAATCCGAAATTTTATTCTTAGGTCATGTTGTAAATGGGACAGAATTAAAACCCAATCCGAAACAAAATGAAGCCATCAGGTATTTTCCTGTTCCGAAAACTAAAAAGAAATTACGATCCTTCTTAAGAATCCTTTCCTGGAGAAGGAAATTTATCCCGCAATTTGCTGCGTTGACTGCGCCTTTCTTTGATCTCCTGAAAAAGGATAGGAAATATTGTTTAACAGATGAACTATTGGAAAAATTTCAAAAGTTAAGGGTGTTACTAAGTGAACCTCCGGCACTTAGCCAACCAGATTTTTCAAAACCCTTTCATTTGTTCTCGGATGCATCCTTAGAAAATTTGGCCGGTTATCTTGCACAATATGATGAGAATGGAGAGTTACTAGTCATTGAATATGCTAGTCGGAAGTTAAAATTGTGTGAAGTATCTTATTCTATTTTTCAATTAGAGTTATTAGCAGTCTTATTCTTATGTGAACATTTTTCTTATTATATACTAGGTCGGAAAGTTACGGTGCATTGTGATAACAATGCAGTAACGTATGCATTCACATTACAGAATTTGGATCCGAGAACCACAAAAATTTTGTTAAAGCTGCAACGATATGATCTCCAATTCGAACACATTAAGGGAGTGGATAATAATATAGCCGACATTTTAAGTAGAAATACTCCTGAACTCCCTGCTGAATCCGAAGAGTATCAAATAAACTTTGTAAATTATGATGTAAATACGTGGTTTGACATAACAGAACTTGAACAAATGCAGACATTAGATAACTATTGTCGTGATCTAAAGAATAAAATAGATGCCGGAATGAACAAAAATCACATTCAAATCGTAAATAACTTGATGTATATTCAAAATGCTAAATCGAAACGTTGGCTGCTAATAATTCCTGAGTTGTTAATTGAAAGAATAATAAGATGCATTCATGAAACAGGACATTTTGGGGTAAACAAATGCGTAAAGTTAGCACGAGAGTTATTTTTTTGGAAATGTCAAAAACAAACCTTTAGGAAATTCATTAATAATTGCGAAATATGTGCTCGAACAAAATTTTCTAACAGATGCATTGCTCGCGAGGAATTACATATCAGCGCAGATAAACCCCATCACAAGATATGTGTTGATTTGGTGGGAAAATTACCATGCAGTTATGGCTACTACTATGTTCTTTCAATAGTTGATGTGTATACTCGCTTCATCTGTTACTTACCTTTGAGAACAGCAACTGCTGCTGAAATTATTCGAACTCTAGAAAGAGAATATTTTTATTTGTGTCCATATCCGAATTATATTGTGTCTGATCAGGGCCCACAGTTCGATTCTCAGAGGTGGAAAACCTTTTGTAATGAGCATCAAATACGTCATATCTTGATTTCTCCATACAACCCAGGGGCTAACGGGATCCTGGAACGTTCGCATCGCGAATTGAACCGAATAGTAAGATTGTTGTGCAGCAATAATCATTCAAAATGGAAAACGGTGTTGAAGACTGCACAAGACTTACTTAATTATTCATATAATAGTGTCATTGATTGTACGCCTGCTGAATTATTTATTTCTTTTTCGGCTGTTGACAGATTTAGGGAAAAATTTCCTTGGCCTCCGGAATTGCAGAATATGGAGAATTCAAGACGTCATATTCAGGTTGAACCAAGATTGTTTTCGAAAAGAAAAAGAAAATTACAAAATAACGTGGTAGAAATTAAAGAAGGAAATTTAGTAATGGTTCGAACACATTTTCTATCTGATGCGTTCAAAAGAATTACTCACAAGTACATGCCTGTTTATACCGGGACTTATGTTGCTACAAAAGTGCATCATAACTCTGTTTCGTTAAAAGATTTAAAGGGGAGAGAAGTACCTACACAAAATTTACAAAATGTGAAACTTTTCAATTGTTCTAATGAAAAACGGGAGGAGCTGTTAAAAGATTATAAATAGTTATATATAAAAAAAAATTGTTGAATTTTTTTACAGGCCACTGGTAAAAATGTAACGTACCGGTTTACCGGTAGCGATTACATTATATTAATACCGGTATGCATGTTGATACTCGTTTACTCGTTACATGTTTGATGGCTCCCGTATTGTGTATCTGTGCCAATTTTTTTTATTATTGTTATGTTCGTGTGTTTGTGTTAATTACATAGGTTAGTTGTTGTTAGGTCGGTTTGGCACACCTTGGCAAACCTTTGCTTTCCCTGATATTTCGTAATTATATAGATTTAGGCTATTATTCTATATCTGAGCACACGTTTGACTTGTAAAACCTATATTGTTAGGCGGAATATAATTATGTATAAATAAATTAACCGGTGTCACAATGTGCATTGTGCTGAGGAAGAACTGCATTACGGTAATACAAATATAATTACGATAATAATAACGAAACATTACCAATGCACTTCAAAATCATATTAAATAGTTGAATAGTAGAAGGGGGATTTGTATTACACACTTTATTAATTTGAAAATGGTATTATTATTACTCACCAAGATTTTCAATCCAAAATTCTTGTATTTTTATACTTAATTATCAATAGAGCATTAGGCCTAGCGTTAGGCCTAATAATAATGACAATTCAGTGAAGCTTTAGTGAAGTTTTCTGCTGGGTACTACCAAACTCAACTGATTAATAATATTAGAAGTATTAGGATTATATTTATAAACAGTAAAATCACTAAATTGGGATAAAGCAAACATAATTTTAATGATAGTTGTTGATATACTGATTTTTCTAAATTAATGCAATTAACTATAGTGTGAATTAATAATTATACATAAAATAGGCAATGCACGAGTAGTTAGGTATAGAAGAAGAAGAAGAAGAAAGTAACACACCAGCAGGAAAAGGGGGTGAGAGAACTCGATGTCGAAAATTTAGTATATTACGAAATTATTGGATTTGTGCCATTAACCTATATACAAAAAGTGATCTGGGAATAACCTTAATAATCTCTTTCGGTTGCCGAGTTCTCACAAAATTTTTATTTAACCTTTTCTGATCCACCCCCGCTGGTCATTAATGTTTGCAAATCGCCATGATAGAAGCAGACATATAACCTCAGTTTGAGAAGACTGGTGACGGCCGAGATTCCCGGCTTTTGGAGAAGGGAAAGTGGGCTGTTATCGGGCTCCTTAAGACTGTAAGTAATTGTACCTGGCTTCCAGGTAACCTGATTTTTCTTATTTTGAACAATAACATCTTTATGGAGATAAAAGTTCGTCTTCCAAGATGGCGTCGGTGACGTAGGAGTGTATTGTGAAATTCAACAGTTTGAAAATTTTTTATAAAAACTAATAACTCTTGGAAGTAATCTTGCGAAAAATGATCAATATAAGTACTATGGATAGCTAAATTTCATTTGCGTTACGCATCTCGCTTATCTGCCATAAATGTCTCCACGTTACTATTAATCTTTACAGTCAATTCAAAATTTTGCATGATAGAATGAATCTTAATACGGAATGCATTTAAATATAAGCGAATTTACCCTTATTGCGTATTCGGTACATGTTCTTAGTTACTGTAAACTCACGGTATGATTAGCTTAGCTCCGGAATATTTTATGAAGGTTGATTTCACCTTGTGGCTCTTAGATTTATATGACTGACAAACTAATGAATTGACCACATTAGTATGAATTTTCTTGCATGTTGTAAAAAGAAAAAGTAAATAAATAAAACAATAACGTTCCATACTAGTATTGAGAACATCCTGTCACGTACTTACGTTTCTTATCATCAATCATACCATATGTACATAATTCGCTGTCCATTATATTTTTTTCTTTCTTTCTTTTCCTTTCTTTTCTTTGTAGTGCATAAATAAAATATTTAATGTGTTGTCCGAGGGCGGGCTAAATGCTTAAGCCATATCTGATATATGCTACAGTTTTAGAACTCAGTTGGAGTTATACAGTAGCAACACAGATTGGAGGACATTGTAGAATATGAGTGACAGTTAGATAATTATGTCTTCAGAGATGGAACGTTCAGTTTTTTTTCATAGATAATTAAAAAGGGGATGGATCAGTATTTGGTAGATTTTTTTTTCTTTTCTTGTCTGTAAAACCAGTCATGATACGAATTTAGTCGAAGAGCAATTATTGTAAAGTTCCGTAGTTGGCTACTCAAGATCAATCCTTGTCTGATATATTGTAACTAATGTACCGATTCGCTGAAACTGTCTTGTGATTATCAAATATATCAATTGAAGTATCGATATGCAACTTTATGAAACTGTTATGAGATACAATTGTCTTAAGTTATTAATCAAACTGGATTTTTTTTTCAAACTTGTCTCCGTTTTGTAATGATAAACCGACCTAAAATAATAAAATTGTTATCCTAACTTGAGCTTATGATTTCGAATAAACTAATTTGTTAAATAGCAATGTGAACAGTGATACATATAGAGATTGTAATAATACGGAATCTTACTGCTGGTTTACTGCTTAAGCAAGAACCTAAATGTCATTTTCTAGAACCGAGTCAGTTGTGCGTTATTTCGTTGGAACAAAGCAGTATTACAGAACTTAGTTTTTTTCTTTCTTTATTACCTATTCAAAAATTTGTAAATTATCATAGTGTATAATATTTAGAAATACTCATCACTCTATTTTATTGGATTTTAAGAATCTTTAACGAAGTGGTAATCCAACTCAGGAATTTTGATTTATTTTCGAGATTTTCTCATTCCTGGAAAAGAGCGTTTTACAGTAGAGTAGAAAACAAATGAAAGTAGACCCGCATTTACAAGTTAATTCTTAGCTTATATTGATAATGAAGGCTTCTTCTACAGTAACTTGTGAATCAAATATTAATAAGTCAGTATGTAGAATCGCTCCCCCCTTTGTGGATAGTATTTTAGTATAAACATATTTCTTTTATAAAATAAGTATATTTTATACTCTTGATAATTTCCACATAAAACTGTATGATGGGGAACACCACATTAAATTTGAGACTAGTTAGCAATGTTCAGGGCGTAGCCACGAGGGGGGCTCACCGGGTCCGGACCTCCCAAAAATTTCGAAACTTGAATAACATTTGTAGACTTTCTTAACGAAATATACTTGTTTAACAGAGAAATGATTGATGTACGCTAAATATTTTATTTACGCCTCATCACGTACTCTTTCTTCTCTTATAGAAATAATCATTCTATCATTTTTCCTAAAAATATAGGTGACAGTAAGTAAGAATTACTTATCATCTTTTCGGGTGCAGTATAAGACAGGTTCCATATTATGTAGACGTATTGGACCTCCCTCAAATCCGTTGGGCCCCTCCCAGTTAACATTTCTGGGTGTAGAACTGGCAGTGGTGTTTGTTTCGATGTTCTTTGATATTTGGCTTCTCTTACATGCTGATCCTTCATCTGGCGGGTTTCGAGGTTTCCTTTCCAGAACATATCACATTGGTAAGCGTTGTTTCGCCTCATGTGGAAGTATATTGTGTTCATCGTGCATTGCGTAACAACCAAGACGGATGATTTGGAATGTAGTTTTTTTCTTTTACGCACATGTGTGTGTGTGTTGATGTATGAATATGTGACATTCGGAATTCATATACAAGTACCTCTTTTGTATCAGCTGTTTTGGTTTGTAATTATTAAGTTTAATTTTATTGTGTGTGCTTTAATTCTGTAAATAACCTACAAATTCTGAATGAATTGTATACCATGACTTCTGTAAATAACTTACAAAAAACATTGACCAGCTTTCAACTGAGGAAAAATTTGCAATTAAGGCTTAGACAAAACAAGCAAAGGGTAATTCAGGAGAATGTAAAAAAAAATCCAGTTTAAATTTACAGGATATCTTATGGCAGTAGTGTTGTTTGCACCAGATACTTTCCTCAATTTATTTTAAATTTTCCTGGATAAACTGTGAATAAAGTGTGTTCAATGTACATTTTTTATAACACTAATCTCTGTTACGAACTCTCTTCAGTCAACGCTGAAGAGGAATTGGGATCACTGTCAGGGACTGAATTTGCTAGAATGAATCATTCGCAATAATCTAGAGAAAATATTTAGTGAATCTACAAAGCTTCTGAAATTAATATTAACTGCACCTATGGCGTCAGCAAACGACAAAAAGTTTTTTTTCCACATGAGAAAGAATTGACACTTTCAAGGAATTGAATGTCCCAAGAAAGGTTATCACCATTGGTTATGCTTTCCATCGAAAAAGACCTGACAATAAGAATACTAGAGTTCAACCAGCATGTATTAGGCAGATTCGCTCAAATCAAGAGAGGAGAATGAACTTACTAATTAATTAAGGTGATTAATCGGATAAAGGTGTTCTGCATTTTTTATTTTTTAAAAACAGAATTTTATTTAATTTAACATGTCACATAGCATTTGCATCTAAAGTTATGCTAATTAGTCAATGAGTCAACTTTATATTTTCTGTCTCTTATTGTTCGTACTGCAACACCCAAAACCACAATCCACCAGCCGCCACTGCCTCGTATTATGATTACAACCTTCTCTAACATTTATATTTCGAACAGAAACATAGTTAGCATGACTTCTGTTTATCTTGCAATCTAGTCTGACGTTCATAATTTTGAAATATCATTATTAAGTGATTAAAATTAATACACTGCGAAGAGATCAATACTTGCTGTAGCCTAAATGATAATAATATTCTTATTGATGTGACAATACGTGATTCCTGTTGATATGGATTGATCTTTTTCAAGTTATTATACCCAGATTACAAAATCTGTAAGGCTTTTGTCTACCTTAGGATCAAAACGTCGGTTTCTAATTTGGGTATCTCGATCTGCTAACAAAAAATCGTTCTCTAAATTTGCTAACAACGCATTTTTAAAATCAGAATAATTACGCAGGCTACCTCTTATTGCTTGTACCAAACCGACCAAAGTGGTAAGAAACTATGCGGTAAGATTTTGAAAAGGTTAGCTTTATCTATTCCAATTAATTCACACTCTTCCTCAAATAGTGAAATTCACACTCTTCCTCAAAAATGTACTCGCTGGGATGTCCTCACTTCTGCCGCTGAATTTAGTTAATGATCTTATTTCATTGAATTTCACATGGCTGTCATTATTATTAAAATACCTTAAATGTCGGGGTTTTACGTGTTTACGATTCCTGCGACGTGGTCTTCTTTCGTCGTCCTCAATATTTGATATGGTATCTCCCCTTTCAGAGTATACTTCTGATGAGTGTTGTCTTCCTCACGGGTTCTTGACTCATTTCTCCTATGTTCTTCATACACAACGTTGAGAGCTGAATCAGGATTACACTCAGCTGTACTGATTTTCTCTTTGATGAAATGAATCTCTTCTTGTAGTGTTCGAATTCGGTTTGTATGTTCGTTTACTTGCGTTTCAACTACATCAACAGTACTTTTCCCTACTGCAAAGCTATGAATAATTTGTTCCATCCTATTGTCGGTTATTTCTAACTTAGTATTTATCTGTTGTGTTACATGTTCCAATCTTGAATTCATCTGTTGTCCTATTTGTTGTGTCACTTGTTCCAATCTGATATCCAATTTGGAATCAATTTGTTGTCCTATTTGTTGTGCCACCTGTACCAATCTAGTATCCAATTTGGAATCCATTTGCTGTGTCATGGAATTTATCTGTTGTTCTAGCTGACGTAAAACATTAATTACATCTGGAATCGACATCTTCAACTCTTGAATTGGTATCCGTTTTAGTTTTTCTATAAATCTTTCTTTTATTTGTAGCGCCCCAAACTGCCCAAAGGTTCTAAGACACTAGCATCCTTCAGTATGGAAACACTGAAATAAAATGGGGTCGCCATTCTGCTATTTTGATGAGCACAGGAAGAGGCAGATAAAAATAAATGTAAAAACAAAAATTTTAAATGCGACCTTTACGGAAGCGAACGGATAACAACGGACTTAAGCGAGGCTACCTCTCGCTTAATCATATGAATAAGTAAGAGGAATCCCTTTTCCCGCACTTGCTCTATGAACCTCACAGGTTTAACTATTAACTTAACCTAAGGTAACCTAAGCCAAAGATATACCAATAAAAATTGAATATAGGATATTTGTTTGTCCTTTTATTATTTAATGAGAAAACGTAGTATTTTTTGTATTTGTATAACGCAAACAAAAATATAATTGAGCAAAATAAGATAAATAAAAATAAAAAATGATAAAATTTTTAAATACAGTAATAACTTTGTTTCTAACTTTTCTCCACGTTTACGGAGATAGAAATTACAAATATAGCCGGATTATCCAAAATGAGAATGACACAAAATTCCACTATAGAGCAAGATTATTCATCGCAACAAGGCAAGAAGCTGTATCAAAAATTTAATGGTAACATCAAATCTTACTACCAATGGTATAAGTTACTCCGATTATATGCTTCTTTAGGACTGAAATAACTGGCATTAACATTGAAATCTTCCTAGTAAATAAAAACAAAAAAGAGAAAAAACGCAAAATAAATGCAGATAAGCCACGCCAGCAAAAACACTTGAAAATGTATACACTACTAAGACAGATGATAAGAGCGCTCTCACCTGTGCACAGAGTTTCTCTGAGACATTATTAATTGGTATATCACTTATCTTGACATTTTCGTTACAACATTCACAACCGGCGTTTACTTAATGGCCAGAGAGATATTCCATCTTCAAGCAATTATAAAATATACTCCCACTACCGTACCGGTGGAAGTAATACTCAACTTGAGTCAGTACATAACACTCAGTATTGCAATACAGGACAGATACAGATAACGTTGGATCACTTAGGATGCAGACGCAAGCCTGTAAACATAGAAAGACTTGATATGACAGTCAAGCACATTTGAAGTAAATCGTGGACACTTCAAAATATTCTTCCGCGGCGAAAGAAGACAGGAAGACATAATGCTCAGCTTGGCAATCCACGGCATAACACAAACGCAGTCGAACTGCTTGGGGTGAAGGCATCAGTATGTAGACATATAAAGGCTTGATCTCAATTTCAAGCTCTATTGACGTGAATCGTGGACACTTCATAGTAATTTTCCACAGTTAAAGAAGACAGTGACAAATAATACTTGACGTGGCGATCAATGACATATCACAAAGGAAGCCAATTTACTTGTTATGAAGGCAACAGCCTATAGACATAAAAAAAAGCTTGATATAAAAGTCAAGCACTCTCGACATAAATCATGTACACTTCAAGTGACTGGTTGTCGCCAGAAAAAGATGCATGCTAAGAAAAATCAGAAAATTAACAACCGAAATCCACTTTCTTCCATGATCAAAGAGGACGGAAACAAACAGCTTCGGTTGGGGTAAAAACTTCAGGATTTGGCTTAGTACAAGGGCTAAGCCAACCGGTGGGATAGTTCCATAAATAAACAGCTTAATACGACGGCTAAGCAACACATAAGGAAAGTCCCATAAATAGCAAACGGCTTAATACGAAAGATGAACTGGCAGGAAGAATACTCCATAAACAATAAATAGCTTAGTGCAAAGGCTAAGCGACCATGAGTTCCATAACTAATAAATTGCTTAGTACGGCAGCTAAGCGACCAATGGCATAGTTCCTTACTTGGAGACCAGTAACTATTAACTACTCCCAAAAAGACGAAAATTCACATACAATAATAGGCTTAGTCCGAAGGTATGCCGGCACACTTGAAATCTAAGGAGGTAATGCAGACAGGCCTGGTAAATAACCTTGTCACAATCAGGTGCAAGTCCATATTGATAGTAAGAAATGACACTTAAAGTCCAAGGAAGTAATGCATGGTAAATAACCATGTCACCATCAAGTGCAAGTCCATATTGATAGAAAGAAACGAAGTAGTTTCTTATGGTCTAACTATCACAAGTAGAAGATAAACATGTTGGTAGGTATGGAATGAGGCAACGAGATGATAAGGTTTTCAAATAATGCCACATACACATATTAATAGGTTGCTAGGGCACATACTGTGTAAACATTTTAGTTTATGTGATGATATAGATTATGATGTAGAGACTGGAGTCCTAGTATGTTATGTGAGTTATATAAAATCATGATGGGTAAGGGCTATGTTTGTTCTGTAATTGGAAATACTAAGATATTGGAAAAGCAAGTATAATTTAAAGGTAATCCGATAATAAATGGAATTAGTGAAATGGAGATACTTGTATTTATTGTTGGAAATATGTATCAGTTTGCCTAACAGTATTAGCATACAGTCATTTGGAAAGTGATTCTGCAGTTATATTACGGTAAAGGTGCAGAGTAAGATTAAGAGGTCCACGATTGAATATTTTGAAGAATCTAACATTACTTTGTTACTAACATTGGCGCAGTCGATTTCGAGCAACGCTTCTTAACTCATATATTATGGCAACTTTTTCGTCTTTGAAGCAAGGTCATAGACAGGATTTATTGATAAACAACTCAGACATCGCGTGTAGCAAATGGGCACATCGCTTTAAATTTCATTCTCTGAGACAGCAATTTAACCAAAATGTAATGCAGTTTGTAACAGAGCTACTGAACGCAGTTTCGGCGTGTGCATTTGAACAATATAAAGAGCTTGCGTTATGTGATCAATTAATTTTTGGGTTATCAAGCAACCGAATTCGAAGTTCGTTACTTTCTAAGGACAATTTAACGTTTGAGGAAGCAGTAAAAGTGGCTTGTGATTTGGAGAATTCTAATGCTCAAGTTTCGTTTAAGCAAATACATAACAATCAACAAAGGGAAACAGCAAATTGTCAACGGTGTTCACAATTAAATAAAGATCAAAGAAGGAAGTTTCCATGCAGAAGATGTAAGAAATTTCATGCTTTCCGTAACTGTCCGGCATATGGAAAACAGTGTTTTGCATGCAACAGAAATAATCATTTCGCATACGCCTGCAGACACAATTTTTTTTCAAATGGAGTACAGCAGATACAACAAGTTCACACAATTGTAGCGCAAGGGAGTAACGACAGTACTGGTCAAGTAAATGGTACGGACAGCAATTCTAAAATCTCTTTGCCAGAAAATAAGGATGATGCAGGTTTAAAGGTGACATCGGAGCATTCTATTAATGGTTTGGTTGTTATGGAAACAGAAGAACAGAATGAAGTTAAAAGTTTTGAACAGCATAGTTCAGTAATCAGTCACAATGAAGGAAATAAAGAAATAAATAGTAATCCAAATGTAGTTGGACACTTAGAGTCTAAAGAAGAAGGCGAAGTAGAAGACAAGAATGGAGATATAAAGTACGAGAAGAAACATAAAAAGAAAGGAAAGAGAAGTAAGAAATTATTAGAAAATCCAAAGACACAAAATGTTGCTGAAAGCACGCCTGATTCTTCTGATGATATTAACAAGCAGAATACAGTAAACGAGGTGGTCAAAGAAACAAACGAAATAGTAGAAGAGGAAAAAATGGAAGAAGTAAAAGAAGAACAAGTTAAAATAGAACATGCAAATTGTAACCAGAAACTCGAAATGATGCAATGTTTGACAGATAAATTAAAGAAGAGAGATGATGAATTGGAACAAGTTAGAAAACGAAATTTAATAACAGAGCAGTTGGTTATTGGTGAATTAAAGAAACGTGAAGAAGTATTAGATCAGCTGCGAGCTGAAATTGCTAAAATTAAGAAACAGCTAGATGTATATTCAATGAAGATCGAGAATTTGGAACATAAGGTTGATTCATGGTACATGCATTTAGACTATAGATTGAAAGAAGCGAATGTTAAGTGAAAACAGTTACGGAATTGAAATTGACTTATTAGTTTTGTTATGTTGAGTTTATCAGTGATACTATATTTATTGTAATTGGAGTTAGGTGCAGTTAGCTTACCTATTCACCGATTATATTGCAGGAATCTTTAATTGGTGTGTGGAAGGTAAAGTCTATTTATGTAAAGGGGGGAGAGTGTTGGTAGGTATGGAATGAGGCAACGAGATGATAAGGTTTTCAAATAATGCCACATACACATATTAATAGGTTGCTAGGGCACATACTGTGTAAACATTTTAGTTTATGTGATGATATAGATTATGATGTAGAGACTGGAGTCTTAGTATGTTATGTGAGTTATATAAAATCATGATGGGTAAGGGCTATGTTTGTTCTGTAATTGGAAATACTAAGATATTGGAAAAGCAAGTATAATTTAAAGGTAATCCGATAATAAATGGAATTAGTGAAATGGAGATACTTGTATTTATTGTTGGAAATATGTATCAGTTTGCCTAACAGTATTAGCATACAGTCATTTGGAAAGTGATTCTGCAGTTATATTACGGTAAAGGTGCAGAGTAAGATTAAGAGGTCCACGATTGAATATTTTGAAGAATCTAACATTACTTTGTTACTAACAAAACACTTACTTTGTATCGCGCTTGAATACTAGTACAGTCACTGTTGAAATATTTGATATCAAATTTAAAATTAGGATATAACTGCCACATCTATCACTGCTGGTATGTTTAAGAATATCGAGGCACGGATTAGACCAAAAGGGCATTGGGCTCTACTAGAAGTTTACGCAAACATGAATTCACTAGATGAAGTGTTGAAGAATGACATTGTTAACATGTTCTAAACTCGTTGATCGTAATAGGTTACTTTGATCCTAAAATTATTATGAATCTCACATTTTTAACAGCCGCTAAATATGCTCTTCTACCGTTTGAGTATCACAGCTATCAATCATCACTGAAGATATATGCTGTGCATCCAATAATAAAAGGATACGGTGCGATCCCTAAAGAGATCACACACTATAACTTCGGTTTGTCGACTGCCATTTTTCCAACCTCTTACTACGTCACTTCCCTTCCACTACGATGGAAGATGGAACATTTTCACAGAGTGGCCAGCTCACAAATAGAAAAAGTACTAAGGTTAAAAATATTGCAAACCTAAAATTATCGAGAATGTAGTTGGCACTACATATTACGCAGTAGAATGTAATCCGTGATGGGATAGTTTACTAAACTTCTGACTGATCTCAAAGTTCCCGGGTTCCGGCACCATAAAATATGTAACGTTAATTATTTTTGCTTACGTTACTTTCCCTGATTCTATGTATATTTTTACGGATTACGAAATTATTCTGGATTGCATGACACAGTTATTCACTTTAGAACATATACGTTCACTTTCAAAATATATCGTATTGTTACATTAGAATATCATACAATCAATCTACACAATAGGGCACTTCTCTCTTTTTTGTCTTTTTTTTACATTGCCATAGCAACAACATCAAAAAGACAAACAAGTCGTCATGGCAACCAAACTTAACAAAGTATTTTTAATAAGATACCAACATTTAACTTATTTCTTTATATCTTTCTTCTTCTTCTGCTTCTTAAGTGCTTGTGTGTTCAAAATAGCACTTTTTCCCATAACTATAAACAATACGTAGAAAGTATTTGCAAAGATAGACAAGATGGTAGTACCCTCCTTTTACCACTGGTTAACTCCTAAACTCCAGTCCGTCACCCACCCAGACACTCCCCGCAGTAGATAGTGATAGGCGCTCCTATTATGTATCATTCGCTTTCTGGAACATATTCAAGAATGACTAAGCCTCAGAAGTTACGGATACTTCAGTGGAACTCTCAGAAATTCCATGCCAAGGAGGTGTTTCTATCGCAATTGTGTCGATTGTTTACTCAGCTATCATACTGCTACAAGCAACCTGAACTCGTCTTGAAGACATTTATGACTTCCTGGATACCGAGTTTATCACTAGCCTCGGAATGATCGCTACGGTGTAATTACTTAGGTATTCGTACCTCCCTACAGGCTCGTGTCATCTCAAAACTTCCACCAACCGGCTGAACGAAAATACAATTTCTGGGTGTGCTCTGTGGTAGATTTACTTTCATCAACATCTACGTTCCACCAAACAGGCTCCAGCAACTGATTTCTGGCAACAATTATTTACTTCATTCCAAGGTTCCTGTGTTATTAAAGGGGATCCTAACTAAAAGTGTAAGATAAGGTAATCGTTACATTAATAAATATAGCTGCCTGGAATCTTCTCGCTGCGATGAACACTACAACTCATCACCAACGATGGGACTGCTACTTACCTCCCGAACCTCAATGGTCATCTCAGTACACCTGACATCACCATGCAGTTCTGCTCTTTATGCAAACCACAACTGGATTGTATATGGATATACCAGCAGCAGTGGTCATTTTACCATCTTAACTACGCTTGAAGGAGTTGCTTTTCGGAGGACGCCCAACGCTCATCCTCCGCCATCTTCCACTATCCGTTCTCGCATCTCTGTCATACAATCTTACACCATACAAGAATGAGACAGAGAAACTTTTCCAGAATTTTTCTTCACAAGACACTCCCATCAATTCTCATTTTATAAGTATTGTAGAAGCAGGATCCTCAGATGCCTCCAGCTCTCTTTCTTAAATCGCCGGCCAGACTCGATTTCAAGCATCCCATTCTCATTTTCCTTGCTGGAACAAACGTTGCCAGCGACTTCTTAATGATTGTAAACAGAAACAAAAGGCCCTTTTCAAAGGGAAAAATGAACAAACAAACGTGGTCTATCGCCAGTTCCAGGTATACATGTGACATTCAGCAATGCAGCAAACACCACTGGCAACAATTTTGTTCCACACTCCACCCACAGGTTACTTCTTCTATCTGGATTTTTATATGGAACCAAATTGTAGGATCTTCTACACGAGCTTTATCAACTGATGGTCACCCGCCTTGGATTGACGAATTTCATCGTCTTGTCACGCCTCCGATACCATTGAATAACAAACGAACCATCCAACCTCTTCTAGTTCCGGAGTGCTTTTCAACAATCTACAAGAACATTACTATCCAAGAACTCAACCTGGTGCTAAACTCTTGGCTATCTACAGCTTCTGTCAGAGATCAGATCAGATATCAACACTTGCAGGATCTATCTCCATATTGCCGATTCGTACTTTTTGAAATCTACTCTCAGATTTGGAGTACAGAACACATTCCATCTTCATGGAAAGAACTAGAGGTAGTACCTATACTTAAACCACATAAACCTATCAGGCTGGCTCAGAGTTATCATCAGATTACTCTTATTTCATTCCTAGTAAAAGTTTTTGCGATCATCCTCTTTAAATTGAACTGGCACTTGGAACACTACTCAATATTTTCAACTACATTAACTGGTTACCGAAAAGGCATGTCATCTCTGGACTCGGTTGTTGTCCTTCTTCTAGACCTCCTTGTCCTTCTTCTATCTTGGGTTGTTGTCCTTCTTCTATCTGGAACTCCTTTCAAAGTCGACACTATTTAATTATTGTTAAACTGGATCTAGAACATGCATATAATTCTATCATTCTCGATCGACTTATCACTCATATGGCCTAATACTCATAATTAGTTGGCACAGTGTCGCATCTGCATCAAATACAACAATAAATATTCTTCTTAACTTTCAAAATCCTTGGGAATCCTCAAGGTTTTATTCTCTGTCCTTATTTAATATATACACGCTACCTCTCTCCACCAACGACTTAGGAAAATGATTCGTATTCAAGAATATTGTGATGACATCTTACTATAGTTTAAAACTTCTAACCTAATAGAATGGCTATGCATCCTGAATGACGCTCTCCTAGAACTTCACTCATGGATCTCTGAAAATGGCATGTCAGTGAATTGGCCAAAATCTTCTTGCTCACTCTTCATCCGAAAACATATTCAACCTCTCACCTATCTCACGGTAAATAAACCACGTTACAAGCTATACCTACCTTGCAATATTTTGGATTTTATCTAGACTCTAAACTAAATTGGAAACATCATCTTAAAACAATATCACTCAACGCCCAACCGTATTTCAAGTTGATGTCCTGCATCAGCTACAAAGCTTGGGGAATAGAAATATTCTCCCTCCAACAAGTCTGTACTCAATGTGTGGATGCAAAACTTCATTATGGCGTAATATTGCTCTCTCCACTACCTAAACGGATCAGTGAACATCACATCCATCTTCAAGCCACAACACAGCGAATTATATTTCGACAACCAAAGACGGTCCTTCAACACTCATAGAAGAATCTGGAATAATTCCTTTCCTAGTGAAAATATATTTTGTGACTAAAAATCCCTCCTTCAACGCATATGCTGCAACTCTGCTCTTTTAAAAGCGAAACTACAACTCTTATACAATATAAATCTCCATACCAAATAGTTACTTTGGCTTTATCGAGCATTTGTTAGTATTCATAATTGGCTCAACCACCTATATCGAGGACCGAAACTGCCATGTTATACCGCGCAATATGCAACCCTTCTCCAAACCCCTACACTTGAGCAACCGGTGTTCTCCTTCAAACTTCTTCGTTCCATACAGCCTTAGACAGTACGCCATCTCTAGGAACACCACATAAAACCTCATCACTCCAATACTATTTTGATCTACACGGATGCTTCCAAACAGCATACTGAGCATGGATCTGTTGTTGGAGCAGGAGTATATATACAACTCAACTACACAGAGACTCTCAGACTTCCCCCGAACACATTAGTTTATCTGGCAGAAGCTTAGGCAATTCTGACGGGATTGAAAGTCGCTCTACGACGGAAACTACCTATAGTTGGCCTCTGTAGTGATAGCCTTAGTGCTCTACAAGGAACATCGTGCCCCGTGGACATCTGGAAATACATGGCTACACATCAATATTTGCCAATAGCTTCGAATACTAGACAATAACAATTAAGTGGGTACTCTAATTCATACATCTTCTCACTACGACATCCCAGGGAACGAAATCAATATTTTTAGCAGATGTACAACCCAACACGACACGCCTATTCTTCACCGTCTTCCGGCATCCGCCTTCTCTAAGCAGTTGCTACAAAAATGAGAAACCGAATGGCGCACCTACCCACAACAACGACGATCAGAACCGGGGATATATTACTCGCAAATAGAACCTATTCCTACCATGAGAAAATGGGGGGCCTCTCATAATTGGACTAGAAAACATCATTGTTCATATTCTCTCCTTCGTCTTCAGACTGCTCAGCCTCGCATCCAGCAATATAAACATCAGCGCTCCTTTCGTTTGTGTTATTGTGGAGAAGAGGAAGCTTATATTGACCACCTTCAATTTAACTACTCTTTAGGTAGCCTTTTTACCGTCCGATACTCAACATACTCATTCAATCTGTTTATTTCACTAGTCCTGTAACAATAGCTTTCATATTAACTATCAAAAACTACCTCGTTCTTTACCATCTGTTAGAATATTATATCGTGTTATATAGTGAACAAGTACGTTTTATCATGCGGTGAAAGTGAACAATAGTGTAATGCTCTCTTTATTCATAGCAACCTGTGGTATATAGTGTCACGCCCTAATTAGTGTTCCATCTGAAATGAGTAATTCTATTGTGTGTTCTCATTTCGTTCCCTAATTCATCCTGGATAATTCATCTTGGTAGTATAGATCCCCATTTTATCGGTGGAATTGCTCATTACAAACATTTTCCTGGAACATCAAACCATAGAGATTGAGAGAATATTCTGTGCCATTGTAGAAGAAGAAGTAGAAGAACAAGGAAGTTTTTTTCCTACGTGCTGTTGCATAAATTGTGCAAGTTGTTATTGGCAGATATCAGATGACAAATCTGAAGAAATTTGGTAAAGAAAGGCAGTAATGATTATGTCCGCACCTGTAAAACCATGGGAAGCTGGAGGAGGCAACCTTAAAAATATGTCTTTTACAGCTGCTCCTGGGTAAGTGATATTTTAATGTGTAACAACAATGAATACACAATAACACTAGCAAAGTGTTTTTTTGAAATCTTAATATTAAAATAAGAATAAAATTAAAAAGCGCTGTAGTTTTCAATACTCGGGTACAGGTGTTCCTAAAGATTATTGTTCGTTGTTTTCAACATTATAACGTTTTTGCAGCGAACTATATCAGCTGTAGTCATAATTTCTAAGTGCAATAACCAGTTGAAGGCATCCATAAACATGATCGCTCATGCATACGCAGACAGATGCAATTCGGCCAGTAGCCTCTGTATTAAGTAGCATTCTCAATTATGTGCGTGTGGTTTCTTTGTTTTTCAATAACGATCTGTGCGCTTTTCTTTGCCCTCCTTTCTATGATCTTGGATTGCACAGGATTAAGCATATCTCTTCTTACATTGGTATTCATCCGATGATCATCTTCAGAACTTTTCCCCAAATTAAATTTCTTCTGTTGTACAATTGAAGAAAAATATCTTCAAATGATGGTGGTTTATTATGAAATCTACTCTTGAAAAGTTTTTACCTTTATATGTTACCATCTCCGTGTACCTGGATGTCCACAAGGGAAAGATATTTACGGAAATGTACTTCATTAACTCTGTAGATCTAATCCAAACTGACATTCTCCCAATAACCTCCAATCCTTTAGAGTAACGGACGTCAGGTTGAGTTCTTCTCTTTAGGATTTGGACGATAGTTTATCGAGGTAAGGTACAGGGTAAGCGTAGGTTCAGCACATTTTGCAAAATTTGTAGATAAAATAAGCAATTTGTATAGAAAGGCTTGCTTATAAGGTAAAAATTTTTGCAGGCGACTGGTTTAAATAATAAATAATATAGCTATGTTTTACGTGTAAGCCACAGCTTATTAGGTGCATGTCAAATTTATACACACCATCGGAAATAATTGTTGGAAAATTATAATTTTACTAATTACCTTATTACCTTCCAAAAGATTTGCGCTAGGTGACATGATAATACTCCACTTGGCTTTGATTATCTTCAACGGGACCATGGGCGGCGATTAGGGGGAGCAAGAGGGGCAGTTAAACCCCCACTTTTTTGAAGTGACCTTTTAATGTATATAGTTTTATTTGAAAATGTAAAGTTTTTGTATGTATTACTAGTTCATAGAAAAATGTGGTGCCATATAATTGCCTTTGTGTGAGTACGTATTTATTGGTTGTCTTCACGTGGAGTTATGAAAGCTACAGGAATTGCGTTTTAATTGCAATTCAAAGCAGTTAATATTGCAATAGCGTATTTCTTTAAATGTCGCAGCATATGCGTGTAGTATTTACTGTATTTCATTTTCTAATACTAATAACACATTTAATAGCATACCGGTATATGGAATTGAAAATAAACAAGTTCATTAATACCCAGTTTCAATATAACTTTTACAAAACAATCCCCATTATTCATTACTATGATTAATATTATCCTTTCTATTTATTCGTTTTGCAAACTTGTTATTAAGTAATCTGATGACACAATTTTCCAGACAGAATTTTAAGATGTTCATGAGCAAATATCTTCTTACACCTTCGTTGTTTGAGAGTACAAAGGGCTAATACTTACTTGCGTTGCTATTATCAATTTACTTAATAAAATATTAAATACCATATACGGCATTTAAACTGAAAAAAGATAGTATCGTGTTACTTATACAATCTTTCGTCAAACGAAGTGTTAGATACAACCAGGAGAAATAACACTGATATGCAAGTATTCAGATCATGTCTTGCGCTTCCCACTTTTAATGTCCAATTGCCGCCGCTGAACAGGACTACAAGAAGTAATTCTTGAAAATCTATAATTCTTTCACAGTTTGCGCATAAATATCGCGTTCGGACATACGCCAAGAAAATATATCGGGATCTTACATGTGTAGTAAGGTAGAAATACCTTTACTACATAGTACTCCGTAAGAAAGACATAAGAAACAGAAGTGCTATGTCAATGCAGAGTACAAAGTGATCATATAAGTGTCGCAAAGCTGTGCAACACAAGGCATGCCTTTTATGCTATATACAGTATTTTTTTCAGGCTTAAGTTTAGAGTTGCCCCTCCAGTCTGAAGGTGCCTTTGGACTTTGCATCATACAAAAAAAAAAAAAAGCTTAAATTATTAAAAATTGTCACATTTTAGTACTCCGTGGGCTTCACAAAGATTTAAAAGTTTTTTTTCATTATTTTTGAGCATCCGTTACACCTGTTCGCCATATTTTACAACTACCATGCTTCTGAAACCTTCCGCAAATGCTTCCTCATCCGGCAAATAGTACTAACTTCCACATATCTTTTTTAGTATTAAACATAACTCTCATGCCGAACTTACATTCCTAAACATCAAATAAATACTTCAAATTATCATTTCTTACCTCATTTCTCCTGTAAATTTTCCTGATTTTTATAAAAAGCGGAGGGGTAACTCTAAACTTAACCCTTTTTCCACTATCATCGTTTATGCATATACCCACTGCCGCTGATGCGCCTGCTCCCTAGAGATGCACCCTTCACTACCGTTTTGTCTTCCCTTATGCGCCCCTGGCCTGACTCGGTTAGATAGCATTCGTGCTTTTTAGTAGCCACATAGCACAAGTTTGTTCGTGTGTTATGTACTGTAAATTTTATGCTATACGTCCACCTGTATTTATGCTCAACTCTCCTGTAGTCAGTCTACTAATAATGGAGCTCCTCATTTAATGCATGTTATGCTAAGATAATTGTATTTTTGGTTACTATAAATTTGCACCTATAGATTGGGATAGTACGCAGGAAAAAGTATTTTGCAATTTTTAATAATTCAGGGACATGTGTTTGACAGGAAGCACTACCCCGAAACTTTTTTTTTTTTTTTTTTTTTTTTACATGATACTTTAAGGATTCTTTGTCTTAGTAATTTCTGAATAGTGCGTAATTTGCAATACTTAATAGTTGGATGGTACTAATTTTGCTCGGTAATACTACATAGATGCATATGGTTATAAGAAAGAGCAAAGAATGCGTGGAGATAAGAAATATTTGTGATTAGCAGTGAAAAGTGAACGCGAAAACGAAATATGAGTAACTGTTGGTAAGGTATAATAAAGTAACAACAGGTACGTATGTTGAACACTGCTCGTTCATTATATATCTTATCTAAGGCAGCCATCTGCGGAAGCTTAGCTGCCATAAATACTACAGCGCAGTAACCTTAAAACAACCTGTGCTATGTGTCAACTGAAAAGCATAAATACTACGTAACCGAATCAGGGCAGGGCGAAGTTAGTGGGTAAGATCGGGAGTGTACCCGAAGGGGCAATAACTTCTGCGACGGTAGTATGCATGTAAGCAAAGGTGATCAAAACACGTTGGTTTCCGCAGTGATAGGAGTTCCTATAGCGCTAGTAACGCAACGGAACAGTTGTAAAGATGAAATACAACTTTTCTTCTCTGTGCTCAAATATTCCGCTGGCTATAAGTAGTATCTAGTCATCTTTCGTACGCACTCGTCCATTTTAATCGTCGTAAAGCATTTGTAATGGTTTTACACCACTTGTAAACGTAAAGTACAACTGTAATTTTGTGACGGAACGTCTTATCCGTCTCAAAGTAAAATTCTTAGGATTTGTGTACGTCACTGCAAAACCTGTTGTCATCTCTTCCAGCGTGTCGAGTGAGTCTGGATTGCTTAACCAGCTCGCGAGAAGTTTGAATTTTGCAGACGGTTCTCACAAGATGGCGTTAGTGCGAGCGGAAGCGAAATGAGAAAGACGTAAAATTTGGTATATGTAAAGACTAAGGTATCTTTCGTCACTGTGAATTTTATGGTTAAAATTAATAATTTAGAAAGATGAGTCAATCAGGAGTCGCGGAAGTATTAGGCATGTGTACGCGTGCAGTTCGTCGTTTAAAAAAAAATATTAAAAACCTTGTCCTTGTGATAAATCATCGAAAAATCATGCTAATAAGTGGAAATCTTAACTAAATGACTGATAAATAGATTTTAGTGGCCATTTGGGCAGATGTAGTCAGAAAAGCATCAAAATTTCTACCAAAATATTTCAATGGGACCACGATGGCTCAGTGGTAGAACGTTCACCTCTGATGCATGGGGTCCTTAGTTCTATCCCAGTCTGCGCCAAGTGAACTTTGTGGTGAACAAACATCGCGTGCGCGGGTTTTCCCGTTTCCTTCCACTTTCCTTTCACTTTCCTTTCACCATTTCATTCATTTCTCATCACCGTGTCCTTTAGCCTAGCCGGCATAAGCGTGGGACGTAAAGCTCAAGTTCATTTTTAAAATATTTCAAAGATGAGTTAAGTTCATTATGTTCGTCTTGAAGCTGTACATCCATTGATAACGTTTATTGACAGTAAGCTATCCGATTGGATATGTGAGGAATAGTAACGACGCCAATGAAGCATTAAGGTAACACTCATTCTTTATTTGTTTTGTTCGAGTTTGATGGCTTGTATTTAGACATGATGTTTGTGGATTTCTTCATTGACATACTTTACCGTTGATTACTTATGAAGCAGTATGGAAGCTTAGAATGTGCTCGTTCTAGTTTGATGAATTTCTCTTTAATGAATATTCTTTTATTTCTAACTGTAATTAATCTCTGCAGTTCTTTATTTTCTGCCTCCAACTGCGTTATGTTATTTTCCACTTCGAAGGAATAAAACTATAATTTTCTTGACTGGCTAGTCGTAACCGAAGCGCACTAAATGATATGCTTCTAGAAATTGCATTGCATATTGAACATAAAAAGTTAGAGTAGGGGAGAAATGGCCCAAACGTTCGAAGGGCCATGGTATTTTAGTGTGTTACAATGTAATTACTTCTTTTCCCTCATTGTCTATATAATATATCAGTGTATGTGAAATTTATACTTGTTCTTGTTTAAAAGTGATAAGTAATTCCTAACACGTCTGCTTAAATAATTTGGGTAGCCTTTCCAACCTTTACCATATGAGCGAGCATGAGTTCGCACCCCCTGTCCCCTGTACTCCACTTAGTAGTAAGTCCTGCGTTATACTTTGTCATAATCTCGCATTACTCCATAGATCCACTGTGGCCCCGTGAAGCGTAGCCTTTGGTGGTGCTAGTGGTTCCGGGTTCGAGTGGTGGGAGCACTCGGTCGAAAAAGTGTAAAAGGCTTTTTCAGGTCAGCCATCACACCAGGCAGATGCCGGGATGGTACCTAACATAGATTCTAGGTCGCTTCCTTCCTTCCCTTTCCCCGGATAATGTGCACGCCGAGGGACGTCATTCCTCAAAACGTGACGAGATAAATGGCCATAGATGCTGAAAGCCCAGAAATCTAAATCCTAAATTTATAGGGCTCATATATATATATAAGCATCTTAAGCCGTCACTTTTGAGGGATGACGTCCCTCGGCGAGCACACTATCCGGAGAAAGGGAAGGAAGGAAGTGACCTGGGACCTATGTATGTTATTTGTGTACCGAATAATAATGTGTCTGTGCCATTATCTTGTTTCGTCAAATAACTGTATTACAAAATTTACTTAATCTACACTACTTCATATCGCCTAATAAGTAATCTTTCAACATAATAATGAGATACATTTGAGTTTGCATCTAATATGTTATTCCAGTTACTATATATGTGCGTTGCTATAACTTTATACATAATGGTTAGTCTAGCGAATATTATAAATGGAAAATATCAATAACAACAATAATATGTCACTGCATCTTCAATATACATATTTTTATTTCATCATAAAGTCATAAGTCTCGTTATGATATTAAGTGTTACATGGTCTACTTGTTTCCAAGTGTCTTAGGCAGGGGAGTTACAAATTGGAAATACAAAAGTCTGGCAGCTGGTGTAGTAATGATAATAATGACGGTAGTTAAAATTCTCATTAAGTGTCTTAATATTTCTATGAAGGAAGAATGTCTTTCGGATCCTCTGACGGATTTAAGTTTCTATGTTCTTATATATATATATATATATATATATATATATATATATATATATATATATATGAATAGATTTTTTTAAGGGGGGGGGGGTAGTTTGGGGAAGTGTTGATTTGTAGTCCTATGAAGGACTACAAGCAAGTGGCTCGCTATAGTGTTCTCCTCCCTACCTTTGTACCTGGTTTACGCTTTGCAATGAATATGAATATGGTATTAATAATATAAAGTGTTAGCTTCTGTAAAGTTGATGCACTCGATAGTCACTTTTGGGATGGGATCCTCTCGTATTTACCCTACTTCCAGTGACCATCACCGTGATATGTTCATATATATAATTTAAAGTTGTTCTAATTATATGTTTTTGTAATTCTTGTCTTCTATATCTGCTGGCCTTACGTAGTGTAATCTCCCTGATAAATTGTGAAAGTTAATAGATTCTATACTGTGCGACCTTAATGTATATTTGTGCCAATTTGCATCCCTACGATTTGATTTGATACTCAGTTAAATATTCTTTGAACTAAACACCATCTTCAATTTACTCTGAAAGAACCCACTTAAAGGAGTTAGTGCACTGGCTCGGTTGCTCAGAGGTAGAGTGCTTACCTTCGGCGCTTGGGGTCCCGGGTTCAATCCCCGGCCAAGTAAGTTTGTGGTGGACAACATCGTGTCCGTGGATTTTCTCGAGGTACTCCCGTTTTCTCCCACTTTCTCATTCCACTAATTCTTCCATCATTCACTAGCCCTAATCATCGTCTCCCTTAGTGTAAAGGGGATAATCGAGGGTCGTTAATCTGAAATATTTCATTTTTCGTTTCTTCTGGAATCGATATGGAAGGTATCACGGAAAAGATAGTCGTTCGCGACATCTACCTCACGAAGGGATTAAGATGAGTATAAAGACTCGATTATCGCGAATTGAAAGTTATCAGTCCTTGTCCGAGGCTTTTGTGAATGTTTCTGAACAAGTACCTTTTTTTTTACAGGATGAGGGTGTTAGCCTTACCCAAACCCCCAAGCTGGAGGACCACTCCTAGTCGTCTGTCCGCGACTGCTTATTCAGTATATTCGCAGCTAACCTCTATATCTAGAGGCCTTCTCCTCGATCCGCAACCTGAGGACGCGTCATGCCGTGGTGACAGGAACCCACGTTACACGGCATGGCCTTTCAAAGTCTTGACTGGTAGACCCATAGGAAAACGACCATTAGGAAGACCTAGGCGCAGATGGGAGGATAATATTAAGATGGATCTCGCAGAGATAGGAATACAAAGTAGAAACTGGATGCAATTAGCTAAGGATAGAAGTCAGTGGAGAGCTTTTGTGAACGCGGCACTGAACCTCCGGGTTCCATAGGCCATAGAGTTAGTTAGTTAGTTTACTATCGCGAATTGATGGCAGCACGTATCCCCAATCTTTCCTACATATTTCGTAGGGTGTGGGAATTTTCACAATAAGCGAATCAACTGCAAGAGATAAATATTCAAACTTTGCCCAAACAAATTGAATTAATAACTAAAGAATAATCCGTTCAGTTTTTTTTATTATTTTATTTGATTTATTATGCAGAGCAATCAATATTCAAAAACATACTCCCACTAATGAAACTCTCAACAATGAAAATACAAAATATCACAGAAGTGTACGGATTATTCTTTAATTATTGATTCAGTTATTGTAAGCATTATCATACCCTACAGAGTATATTGACAGTATAGGGGATACGTGCTGTCATTTGTTCGATATAGTTTATGCTTTACACTCACCCTAATCCTTTCGACCAGAGGTATCGGGAACGACTATATTTTCCGTTATGCGGGAGCTCATGTGGTTCGGATTTCACGTTAATCAGTAGGTCCATGTCTCATATAGCCTCGCTGCTGAACGGGACGTTAAACTCAAAATCAACTCAACTCAATTTTCCGTTATACCTTCGACCTAGGCTTTTCGATGCTACATGAAATGACTTACAAATATTTGCTCGATCGAATTTCTAACTGCGCGTCTCTATCAAAACAGAACGAACTCGAAGCATTTCTGAAGCGGTTGATTAGAGTGATGAGAAGCAAATAACATACGACAACGATGCTCGAGAAAGACCATGGGCGAAGCGAGGAGAAGTTCCAGAGTCTGTAGCAAAGGTCGATAGACTCGAATCTGTACTGTCGACAGCTACCGCGAGTGCACCTAGCAGTTCAAAACTGATAAACTAAAAGGGTCACGTATACCACGGTGACCCCAACCCCAGACCGCATACATCTTTAACGCCCCGTCAGAAATTGAGAGAACTTGGCTGGGAGGTTCTAATGAATTCGCAGTATAGCCCGGATCTGTCTCCAGCAGACTGCCATTTGTTTCGGTCTCTGCAAAAATTTCTGAATGATTTTAAGTTAGTTTCAGAAAAGTTCTGTGAAAACCACACGTCACAAATTTTTGACCAGATGTTCTATAGTAGCACTGTTATGGTGTTGCTGGAAGAATGGCAAAAGGTCATCAAGTAAAATGGTATATATGTGGTTTCATAATGTTATTTTCAAATCGCAATATATGTATTCTCAGTTTTGACCTCCAAAGGTTCAATACTTTTTAGACATCCTAATCTATCTATCTATACAATCAGGTAAGCAGCAGACTTAATAATAAATAATAAAGCAAACGAAGACAGTGCATTTTTGCCACGAGAGGGAGAGAAGAAAAGACCACATCAATGACCATTTAATCCATCGTATATGAACTATTGTCGAACTCTAAGATACGATGTATTTTTGGTAATTTTTATTCTTAAAAAAGAAGTACGTTTGTAAATACATTCTTACAAACATTATTACAGTATATTTTAATATTGAAATTTGATTATACTTCATTATCAAAGACTTCCCTTTGAAGATAAAATATGTTGTGTAATAATAATTGCATAACTCTTGAAAATAATATGGGCTGCTATATGAAAGATAAAAATAATACTAATAATTTACGATTACTAACAGAAAAATGAAATGGTTTTTAAATAGCACCTATTTGAATGTTGGCATTTATCCATAAAGGTATCTTCTCTTACTCCAACTTCTTCATACAGTCGTTGTGCCAATACTGGAGAATTCCAAAATATGGCGCTTACCAGTTTGTAAGTAAGTAATTCCTTGAACCTCTTGCAATAGGTCCCGTAGTTTCCAAACGAAAGCGTTCTAAAAACATAATTTTTTCACGTTTTCAGTGGCTTATAACTGAAAGGAGGCGTATTTCGATCCATGTTCATTACAACATTTTTTCTTTCATTTGATACAATAAATCTCCTCCCGGAGTTGGATTTGATGGTGTTATTTTCCCCCAGAGTATACCAATAAACAATGTACTTCGGCGTAGACTAACGAGAAATGAAGAGGTTTGTAGGAAATAGCTGGGTTTCAAACTATCGTGGTGGAATTTTAGCTTGAAATGCATCCATTCCCTACAACTTTCCTTTTTTTTATTTTATTTTATTTTTTTTTATTTTTCGTATGAGATCCCTCGTTGCTATGTAAATAGCATACGCACTTTGGTGTGGGAGACCCGGGTTCGATTTCCGGCGGGGGCTCGTGTAATTCGTATCTCACGTTAAGCTGTGAGTCAACGTTTCATATATAGCCTCGCTACTGAAAGGGATGCTAAATCCAGTCCAGTCCATTTTTCGTATCTTAACTCGTAACGGAATTGGCCTATAGCACAGAATTTTTGATACACACTATTTATATAATGTGTGTTTTTTATTCGCTTTAAGTTCAGGCTTAGGTTTATATTACTAACAAGGATGTAAAGACATGCCTAGCCATTCACTGTGTTCGGTCGGAAGAAGCATCATAGGTTCACGAGTAGAAAAAAAAAAAAAACTGATCCTTAACCTTTTCTTGTAGTCATGGATGAATGGAGTAACATACGTGGCTTCTGTGTAAAAGGTGAACAAACAAACTGGATATGTGGCGTATATTTATGGGGGATGTAATTACAATTACATACGAATCAATGAATCATTAAAGCAGTGGGAGTTAAAAAATCTTTTTAGTATGGATACTGAAAAATAGCGTTTTTAATCTTTTTGGTTTTTGGCACACTAACTATGTAATTTAAAATCTTACAACGTACCTATAAACATTTAACTTTGTTTCGTATCTAATACCAAGTTTGTATTTTTACATATGAAATTAGTACAGTAGACAAATAAATGCATTTAAATAACAAAATAATGTTTCAGAAAATGAAAAATAGTTATTCCAGGGTTTTGCATCACAAATTAGTTTCATTGTCCTAACATTCTTCCAGCACATCAATGGTCCCGTCATTGTTCTGTCATATTTTACAGCAGCCATTTTCAAACAGTGTGTGACAGAACAATGACGGGACCATTGATGTGCTGGAAGAATGTTAGGACAATGAAACTAATTTGTGATGCAAAACCCTGGAATAACTATTTTTCATTTTCTGAAACAATATTTTGTTATTTAAATGCATTTATTTGCCTACTGTACTAATGTTATACTTGCACACAAAAATGACAAAAGCCTCGGTTAAAGTAGCATAAGCACTCACTGCTAATCTTTCACATTTTTAAGTATCTCCAGAATTTACCATTACTCCATTCAAGAGGTCTGCCTGTGGCCTTATAACATGACAATTTACTTCCAACTGGATTACCGTTTTCTATGTCAGACTTTTTTTTTTTATGTTAACCTATGATAATTTGTACTAAATTAATGAACTACATTTATTCCGCACACAAAAATTACTGACAAAATGAGAAATAGCTGAACTTTCTCATGCTCACTTTACAGATTTGAAGAGCAATGCACATATTTGATCTTTTTTAAAATTCCGATAAGGAATTATCATACAAGACAGTATCTGGTAAGATGGGTCACCATTAAAATCTCGCTGCATTCTTAAACTAAAGAACACAAATAATGCCAGCTTGTTTGTCGAGTATGTGCTTTCTCTATCACACACAGGCAAATACTTAGTACTTAACAACAATATAGAATTTTGATTTGAACTATTTATTTGTAGTTAACAGTTGTGTACAAAGAAAAAATATAATTTGTTTTAGACGTTTCAGTATTCACTCACGTTCTTACTGGACTCATGTTCTTAAGCAAAACTGTAATAACTCTCTCTCACTTTATTACAGTGAGCATGTCATTAAAATATATATATATATATATATATTATCAGTGACACAGCTCTAAGATATATATTTAATAATTATTCTTGCTTTGAAAGAAAGAAAGAAAATACCATACTAATTTACAATAGCACTATCAATATTCAAATCCACAAATTTCAAAACATCAATAACTACAAATTTTAATATTCACTTTTCCTTTAGTTGATTACCACAGTTAAAAGGGGATCGTAAATGCTTAGTACAATACAAATTCTTAAACCGAATATAGTTCTCGCAAAAAAAGGCTCTCACTGGGTGGTATTCGGAACTGTCCGAACAGTTGTATGCTCTTACTAGTGACATAGTAACTTAACGTGTGTCCAAAGACGTGTATGCCATATTTTCGGTCCCATATTTACTGTGATTAAAGACTTACACATGTGGGTTTGAGAGGCACTTTGCTTTTTCCTCTCTCTCCTTCTCTTGTCAACGGAAGAAGAAAGATTTTCTGATGAAAGTGTAAAATAACTAAACAACACAAACCATTCGAGTTTCCAGGCTACTTTTTTCTTCACCAAAACAATTTAAGACATTGCATTCCTTTCTTAAGTGACAGAGAAGATCACCTTTTACTCATCCCCTATTCAGACCGAGAACTATCAAACAGTTTGAATTTCTTGGCAACACCGGATTTCGGAGAAAATATCTGTTTCACTACCATGTAGTGGGAGGAGAATAATAATAGGCCAATCTTTTATACTACCCACTAAGGCTTATGCGAGAAAATTAGCGAGAATTCTGAGCTACCTCGAAATCCTTACATCTACTTAATAAAACCAAAATATTAATTATATACATGCCTAGGCTAACCTAAGCTATTAAAACGTTCACTACGAGAAATTAAAATTTTGATTAAAAAAAAAAAAAAAAAGTGACTTCCTTTCATTGTATAATTATAAGGGGAGCTAGAAGAGAAATTTTGACCTTCGAAACTCCTCAATGAATTGTATCTGAAGCTGGAACTTGAAAGAGGAATCAAAATGAGAATAGCAACTGTCCCAATGAAGAACATGCTCGACGTTAGCGGCAAAACATACAGTACAAGGTTCCTACTGGTCAGGGAAGTCAGGGAAAATGGTGCAGGTCATGGAAAAATATTGGAAATCAGGGAAATTTCATAAAATATATTTTTTCTAACATTAATTGTACGCCATTTCAGCTTAGCCAACCATTATCAGCTAAATGAATGTATAAGAAGTATCATATTTTCAGTGTAATTGATTGTCAGATGTTTTGTGGATACATATTAAGGATCACAGTGTGGGACGTTGCTCAGATTTTTATGGAAGATAAGTGGAATGCACGTATGAGCAATTGATTACTATTTGTCTATATAGAATAAATGTTCTCATATGTGAACATTCACAGTTATTTATTCCTTATTTATATGTCAACGTCATCCAATACCTATAATGAAAGTCAAGGAATTTCGTGGGACAGTCAGGGAAATAGATTTCTCCAGATCAGTAGGAACTCTGCAGTAGCAAACCAATATATCACCGGGAAATAGTATTCAATAGTAGTCACAGTATGTATGAGGAGCTGACGCAATTCACGATGTAATATGTACCTTACTTCACCTTTAACTTCACAAAAGAAATAAAAATCTTTAAACAAAGCAAATTTTGATTAAAATAATTGTGTAATAGTTTCGCCAAACATCTTGGCTTTATTTTTATTTCTTTTGTGAAGTTACTTAAGTAAAACAAAGCTAAAATTCACCTTTCTATTCGCTATACAAATTATATGTTTATTATTAATCTGTACTATAGTTTGTATGTGACAACCGGTTTCAAGATGTCACTCAACGTTTATAATTTAAATTCGCGGAAATCAGTCATATCCGTACCGTCCGGCAATGGTACTTCCACTTGTGAAAATAGCATAAGGAAATAAGGTGTGAGTGCTTGGACGGTCTTTTGTCTCCACAGTAGGATGGTTGAATGGAGACTTCTCTGTTTCGTCCTTTCGTGCTTATTGTCTAAAGATAATTAAACTAAACAATATGCAGTTAGCGCAAAATGTATTCATACACCTAAGTCGAACAAAAAATAAACTAGTTTCGTCATATCTAAAATGGTCAAAACTTGCCTCTCAGTATTTCATGGTAGTGCTGATGTGGAACGTGGTTTCTCAGAGAACAAACACATTTTAAGAAGTGATCGATCTCATCTTGCACACGAAAGTATAAGACTGTAAAGGACAGCATTAGAATGTATGGAGAAAAAGTTGAAGAACTATCTGTTACAAAGCAATTAATAGATGCTATGCAGAACGCCTGGAGAAAGTATAAAGATTACCAAAGAAAAGAGTGCGTTAAGAAATACGAAGCAAGAAGCTATATCAAAGGAAGTTTCAAAGAGTGAATCGTCTCTGAAGAAATTAAATGAAATGGACAAAACAATACAGAAGGAAATAGTGAGCTACGTACGAAAAACACTAAGATATTAATATAAAATTTTTCAACGAGATAATTACCCATTTAGTTATATTTAGAGTAGAATGTACATTTATATAACAATTGGTTTAACTTTTTTTTTCTTTTTTTAAAATTACGTATTGTATAATTGAAATGTGCCTTCCAGTAGGTAGAAATATTGTTACAGTAAGACGTCGATAATCCGAACGTCAGAAATCCGAAACGTCAAAAATCCAACGGGGTCCCTAGAAGATGTTTACATTTTGTCTTAGCGCTAGCGATAAACAAACAATAGGCCTTTGTGTGAAATCAGTGTTTGTCATACATATTTTTCTTTTTATTTTCCCTTAGACCTATACAAGTTAAGTTTTAAGTGTGAGTTACAAGAAGAGTGTAATTTACTGTACGAGCAGGTTCTTCAGAAACATTAAATGTAAGTAGCCTTACGTTACGTACGGTGTTGTAATTACTCTATGTACTGTATAATCACTGTAGCCGAAATGGCATTTTCTCGGTCATTTTCGAAAATCCGAATAATTTGAAAATCCGAACTACCTGTGGTTCCAATTAGTTCGGATTTTCGACTTCCTACTGTATATGAGTTTCTTTGTTCCTTGTTCTTTCACAATGTTCCAAATGCACAAATGTTCCTTCAAAATGTTCCAGGAAATAATTGAAATGTTTCTTTTTCACAGCTTGACGAAGCCTCCTATATTTTATTAATCCAATGTTCACGGGATTGCTGCCAGAGTGAGTGTTGCTGTGCTGAGCTTTCGTTACCATACAGCGGCAACATCTTCAGAGCTATGTGTTGAAGTGTGCTGGTCCTAACGTCTACCTACTTCAGTTACCAAGACAATTTCTTTGAACAAAGCGATGGTGTGGCAATGGGCTCTCCTCTCTCTCCAGTAATAGCGAATTTCTATATGGAGTATTTTGAACACAAAGCGCTAGAAACAGCAACATACAAACCTAAAGTATTTTACAGATATGTAGACGACACATTTGTCATATGGCCCCATGGCAGACAGAAACTCGACGAATTCCTGCAGCATCTGAACTCTATACATTGCAACATCCAGTTCACAATGAAAACAGAAACAGAAGGAAGACTCCCTTTCTTGGACGTACTCGTATACAAGAAACCAGATGGAAGTCTAGGCCATTCAATCTACAGGAAACCCACGCACACTGATCTCTACCTTGATGCGACCAGTTTTCATTATCCTGCACAGAAGATGGGGGTTTTAAAAACTCTAATACACAGAGCATACCAAATAGCAGATCCAGATATAAGCACAGAACTGTCTCACCTGGAAACGGTATTCAAGTTCAACGGATATCCGTCGAAACAGATCAAGACAGCCATGAGAAAATGCAGTAGCAGAAATTGCACCACTAAAGAGGACAACACGGCAGACAAGGAAAATATTGCAGTTATTCCGTATATGGAAAAAACCTCCAACCAACTAGCAAGACTATTGAATAAATTCAACATCAAGACTGTACACTGCGCTCCACCGAAGATCAGGAGTTTACTACCAACTGCAAAAGACTCATTGGGATTAAAGACACCAGGCATCTATAGGGTCACCTGTGAATGTAACGCCACTTACATAGGTGAAACGGGAAGGAACATTGAAGACAGAATGAAAGAACACCAGCGACACACCAGACTTAAACAACCTGAAAAATCTGCAATAGCCGAACACTGCATACAATACAATCATACGGCCATGTGGAACCAAATTGAAGTACTAAAGAAAAGCAAACAGTTCTGGGACAGGAAAATACATGAATCTCTATTCATCCGTACATACAAGCCATCCATCAACAGAGACGAAAGTTATCATCTACCTGACATCTGGATCCAGCTTCTCAATACGAAAAAAAGAACCATCAGCCAATCAGAGAGCAGTTTCCACCAGCAAAGTCAGAACACGCCATTGGCCAACTAAAACAACCAATAGAAACACAGCGATTCCTAAAGACCACAATATAAATTGTACGACCAGCACACTTCAACACATAGCTCTGAAGATGTTGCCGCTGTATGGTAACGAAAGCTCAGCACAGCAACACTCACTCTGACAACAATCCCGAGAACATTGGATTAATAGTAGACGCCAGCAAAGCTTCAAGATCATACCTCCTATATTTTTTTCATCACCACTGGAAACCCTTATATATGAATACTTTCAAAGGCCTTTTTTTGTGATATTCCCATATTTTTCCTTCTTTGGTTGTTGATTTTTACACCAAACCTATGGTAATTTACTGGAAGTAAAAATCGAAAAATATTATTTGAAAAGGCTTTAACAGTTATTTAAATATTTAATAAAAAAAATATTGTTCATGATCATGGTGTGGTACTGTTCGTCTCTCTGAGTAAAAAAAAAAGGTCAAAAAGGGTATTTTACTGATGGATTGAAATTTGTTTGAACGATTTCGTCGACAGTATTGGTAACGATTTACATCATATTTCATTAACAATCCTCTCATTATCTGATAATTCATTTCCCGTTTTCTAAAGTCTAGAAAAGGAAGTTTACTGATATTGGTGAGATTATTTCCATAATTTTCTTGTAAGTGACTGTAGAAATGGACATTTCCACCGATTTTTTTCATTGCTCAAAAAAAAAAAAAAAAAAAAAAAGCCTTCAGGGCTAGCTGATTACAGAGGACACATCCTTTCGCTCACCGGTGATTCAAACTGGTCGGAATTTGCGATTAAATTCCGGTCTGCTACTCGTGTGCTTAAAACAATGACTACCATGTTTGTACGTCACAAGTCGGTACAGGGGAAAAGGTCTGCGCCGCTTACTCGAGAAACTGCTTAGCGAAAGATATGATACATGTTTTTCTAATGTGTACGATTGCTAGTAACTAACTTACTTTATGGCCTATGGAACCCGGAGGTTCAATGCCGTGTTCACAAAAGCTCTCCACTGACTTCTACCCTTAGCCAACTGGATCCAGTTTCTACTTTGTATTTCTTTTTCTGCGAGATTCATCTTAATATTGTCCTCCCATCTGCGCCTACGTCTTCCTAATGGTCGTTTTCCGGTTGGTCTTCCAGTTAAGATTTTGAAAGCGTTCCTACTTTCTTCCATCCTGGCTACATAACCTGCCCACCTTGAGCCTCCTAGACCTGATGACACTAGCAATGTTGGATAAACCGTATAAATTATGTAGTTCCTCGTTATGAAGTTTGTGCTATTCCCCATTTCCGTTCTTCTTGGATCCGAATATTTGTCACAGGATCTTGTTCTCAAATACTTTCAATCTATGTTCTTCCTTCCGAGTAAACGACCATGCTTCGCAACCATACAGAACAACAGGGATGATTTATCGTTTTATATATTTTAAGCTTTAAATTCCTCGACAGAATTCGCGACGACAAAAGATTTTGAACTGAATAATAACACGAATTCCCATCTTTTAGTCGACATTTAATTTCTTCGTGAACAGGATTTTCGTCTGTTAATATTGATCCTAGATATTTGAAAGTACCCACTTTATCAAAAATATTATTCGATATTTTATCGCATCCATAACTTGCCGTATTACAGTCCCGACGAACTTCCATGTATTTAGTTTTCTTTGCATTTACTTCTAAACTCATGTCCCTGCAAGCATTTAATAACGCCTCTACATTTCTTTCTATTGCTCTCCTATCACCTCTATTAAATTTACATCATCTGCATATGCCATAACCTGTGAACCCCTTTCAACTCTAAGCCCAGGTTGCTATTTTTGATTTTTCTTATAGAGTATTCCAGAACAAAGTTGAATAATAATGGCGACAACGCATCTCCTTGTTTCAGGCCATTCTTGACGTGAAGGCTCGTGGGCAAAAATTTTCCTACCCGGACTTAATTTGGGATTCGTTTAAACATATCTTAATTAATCTAATTAGCTTTTTCGGTATTCCAAGTTTTGTAAGAAAGTTGTACAACGCTTCTCTCCTAACCGAGTCGTAAGCCTTTTTAAAATCAATAAATAGTTGATGTACCGGGGTATTGTATTCCCTTTTCTTTTCGAGTATTTGTCGAATAGTAGATATTTGGTCGATAGTTGATCGATTTCGTCTAAATCCGCACTGATAATCTCCAATAATTTCATCTGTGTATGGGGTCAATCTTGCTAATAGAATGTTTGAGAGGATTTTATAGGATGTGACAAAAGAGAAATTGCTCGATAATTATTACAGTAAGTTTTGTCGCTTTTCTTGTGAATCGGTACAATGATTGATTCTTTCCACTCTTGTGGCAATTCTTCCAGATAAGGATAATGAGTTTGTATATCCTATTCCACAATTTTTCGCCTCCAGCTAAAATTAACTCAACAGGAATTTCGTCTACACCCGGAGATTTGTGTTTCTTTAATTTCTTTATATCGATTTCTACTTCTATTCGGTTAGGTTCTGGGATATACGATTCTGCAGTGTGTATTTCCCTTTCTCCACGCACATTAGTATTTGGCTGCGTGTTAAGCAATTCGTCAAAGAAATCTTTCCATCTGTTTAAGATGCTGTCTGTGTTAGTGAGGACTGTTCCATCAGCTTTCTTTAATATATAGACACGAGATTGAAAGCCTTTCTTAAATTCGTTGATCCCCTTGTACAATCCCGAATGTTCTTATTTTTACTATTATCTTCAAGTTCCTTAATTTTAGCTTTCAAAAACTCGCGTTTATTTATTCTAAAAGTTTTGGAAGTTTCCCGCCTGATATGTACGAAATTTTGTGTAATTATTTCATTTGTATTATGTAGGCAACGTAATTTTGCCTGTTTTCTCTTCTCCGCTAGTTGAACGCATTCCTGATCGAACCATGGTTTGTTCCTACGTATTTCCGCGTGTCCTAATTTTTCTTTTGCTGAAATTTTAATGCTATCTCTAATTTCAATCCAAGTATCCTCAACACTAGTGCATTCCGAATCTTCTAAAACCGATAATCTATTCGAAACTTCAATCTGGTATTCCTCTCTTACCTGGTTCTCTTCTAATTTCGTTAAATTGAATCTCTCCATTTTCAGACATTGAATATTTCCTTTATTCAACGATAATCTCTCTCGTATTATCGCTGCTACTAGGTAATGATCAGTGTCACAGTCAGTACCTCTAAACGACCGAATATCAATTATGCTAGATTGTCTTCTTCTATCTACTAAAACGTGATCGATTTGATTGTGTGTTTTTCCGTCTGGTGGAGTCCAAGTATATTTATGAACGTCGCGATGTGGAAATTTTGTACTCTTAACGATAAGGTTTTTGGATGTTGCGAAGTTCACGAGTCTAACACCGTTGTCATTACTTTCCTTATGCAGACTTTAGTTCCCTATAATCGGTTTGAAAATATCCTCTCGTCCTACTTTCGCATTGAAATCCCCTAATAGAATTTTCATATGGTATCGCGGGAGTTGGTCAAATATTCGTTCCACTTCTTCGTAAAATACGTCTTTTATATCGTCATCTTTGTCTTCTGTTGGGGCATGTACATTTAAGACAATAATATCACACCACCGACCCTTAAGAGTGAAAAAGAAAGTCTATCATTAACAAATTCAACCCGCTTAATTGCTGATATTGTTCGTTTGTGAACGAAAAACTCTGTTCGTAATTGGTGATTTTTATTTCCTTCCCCGTAAAAGAACGTAAAATTTCCGGAATTCACAGTTCCATTTCCTTCCCTCCTAACTTCCTGAACTCCTACTAGGTCCATCCTGTATTTCTCTTAACTCGTTCGTTATTGATTTTAACGCGCGTGTCCTATAAAGACTTTTAATATTTCATGTTCCAAATCTTAAGTCCATTTTCTTTTGCTGTGGTCGTGCCAAGTTATCAGTCCTGGTGCGAAGCTTCTGCGAATGTTTCTGAACAAGTGTTTTTTTACAATATGTGGTTGTTAGCCTCACCCAAACTCCCAAGCTGGAGGATAACTTCTTGTCCGCGACTGCTTATTCAGTATATTCGCAGCTAACCTCTATATCTAGAGGCCTTCTTCTCGATCCGCAACCTAAGGACGCGCCATGCCGTGGTGACAGAAACCCAGTTGCTGATAACACAAAGAATAAGAAAAGTAACAGAATTTAAGGTTTCTTTAAAGAGAAAGCTATTTGTCTGTTTATTTATTACCAATTATTTGAATATACCTGAATATCTTAGGACAAAGTTGTTGTGTACTAATTTGCTATATTATTGACATTGTTTGCAGCCTTACCTTATAAACTAATTTTCGTGTTTCGTTCACCGACTGACCTTACGAAGCATTTTTATTAATTCTTAAGAAAACATCAACAATATAAAAAGCATAGCTATTTGATAGTAGAGTGCTAATTTCTTATATGCAAGTTCATTGTGGATTCGATAGTATGCGCTCAAGGGGAAGACAAAGGAAATTAATACATGAAAAAACATTTCCCCAAGTAAAAGTAACCTAAATTCTTTACTGAGTTCAACACAGGGACGCACAAACTTACTACGATAATCATATTCATGAGCATTCTGAGAATTTACCAGTTCTATTATCGACCTACTTTACACATTAACGATATTATTTCACCATAATATCTTCCCGCTAAAATTTCTAGTTTTATGTTCCACTTATATGCCCTATAGACAAAGTGAGATGATTAATGAGAGTGAATGATTATAAAAGAATGAGTGGAATGGTCATGTGGGAGGAAACGTCAGAATCGCGAGAAAGCCCACGAACACGATGTTGTCCACCACAAACTCGTGACCTGGGTTCGAACTAGGGACCCCTCACACTAGAAGTGAGCGCTCCAATATTGATCCACTGTGTCTTTTAATAATGAATGTTTGTGGTATGTCATGATTAGTAATGAACACAATATTCTGTTCCAGTGAGTGCAACAGTATAAGAGAAATCAATCTACCGGACCAAACTTAAAAGACAGAACTCTTCAAACGTTTGCTTTTATGATTTTTTTTCTTGTGACCTCGGCACACCAAACGCAGTACTTTCACGACATAATCTTTTGCAAATGTGCCACCATATACCAAACATTAATCACCTTAGGGCTGAGGGCAGGCCCGTAGCCACCCCAAAAATGTAGGGTGGACCCAACCCAACCATATTATAATTCATCACCATATTATAGTTTATTTGCAATTATAGTGAAAATTTTAGGAGGCCAGTGAATTTACAGGGTCAGCCTCCCCCCCCCCGTGGATACGGGTCTTATTAAAAGGGAGAAAGAAAATAAACAAACTTATATTTGTATACTTAGAACAATATTTCGTGTGAGGTTATTGAAAAGAAAAAGTTGAAGATTCAGAGTAACAACACGTAATACATTATGAATTTCTGTTAATAATCCTCATGTTCAGGCTCGAAAAATTCTGGACACCAGGTAGTCAAGTCGATTGGAATGAGTCTGGCTCCTAAATAATTTAAATCCAAAATAAAATTATGTAGACCCATGTATGAAATTGTGTTATTATAGTGCCTAGGTTTGAAAACCGGCACGCAGGTCACAAGAAAAAATTTCGAGCATTTATCTTGTTTAGGATGCTATTTCGATAGTCTAACCATCTGTCTGCCTTTATTCGCTATAGTTTTCTTCAGTTTCAAACCACCGCGGTTACCACAAAAGCATTTCCCTTGTAGAAATATAGTAAGAAAATAAAGCGCTTTGTAATGGGATTCTTATAGCATTAAGATTAGTAGTAGCAATGGTGTGGGGGTGACAAATTGCTAATATTCACAGTAAATAATAGAAAAAAATGAAAGGATGTAATAGAATACGAATTATTTTTAAAGGATTAATAGCTTTTTGGTGCAGAAAGTGGTTATTTGTAGCCGTAGTATAATAGCGTGGAGATTCGTGACTAATCTTCAAAATAAAGTAAAGCTGTAATATGGTAGCCTAGATATTCTCAATCTGCGCATGACTTAATTTGATTTTGTACTCAGACTTCTAATGTTTTTGGTGTAATACAATAGTAAAATAATCCTGCTTAAGTGTACAAGTATCCAAATTATTTGTAATGATAAAATATTACAAAAAATCTTTAATGTATTTCAAACTAGGAAAATAGGTCTTTTCAACACGTTACGTTTATATGCAGTAGTTGTATTACTTATTTTGCAACTTTTCCTTCCACTTTTCTACGAAATTTATTTGTAGTTTACAATATAAAAAGATTCCAATGCTACTCACAGAGCGATACCTATCTGTGACGTCACGCCAAAACCCCTGTTTTGTTTCCGTGACGTAAGCAGCTGATTTTTGGATTGTTTGAAGCGTCGTATCTCTGTAATGAAAAAAATGTTTTTCTGAGATTTGTGGTATGTGGTATATTGAAGACTAGTTCTACACGATGATGCCTTTAAATTACAACCTTTGATCAAAAAGGAAAGGTTCATTTTGTTTTCTTGTCTGAGAATTCTGTCCGGTAGATTCTGGCCCATTTAGTTCCGTAGTTAAGCGATTCTCTAAGCCAGTAGATCAGAGGTAGAGTTGCTGTTGTTTTCAATTGTGATTCTAAATGTAGTGTATGGACTACTGGAAATTACGAAGCTGAAATGAATAGATTTATTGAGAATTAGAATTAGGAATACCAATTGTACAAACTCAAAATAACTATGATTGCCTTGCACAGATATTGACATGCACAGAGCCAGTTAATATTCCTCCAATGTTGAGATTCTGTAGCATGAAAAAGCCAGATCCTTTATAAATTCATATTTCCTTTACCTTCTTACAATGTAATGTAGTAGTCAGTTTCTCCAAGAAAAATCCACAAAGGGTAGTTTACTGATACGATGGGTTTTGTTCAGATGATTTTTTAAGAATTGTTATATCAATGTGGTACTCATTTCATAATTAAACATCTCAGCATCAACTCTACAATATCATATGATCCAAGATTTAACATAAGGAATGGGAGCAGAGAAGTTAGTGAGGTAATGTGTACTTTTTATTTAATTTATTTTTATTTTTATTTATTTTTTGAAAGTTTAAAAGTTGTTTCTATTATTTTTAGGCGACTACAGAGTTCCTCAACGGCACCCCAAATAACATCAGGCTATGCAGGTGTGTCAGGGAGAACACCACCTAGACCTCCTCTGCCACCGCGACCACATTCTAATTCTAATCTAACAAGGTTAAACTACGGTTCTTCGTATCAAAGTCCTTACAGCTATGGCGGCTATGGCAGCTATAACAGCTACGGAGGATATGGTAATTACTATGGTGGGTACGGAGGATATGGAGGGTACGGTAGCTATCCCAACTACGGTATGAACAGATTTGGCTTCGGTGGAATATCTAGAAATGATCCTGAATCAAGGTAAGAAAATTTCATACTTCTGTTTCTATTGTTTAATTTATGAAAGTTTACCAAAAGAAAGAAAAATAAAGAAATTAATTTCTAGTAGTCAGTGAAATTGAGCAGTAATGTTTCTTTAATTGTTGTATTTAATAGAACATAACGTTATTTTTTAAAATTATATACAGGGTGTTTCAAAAGTTCCTTACTGCAGTGGCGGCGGTTGGACGTTAAAAGTGAGGGGGCAAGACATGATCTGAATATTTGTATATAAATGTTAGTTTTCCTGGTTGTTTCTAACATTTTGTTTGACGAAAGGTTGTATAACTAATAGGATACTATATTTTCAGTTAAAATACCGTATATCGTATATAATAGTTTATTAAGTAAATTGAGAAGAACAAAGCAAGTAGATACTAGCCCTTTGTACTCTTAAACAACGAAAGTGTAAGAAGAGATTTGATTCCTTGCTCATGAACATCTTAAAATTCTGTCTGGAAAATTGTGTGATCAGATTATTTAATACATTTGCAAAACAAATAAATAGAAAGGATAATATTAATAATAGTAATGAATAATGATGCTTGTTCTGCAAAAGTTATATTGAAACTGAGGATTAATGAAAAACTTAATATTTAATTCCACACATGCTTTTAAATGTATGTTATTACTCTTAGAAAATGAAAGGCAGTAAATACTACAATCATATGCTACGACATTTAAAGAAATATTTGCTTTTGCAACTTCTTGAAATATGTTCGTTGCCATTAGGTGCAGTTTTCACTTTCTTGGAACACATCAAAACACAACAATACTTAGAATCAATCCACACTTCAGTTATACAAAATAAACTTAAAACCTAGAATTATGTTCAATTTACTAAATTTTATTGTATATACACTCGTACATCCTTAAACACAACACTTCACTCGTATATTACACTACAAAACAATGGAAAAGGTAGAAGTTGTTTCTTATCACGCTCTTTTTAATCGATATTCCTTACTTTAGAAAGAAGAAAAGACATTTTAGGAACTGTCAATTTTTGTGCAATTAAAGAATAACTTCTGAAATAGGCCCTACTTTTTTGCATAATGTTCTTTCGATTAGCTTCAAAGCATCTCACTAACATATCGAGCCCTTGTAAGAAGAAATGAAAGTATGCTGAAATTGTGCTCCAATAGGTTATTTTTGGGGGTTATTTTCTGTGGCGATTAAAACGCAATTACTGTAGCTTTCTTTACTCCACGGGAAGACAACCAATACGTATTCACGCAACAGCAAATATTATATGGCAGCATTTTTTCCTATTAATCAGTAACACACACAAAATCGTTACATTTCCAAATGAAACTATATACATTAATTGGTTACTTCAAAAGAGTGCGGGGGCAACTGCCCCCCTTTGCCCCCCCTAATCGCCGCCCATGCCTTACTGCCCCTTTTAAAATCCGTACGGATGTATTTATGTTGCACTTGATGTAGGAAATATACAATAGGGCTAGGTGCAAGCCCTTTGGACGATAGTTCGTAGACGGCCACCATGTTGAATTTCAGTTTTTTATTTCAAACGATAGGTGGGTCATGTGTTTCATGACCTTAGGTTACAATTTGCTCAGGATGTCAAATCTGAAATCGGATTTCATGTATCTTTATTTGATGAGAAGTTATGGACAACTCAGTGTGATGTGGTGAACCATGCCGTTAACAACCGAGGAACGCATCCAGATCGTCAAACTGTGAGGTGGGAGAAGTGTCCGTGAAGTAACAGCTGGTTTCAATCAGCGTCTGTGGCACATGTTGCAGTGGCACAGTTATTAAGCAAATTTGAGGAGATAGGTACGGTCGCGGAGAGACCGTGTTGTGGACGACCGCAGCGGACGATGCAACAGCTACGGCAGTACTAGCCTCCTTCTCGATGTCACCACAGCGGAGCATTTGTCGTCTCCCCATACAATATGATGTGAGTTCCAGTTCAGTGTACAAAGTCTATAGAGGCACAAGTGGCAACCGTTTAAGGTGGAAATGCAGCAACACCTATGCGAGGACGATCCAGATCGCCGCGTGCAGTTTTGCGAATGGGCAGTCGAGCAATTACTGCTAAATCCAGACTTCGAAATGAAGATACCCGAGCCCGGTGAAGCCTACTTCTTCTTAAGTGGGGAGGCGAATAGGCAGAACATACGTTATTGGTCGCCTGAGAATCCCGCATGGACAGATCCCTCCAAAATGATCGGTGTAGAAATTTTAATTGCGGTATGATATATGGAAATGTTACAGGATCAAATACTGCCAGGTCTGATGTCGGAAGATACTACATTTCCCATTTTTTTAAAACAAGACTGTGCGCCTCCCCATTTTGGCATCCGGATCAACAATTTCTTGAAGCATAGATTGGTCGCCGTGGGCCAGTTGTATGGCCTGCTCGATCACCAGACCTCGCTCCAATGAACTTATACATTTGGGGAATCATTAAGGCTATGATGCATGGTATAAAATTCGTGATATATATCATCTTGTGCAACGTATCATGACTGTCTGTGAGCAAATTTCCCAGCTACTCTGTTCCGTGTTCATAGCGGTTGGGAGAGGCGTCTACACACGTGCATTGCCCAGCACGGAGCACATGTGGAGCACATTGTGTAATACGTAAACATTAAATATCGTCGTCCATAAGTTGTCACCAAATGAAGACACATGAAATCTGATTTTAGATTTGACATCCTGAGCAAATTCACATGACCCTCCTATTGTTTGAAGTTAAAAATTGAAATTCAAGATGGCAGCCGTCCGCGAACCATCATCCAAAAGTTTTACACCTAGCCCTATTGTATATTTCCTACATCAAATTCAATACAAATACATCCGTACAGATTTTAAAAGGGATGGTAAGGGACTTTTGAATCGCCCTGTGTTATGTAAGTTTTACGTAGATTATGCAGTTACTGTTTTACAATCTTTATTTTAGGTTCATTCAACTTGCCGAAGAGAGTTCCAGACCAGCATTCCAGTCCATTGAATCACTGGTACATGCTTTTGGCTCTGTTAGTATGATGTTAGAGTCAACATTCTTCGCTGTGCATAGTTCCTTCCGAGCAGTATTGGGTGTAGCCGAACACTTCGGCCGTTTGAGAACACTTTTTGCTCAAGTGTTCTCCAGCTTTGCCCTTATACGTACTTTGAAATGGCTGTATGGCAAACTCCTGTATTTGTTGGGTAAGTGTCATATTACCTTCACTTCATATTATCTACGTGAGTAGCTTTAATACAACATCTTGACTGAAAATTGCCAGCCTTGATCATAAAGATAAGATTAAGTTATTTTGAATGTTTCGGGAAGTGAAATAGACAGTGAAAATTTTAAGACTGTACTGTAAAAATTGTATAACCTTTGAATTGTAAACCTTATTTTTACAGTGCAGTTTTAAAATGTTCGTCGTCTATTTCTCCCCCTAAACTTCATTCTTTCTTCAAAATTAAAGTTGACAATTTTCAAATGAAATGTTGAAATAAAGTTTTCAATCCTGAGTGCGTGTAACGAAGCCTTCTATTTTATAATTACCATCAGGCTTGTAATTAATCTGTTTAAAAGTTACTTATTAAATTAATCAGTTGTTTTTTCTATTTTAAGTAAATAAATTATAATTTACACGAGTTAATTTCGAGTTGTTAATCGTTAAAAAATTTAACCGTAACTTTTCTCAGAAACCATGTGAAATGGATATTTTACAAGGATGTGACCTGACATAATATATACACTAATCACTGTTACTATACTTTAGTAGTGTACATAAACAGTAAGTTTTCATAATAATAGTTTTCCCACGTTCTTAATTTTGTTCATCATATTTTACATTAACTTCCACATCTCAAGTGAGTTCTCATTACATAGTAGTGAAAGTTGTTGATTGTAATTTTTATCTATTCATTTTAATTTGAACCTTTATTTTTTATAGCTTTAATTTCTAGTTTTAATGTGTTAACATTTTCATTAATTATTTCCAACTATATTTACCATACCCTTGGATATGAGTTTCAAGGAGATTCTTTAGATACTATTTTTAAGTGCTAGAAAATAGTAATGTTATTAATCTCTACAAGTTTTGAACGACGGTAATGAAACGAGGGACTTGTGGTGAGGATATACTATCTAACTTAGAAATAAATATAACTTACCTTGTATCGGGGGAAACAAAAACTTATCCAGACCGTTTTATTGCTCTCTGGCAATTTTCTCAATGAACATAACTACGCTGTCAAGGTGATAACATGTAGAAGCGTTAGAGCCATTGGGAAAGTTATCAGAGACCAACGAACGATGTAGAAAAGTTGTTGTTTTCACGGATACAAGATATGGTGCATTTATTTTTAAGTTATTTAATATGTATCCTATAGTCATATCTTACTCAAGTGTAGCAATGTATCTATCCAACTACTACAATAGATTTAGCTATGGTACAGTCGCCAGTGAATGTGGATGACACTTTTTTGAGCAAATTTGGATTTGAATAGTGTTTGCCGTAAGTTAGAGAAAACGGTCTCGTTTTCAAATAGTTGTATCCATTTTAGAGTAATTGACAAAAGAAATTAAATAGGCGTATGCTCATTTTTGCAAACGAAGATTTTAAGACAGTACCGTAAAAGTCGTATAATATATCCCTTTTGGGATCCTATGGTACAATTTGTACCACACGCGTTTTTCATGGTACATTGTACGTTATTTCTCTTCTATTTGAGCTTTTTCGTCCGGTTTTTTTTTTTTTTTTTTTTTTTTTTTTTTTTTTTTTTTTTTTTTTTTTTTTTTAAAGTCCGGAGGCCTTGTAGAAGACATTACGTATGGTTTCAGACCGTCCTGCGTCCAGACATAGGAGGTGATGACGTCATAAGTCAAAAATTTATTTTCTCATTTTCTAAGCCTATGTTCAATATTTTTGGCGGGCTTATTTTTCTACGTAGAAGATTGAAATTTTGCACAAACATTTAGTCCACCGAGTAGTATTTACCAGATTTTTTGTTCCGATGTCAGTGCTAAAACAGGGGGGGAACCAGAGGGGTAAAAAAAGGGATTTTTTACCCCCAAATTCCCGTTTTTCGTAATTTTCCCGCCTTACATATATGATAGGACCACGTGAGTCATAGCGTCTGAAAGGCAGTTCCATTCTGAAGAGAACGACGGTCGAATTATTATCCTAGGGTAATTAGGGATGTCTCAGGGAATTTTTAAAAAATATACTTCTATATAAGGAAAAATGGGGCACTGTCGGTATATATATTTTTTGGCGGGCTTATTTTTGAGCGTAGAAGATTGAAATTTTGCACAAACATTCAGTCCACCGAGTAGTATTAGCAGATTTTTTGTTCCGATGTCAGTGTTAAAACAGGGGGGGAACCAGAGGGGCAAAGGGTTAAAAAAGGGATTTTTTTACCCCAAAAATCCCGTTTTTCGTAATTTTCCCGCCTTACATACATGATAGGACCACGTGAGTCATAGCGTCTGAAAGGCAGTTCCATTCTGAAGAGAACGACGGTCGAATTTTTATCCTAGGGTAATTAGGGATGTCTCAGGAATGTTTTTCCCTTAGATCAGTGTTTTATGGTAATTTGGGGCATTGTGGGAATTTTTGGTACAAATTCTCTCGCCCTTACTATTCAAGATAGAAACTTGAAATTTGGCACACACATTCAGTATACCAAGTACTATTTATCAGATTTTTTTTAGATGGCTACGATCACACAGGGGGGGTCCAGGGGGAGCCAAAGTTCGAGAAAAAAAATTTCCCTCCGAAATTTTCACTTTGACATTTTTTTCCCGCTTCTGGTATATGGTATGGGCATGCAAGTGATACCATTTGAAAGCCAGCTCTATTCTGAAGAGAACGAGGTTTGGACCATGATCCTAGGATAAATAGTGACGATGCAGTAGCTGCTTGACTGAAAGTCTAAAAAATAACCCAAAATGCCAGGATTCTAAAGGGTATATAAGTTGTAGACTAGTCATTGGTTAGCTGGGAGCTATGCCACCAGACTTCCGCATTTGCTCGGCCTACGGCGTCGCACCTCAAAACCCACAATTCTACCGAGTTTCAAGTTTCTTTTCGTATTTCAATATGTAAAAGATAAGAATCTGCCGCGAAAACGCCCATTTAAATAATACGGTAATTTCTTCACACACACACCCTCTATAGACCCCTTAAAAATTAAAAATATTCACTTTTGCCATTTTTCTGTGGGTTAATCCCGGAAGACTACAATCATTTCAAATTTCATCATTCTAATCCTGCCAGAAGTGCCTAAACATTTTGGGATGTAGATGTCCCATATAAATAATATGGGAAAGATTTTTCAATTCCCCATAACAATTCAATTCAACACTCTACAGTTGGAAATTTTTATTTTTGGTGATTTTCTTAGGTAACGCTAACAAAAATGTACAAGCATACTGAATTTCAAGTTTTTATCCTAATTCCAAGTACCTAAAATATGTGAGTATAGGTTTTAAAAAATCCCAATGTTATTTAGTCCATTTAAATAACATTGGGATTTTTTCATCGCCCCTTTAGATCCCCTAAAAGTTAAAAATATTCACTTTTAGCAATTTTCCTGTCGGTTAGTCCCGAAAAGCTACAATCATGTCAAATTTAATCATTGTAGCCCTACAGGAAGTACCCAAAAATGTTGGGATGTAAAAGGTGTTCCATATAAGTAACATGGGGAAGATTTTTCAGTTCCCCATAAAACCATTCTAAAGTTGGAAATTTTTATTTTTAGCGATTTTGTTAAATAATACTATAGCAAACGTACAAGCATACCGAATTTGAAGTTTATATTCCAATTCCAAGTACCTAAAACATAAGATTATAGGCCCTACAGTAAGACTATATTTTATTTTCTGTATTTTCATTTATTTTCGATGGTGTCCGAAGAAGGATATATTCTGCAGAATTACTCCAATATTCTGCAGGTCTTATTTTGCTTCGTTAGTATGCATATACATGCTCTAAACTTTTTATATATGGCAGTATGTATTTGAAATGGCCGTTAATTATACTTAGTAATACATTAACCACTTAGCGGACAATATTTATTTATTTTTATGCAACTTACATGCACTTCTTCCGTTTTTGCTAGTCAAGTATAAAAGACAGACAAGGAACTTTTCTATTGCACTTTTTATTTCATTTTGTATAGTAAATTTATGTAGCGTTAACTTTTTACGTGTTTGCATAAGATTAGGTGAGCGCTAGGATTTTCATTGTGTGCAAAATGAGAAATTTAAGTATGTTCAGTTAGATAAGACGATTACACGTGCTGTTAGATAGTACGAAGTGGATGGGACATGGAAATATTCCTGACGTGCTTAGAATACATTGCAAAGCTCTATTGAATCCGTCCTTCCTTCTGACAGGTGGTCGTAAGACCACGATTGGAACCATCTAAGAGTATGGGATATCCAATATTTGAAATCTTCTTTTAATTTCTTCCATGCGCTTGGGTGATATCGTGCAACAACTGCGAACTTAGTATGGAATTATATGTATTTATATAATTGTGATTATAATGAATTTACAAGTGAAAATCTTCGACTTCGTATAAGTTTCTAGTCTAAACATTACACGATACTGACGCGCAAGCACACACACTCTTTTTTAAATTATATTCAATTGCGAATGAAATTCACTTATGAGTTTGTTCTGAGTCGGTCAGTGTAAGAACGATTAGTTAGACGGTCAGTGTAAGAACGCAAATACTGTATTTACAGAGACTGAGCTGATAACGTAAATTATTTTGAATTTGTTTTTCCTTTTTATAGATACTTCACTCTTCTCGATATTCATTGATTGCTCTGTTGATTTCATATTAATGTTCCTTTCATCATCCAACCTACAAGATACGAAACCTATCGTTTAAAGTGAGTTTCAAAATAGAGTAATATTTAGGAATACATTACCGAGTTAAGGACATAGCATTCCCAGTTCTTGTACTGAAATCGTGCCTATATCCTGGGGAGGGGCGTTTTGGTAGGTGTGCGTGTGGCTTGAATCATACACACTTTTAACGATGGAGCTCTTTGGCATCAAACCAAATTAATTATCGTACAACACAAAATAATCATTAAGGAGAACTATGGTTCCATTAAGAACAAAGCTGGTAAAATAAAATAGTTTCCAGCAGAAGTTCTACATACAATAGCAATTAGAACTTCTGCTGGAAATAAATGTAAATTCGTAAGAATTTATTATTCCAAGATAGATCCTGGAGAACAGCCTGGTACTCTTTGCTCCAAGCCAATTCATAGGAAACATATTGTTATATCTTGCTTGACCTGACACTCATAGCTGTCTCTCAGTCAGTGAAACATAGGTTCCAAGGTTCTGAATTTACTGACGACTGCTCATCCACTGCCATTGATGGTGACATCATTAGTGAAATTAATTCAGAAGAACATAAAAACGAAAACACAATTTTACAAGTGTCATTCGCTAACAACCCTAGTAAATCTTATGGCCGACAAAACAGAAGCCTTGTACATGAAATGCAAAGCGTACATGCTGAAATAGTTCAAGTTAAAGCCAAACAGTATAAATCACACAAATTTATTGAAAATTACTATGCAAATAAGTCACATGCAAATGTAAAAACTATCCCAAGTGCGAATAGTGATTTCATAAACCCAAACATTTACAAAAGATTGGGAGGCAAGCCAAGTCCGAATATAACAAACCAACTGCGATTCAAAGTCAAGGTTAAGGCATTATTAACCTACCTTAAAGTTGCAACAAACCTTAAGTTATGATAATGTATCTGCAGTTTGTGAGGACAGGGACTCAAGCAGAAGCGATGGATTTGTGGTGGTAAGAAAGAAAAAACAGACACACATGTAGATAGGGACTAGGAAAGACAGTACCTTAAACGGCGAACCAAATGAATACAAAAGCGCTGTTTATAACACGATTAGACCCTCAGGTTAAGAAGAAAAGAAATAACCCTCTTTGCGCACAATAAAATGGAAGAGAGTATACGTAGGTGTGAAAAATTAAAAACTAAGACATACTCATCTTTTTATATCTGTAGACGAGAAAGGTTACGATACACTTATTAATCCGGAACTCTGTCCGGCATTCTAATAACGCGATTTTAGGGCATTATTGACAGCGACAAAACAGTGCAAGAGAGCATCCAGAATAACAGTTCTAACGAAATGGTGGATAACCCGGTGGAAATTTATGTTCCTTAGATTTCACTTGAAGCTGTAGGTCAGAGTCCTATATAACCTCGGTCTGGAAAAGGATGTAAAACTCCAGTCCCACCAAGTCTTCCTCGCTGGTCTAGTGACTAGTGGGCGCGCCGTCGGTAAACTGGGTCCTGGGTTTGATTTTCAGTGGAAGAGCATTAAAATTTGAAAGCATACGGTGGGTCGGATTCCACCTTAAGCTATGTCCAGATCTCATGTAACCTCGGGTTGAAAAAGTACGCCAGATTCAATCAAGCACCACAATCTAATCCAGCCAAGCAACATGAAGAGTATTTTTTTTTCTTTCTGTTCTGCATCTGTACATGTATTTCTTTTGTCACAGCAGGACGATTACAAGCCTAACATACTTCCATATCTGTGTTTTGATAAATATTTCTTTATTTTCACTTGTTCAGTCATTATATACAACCGTACTGTATTCTCAAAACTACACCACAATTATTCTTTATTTAGAACATCTTGAGGACTGATCAATCATCAGGAACATTGTCAATGCCAAATTCTAAGACCCAATGTTTCACTAAAACCCCCAATTAAAAACATGACGTTCAGTACATATTAACTACACAATTTTTTAAACCGTACAGCATATAGTTAGGTTAGTACGTTGTAATAAAATTTCTGCTTTATCGGTTCTTGTATGAACCCATTGTGTACACCTCAGCAGAAAATAATACGTTTTGGCCTTAAGAGGTGTAATAGTAGAATAGGAAAATCGGATAAAATCTTCAGACAAAGCAGTTCCAATTCAGCACGTCTGTTAGAACTGGGTAAGGTATCAGGACGGCAGTAAATTGTACAGTACATCTCTGCAAAAACATTAAATGTAAATTATAACTTTGTAATTATACCACAAGCCTAACGAATAGTATATCTTCATGGTAATATTCTGGTACTACAAATAAATTAATCTATATTCTCTAATTTTTTATATACCATGCCGTATGTATCATCACTCCAATCAGTTAACGATAATTATTCGATGACCCTAGTCTCAATCTCTTCCACACAGTTTCCACGTGTATAGTGAACAATTATACGTTACTTCCTCGTATTATCTTTCGCATTAGTTCTCCACTATATGGTAACATACATCAGATATCCAGAATCAACTCCGTGTATCTCACATAGTTAATCAGATTAAGTCTGCAAGCTTCCACTTAAAACAAGAACCGCTAAACAGTATGTTACAAACATAATTATTTCCTGTTGTTCTGTTGTGTCTGTGTTTCAGACAGTGGCGGATCCAGGGGGGGGGGCAATCGCCCTTCCTCCCCCAGAAGAGGAAACTTTCTTATTTTATATATATAAATAAAATCCATCCCAGAGTTTGAAGCTGTTAAAAGTAGCTCTAAGTAGCAGTATGACAACCCACCGGCCCCCAAACCCAGAAGCTGTCCTGGATCCGCCCCTGGTTTCAGATGTCAGTCGTCATTCTCTGATTAACTAGTGACTATATTTAGAAAGTACTAATTGTGCATTGTGATGTTTCCCTAGTGTTCTCATTTTCGCGCTATATTCGTAGGTTTACGAAAGGAGAATCCAACTCGTGAATCAATTTGGCAGAACGCAGCGATGTCGACTGGTGCCAAAGCAGGGGAATTGACGGAGTTTGACTTGAAGAAACCACAGACCTCGTGGCCTATTGTAATGTTCTTAGGCATTGTATGCGCAGGTCCTTACCTAATATGGAAGTTGATTAGCTCCATTACGCCTGCCAATGAACCAGGTATAGTATTTAGAATAAGCATTATTATACAGTAGAGCATAGTATTTTTTGATATTAGTATTATACGTACGTATCTGTAACAAGTAGTAAGTATTTTATTACATTGGGAAGTCGATACAGTCGATATTACAGGTAATTTTTATCGCGTAAGGACAATAATATATTTATGAAATCAAATTAGATCTTCCAGATTAACGTCCCTCGATTATGCTCTTTAGGCTGACAGAGATGGATGATTAAGGCAAGTGTATGATGACGGAAGAATTGATGGAATCAGAATGTGAGAGGAAACGGGATTTCCGAGGAAACTCAGACACGATTTTATCACCACAAACTTACTTGGCCAAAGATTGAACCAGCGATACCACACACCAGAAGTAAGAGCTCTATCACTGAGCTACCGTGCCCCCCTCAATATTGTATGCAGAGAAAAATACAGATACTGGAAACATTAAACAGAGCGCTTGAGCTTAGAGAAAGAAAAATGTAATAAAGAAAGGAGAGCACAAAAAGTGTGTACAAAGCGTACAGTTGTGTATGGATTTTCAGCATGTTGAATGCTGTGACAGAATAACAAGTAGCCAGGTCAATATCGGAGACGGTTTTAAAGAGACCAATTTTCTGAACCAAAATTATAAAGTTAGTGTTATTTCTATTTTATATATTTTTTTAAAAGTGAGAAACAAGTAATTTTGTTTGTGATGATGTATAGCTCACAGAAAGCAGATCTATATGTTGTTATGTATACAGAAAACTGACTGGGTTTGTAAGTCTAAATGCGAAGAAATCCATTTGACTGGCGCCAGGGCTTTTACAGGAATGTCATGACAGGGAATAATATTGATTTTCGTTTCCTACTTCATTTTATGATATAACCACAGATGATCTGGCAGTATGAGTGAACACTTTGCCCTTGTCAATCCACACCAAATTCTTGTTGGTTCCATACAAACCAGGAATGACATTCCGATAGATCAAGGTAATGATGGATTCCTGGAAGGTCAGCGTCCTCTCGTGGACATATTGGACGACAGTCATGTGGGAAGCTTTCTCAACATTGGCGATAAGTTCGGCACGTACTTTGTCAGAGGTGTTACGGTACATAATTGTCCGAATGTTACCATTACGCGTGAAATAAATGTAACTTTCATCCAATGTGACATCCATCTTCCATGTTGACCCCGCCAAGTGACTTTCGTCAAATCTGCAACAATTTGTCTTATGTGCAGAAATGTGGCGTGGGAGGAGGATGTAAACTTCACCTTTATGTATGCACCGCACGACTGTTAACACTACAAGACTGTAACAAATGACGTAACATGATTGACAGTGGACTGAACCAGATTTAATCTCTGAGATATGTCACGCTGCTGTGGTGGATTCTCGTGAGTCGCCAATTGACGAATTGAACGAAGCACCTGAGGCGACACTTTGGGTGGTAATCTCGAATGGGTCTCATGTGTTGGCGAATATTGCTGCATGTGGTTAGTTTTACCTGGTCACGATATCTTCAGCTGTGATCACGCTGATTGTGAAATCGTTTTCCCAATAACTGTTATTTTCGGCAGCATTTCACTAGCACCAACACGACACTCGTGCATCTGCGAGCTCAGACACCACAATGATTATAATTCCGAATTGTTTTCACAATATATATTTGTTACGTAAAGACTATCCAGATCATTCTATCCTGTTTTACTTATTCACAAACAACCTGACACTAAACTAGCTTTGCTTTTATTCTTTCGCAAACATAGAGGAGAACTACTGTGATGGGCTCTGCAATAAACACAACTGTGGGGATGCAAGTAACTATTAAAGATACCTTCGGCGTTGTCAACTCTAGTGTAAATAGTATTTGGTGTGTGGCTTATTTATATATTTCTTTTATATGTATAATCAAATAATAAGTAGTAATAAATACTATGCTCTCCTTGCTTGTGGGAATATTATTATTATTGTTATTACAAAACAAGGTAAAGTTACTGCATTACAAGAAATGTCCAACAGGTAGTAAGAAATATATAAAAGTTACTTACTACAACACTAAGTCAAAAGTTTCTTACAATGGACAAGTTGCCCACTACTGTGCGTTTGAGTTAAAACTGCTGTTTTTCTAGAAAGTCCTGAGGAATAACAACATAATTTCCTGTGAGACTGTTATTAAGTTCAAAGAATGAAAAGTCGCGGAAAAAATTCAACCTAAATTCAAAATTAATTGACTACTGAAGAAAAGAAAATCGAAAAGAAGCGTTGGGCATTCTAGTGTTAACGGATAACGCCGACTTTAACTGTGGCTTTCTTTAGCCCATATCTTAGACATGTATTTCTGCTTTTTGCAATAGATAGCTAAAGCGATGATCTTGGATGAATTGGTTAATGGAGTCAATCCGTAAACACCTTTACGGTGACTACCCATATCCCACACATATACTTCGCGTGATTCTCTTTACTATCTTTACCAGAGTTTATTCACACGTTAATATATACAGTAGTGGAAATGCATTTAATAACACCCAGGAAGAATCCATTCATCTGGCCCGAAGTTGGTGCACAAGAAGTGATAAAAAGTAGTAGTAATTAATTCATGACGTCCGTGGACGTCCCGAAAACATTCTATACGGGATGTTACTAAGAAGTTAAAAATAACAATACTCATCTTAATAGAACGTGTGTAATTACCTCTAGCAGCCACACAAGTAGCTCTTCGAGAATGTGGCTAGTGGTACAAATGCTGAAAGTCTCTGGGACATTGTATCTCATACTCGCTATGAATCTTGGCGTTGCCGGAGCCCGATTGGCGGACAAGCGTTCTTCCACCATGCCTAACATGTGTTCAATAAAGCTTAGATCTGAAGACCTAGCAGGTTGAGACAGGAAGCATACACCGGGTAAAGGACGCTGGGTTGGCCTGGCAGAATGAGGGAACGCGCTAACCTGCTGGAAGGTAAAAACTCACAAAGTATCCAAATAAGATTATAGGGCAGTATTGATGACGTCACGAAAGTATAACATTAGTTGTCAGACTCTCCTAAGTGAAAGCCAGAGGCGAGCAGAACATTAAGCTTATTTTTCTCTTCAAATGCGTGTTCTGTATGGTGACTGAACATACCTGAATTTCCCGCTTACCTCCCCCTCTATCAACACGCACTTTGCCCTTACTTTGTCCGAAACAAAAAGGGTTCTCATCGCTAAATAGCTCAACCCTCTAATTCACCTTGCCGTTAGCGATTAAGCGTGTAGTGTTAGTGCGCTCACATTGAGCTGCTGTGGCTCTGAATGTATTTCCTGCAGAAACCCGCCTGTTAGGATGGCCTGAAGATTCTATCCAAGCGCTTCACGGTGCATAGCAGGGACACTTTGGATAACTTCTGCGTTCTATAAGGGTTTTCTGCGAACGTTCTCTTGACTTCTCTCAATCCTCTTATGCTGCCACACTCGAAGTTACTTAATTGCACAATAGGTATTCACTAGCGACGTCCTGCCATTGCAGACAGTTTGTTACACAATTAACGGATTCGCTCACATTACATTCGTCATGTTGTCCAACAGCAGCCTGTTAGATATGCATTCTATGGTGTGAGCTCCATTCCAATCTAATGATGTGTGCAGGTTGTTGTTAAATACGCGTTTTTTCATTTAATTTTTATTTGTTTCCTCCCCTCTATACAGGGTCCATCGTGTTAATTTGTTGTCGTCCCACCCCAGGTAACATTACCAACCAGATACATTTATCTCTTGATCCTGGCGACTAATAGGGCACCGGATCTAATAATTCTTAATTGCTGCTCTTTTTTCTTTAATATTTCTTGTACTTCCTCCCCTTGGCTGATGAAACAGGAGTGAAAATGCCGTAGTTTACTTTTTGCCGGGCCTTAATTGTAACAATCTTCTAAAACTAGCCACTAATTTTGAGAAAAATTGTTTCAAATAGAATTGTTAGAATCTTCAGAACTTCGTCTTCGCTTTCCTGAAAAATTACAGGATCGAACATAGGATCTGTGTGCCTCCAAAGACGGTAAATACTTGATTGTAATCATTCGTTTTTTTTTTTTTTTTCTTTCTTTTTTCAGTGACTATCCAGGACTGGATAAAGGGTAAAGGTGAATGTTACGTAGCTGTTGCTAAATTCGACTTTAATGCAGAATCTAATTCCGAAATCAGCTTTAGAGTGGGTAACCAGTTGCTGTTGGCTCCACCACATTTACAGCCCCGTCTCAAGGGGTGGCTTTTGGCAACGGTAGACCGGAAGAAATCGGGCCTTATACCAGCCAATTACGTTAATATTCTTGGCCGAGGTGTGATCATGAAACGGCAACCAGCATCGCAGCCGCCTGCAGCTTCCACTGTTCCCTCTACTGAGCCTCCAGTCGTAGTCGAACAACCGGCACCAAGCGACCTAAGTACACAGGATGTTATTGACCCAAGCAACAGTGATGATTTTGAAGAGGTGATTGCAGAGAGTGCTTTTCGGAAAGCTAGTGAGAACCCCGCGAATGAAGCAGAAAAACAACCGTAATTTGCGTAGTTTGAAAAACACTTTTGTTACCAATTGTGTTTATTTTTAATGGGCCAAAGAATGAGTGGAACTTTTTAACGAATTAATTGTAATCATACGGATAAAAACGAGTTGTGTATGTATATTTTTTATGTTATTTCATGAATGATATTGCTGGTGCGTACTGACTGTACACTATATTTGTTTTTATTCCATTGAGAGACTTTATTTCTTTACCTGGTGTCAAAGCGTGTACTTTTTGATCTTGAAGGAAAAAAAATCTTTTGTGATTTTAAATACTACGAGATTCTAATGATAATTAAGGAAAGAGTACTCTATAGCAGTGAAATAATACTTCTAATTAATATAAAGTTTTTTTTTTTTTCATTTTGATGACGTTAATAATGAACAGGTGTAAAAACATTAAAAAGTGACATTCCCAGGCGAAACTGTGTATTTATGTAATGTGAAAGGAGCGTGTACGAATCAGACTGATGAAAGAAACTTTGTTCCTCGTTTTGTATCTTATTTCATTGTACAGAGTTTACAAAATAAAAATCGTTTAAAAAAAAAAGAAATTTGTTGCTTGTTTTAATGTATTTTTAATTTTAATACTTTCGCTTTAATATAAAGTACATTTTTGTTACAAAATAGTAGAAAATAAATGTATACATGAATTCACTTTTCTTTTTTTTTTTTTTTTTTTTTTTTTTATTTATTCAGAAGATCCAATATATTTCAGGCAAAAATTTTCTTGTAGGCCTTATATCTGGAGAACTATATATATTGTAGCCAAACCCAAACTATACGAAAACTTGATTTAGGGGCCGTTCAAAAATTTTGTGGCCCCTGATCCAAGAACTAATTACTGGACAAGATAGCAATTTTTTGATCCATTTTTTGGATCATTCCTAAAATTTTTGTTTTTTAAATTGTAACCATGGAATACTCATTAACCCTTTCACCACTTCAGTGGTGAAACCAGGGTTGGACCCACCTGAAAAAACCCACTTTAAAATCCACCTGGGTTTTTGACCTATTTGTTAATATAACTAAGGTTAGTATTGGTACAACTAAGGTGATCACATTGTAAGTGATTTTTATCAGATTTTAGACTTTCCTTGGGCGAATTAGAGGCTATCACGTTAAGGTATACAACAACATTCAACATAAGACCTTTATAAAGTTCTGAATGCACTAAATGAATTAAAAAGAAAACAGCTTAAGATAATTATAGAACAAATTAATGTATGGATTATGCTTATAGTCTATTTGAAGTAAAATAAGCAATTTTGTACTTTAGAAAATATTTTCCGTGAATAGTGTGCTCGTCGACTTCATGACACCTAGGGACATTATCACTCATACGTTTGACGGGTTTATGGTCATAAGTGCCGGTATTTACATAAGTAACATAGGTAAATACATTAGTAAAACTATTAGTATTATTTCTTACCTTTGATGTGAAACACAAGTTTCTTCAACTAAAATTTGGTTTTCCAACAATAACAGTTTAGTTCAGTCATTTGTTGTTACTCTTCAAATAAGCATTTTGTAAAATCAACACCAGTAATAGCGTAAAAATTCTTGTCAAATTTAAGAAGCTTAATGCTCGGGGTTCCGAACACTATGTAACGCTTACTATTTCAAGTGCTGAGTTCAAATTTCCGTACTAGTGGAAGTTTTGATGTACACGCCGTGAAGGAAGTGCTCGGGAAATTCCCGAATTAAACGCAGAAGGATCGGAAACGAATACTTCAACAATAAAACTATTTATTTTACGCTTAAGCCTGCCATACGTCCCGTAAAAAACGGGACAGTCCCGTTTTTGGGCCCGATTGTCCCGCGTCCCCGTAAATTTAGTCGGGAGAGGGAAATGTCCCGTATTTTAACTCCGTTCCATTTCTGCTATCAATATCAGCTTATTCGAAAAGCAGGGCTCATAGCGAGTCACTTTTTTTTTAAACTAAAAGTCCTTTTTTCGTTGGTCACTAAAAGTTACTTTTTACTTTTTTTCAAATCTGTCACTAAGTTACTTTTTTGGGAGTTAAAGTGACTTTTTCGTGTGATTTATGTTTTGCATTGGAGTTTTCTAATATATATATATATATATATATATATATATACGAGGGCTATCCAGAAAGTAGATTACGTTTTCGTCTGTGTCCGCTAGCGCGGCCATCTTGGGGTCAGAGCGTTGCGCAGCTCAGTCGGCATCTAGCCGTGCTAGTGAGAGGTTCGTGCTGTGCTCCGTTAAGATACTGTGACGGTTTGAAATGTCTGCGTTAATTGAAAATCCTGCGAGGTGCGTGCAGTAATAAGGTTTCTGACAGCAAAAAACTGTAAACCGATAGAAATCTATCGGCAGCTGTGTGAAGTGTATGGGGACAACATTATCACTGAAGGTGGAGTGCGACAGTGGGTCATAAGATTTAAAAATGGCCGAACCAATGTTCACGACGAAGATCGAAGTGGGAGACCCAGCAAAGTGACTGCCGAACTTGTCGAAAAAGTCGATGTTAAAGTCCGTGAAAATCGAAAGTTCACAATAACGGAACTTTCTTTGAGTTTTCCACAAATTTCGCGAAGTTTGTTGCACGAAATCATCAGCGAAAAGCTTGGTTATTACAAGTTTTGTGCAAGATGGATTCCAAAAATCTTGACAGAGGACCACAAAAATCAGCGAATGGCTGCAGCGTTGCACTTTTTGGACGCCTACAATAAGGATGGTGACTCTTTACTCGATCGCATCGTTACTGGTGACGAAACATGGGTGAAACACGTGAACTGTGAAACGAAATTGCAATCAATGCAGTGGGGGCACACAGGTTCTCCCCAAAAACCCAAGAAATGCATGCAAACAATGTCGGCAAGGAAGATGATGGCGACTGTTTTTTGGGACAGAAAAGGTGTGATTTTGGTGGACTTCCTGGAAAGAGGCACTACAATAAACGCTCAAAGGTATTGCCAAACTCTGCAAAACCTCAGAAGAGCAATTCAAAACAAGCGCAGAGGAATGTTGAGCTCTAAGATCTTGTTGATTCACGACAACGCCCGGCCCCACACGGCAAATGTCACGCGTGAAGTTCTTGAATCTTTTCAGTTGGAGTTGTTTCCTCATCCGCTGTACAGTCCCGACCTGGCACCGAGCGACTTCCACCTATTCCCAGCAATGAAGAAGTGGCTGGCTATGCAGCGTTTTGATGACGACGAACAGCTACAAGAAGAGGTAACGAAGTGGTTGAAGTCGCAGGCGGCCGAATTTTTCGACGAAGGAATTTCCAAGCTCGTACATCGCTACGATAAATGCCTTAATTTGAATGGTGACTATGTCGAAAAGTAGTATTTGTGTGTGGCTTTCATCTGTATATAATAAAATTTGTTTCCTATACTTTGTTGATTTTTTATTCCAAAACGTAATCTACTTTCTGGATAGCCCTCGTATATATAAATGAAAAAAGCCAGAAACTTGTTACTCATTACTCTTCTTAAAGCTTCAGTACTTGCTGCCACATGTGAAACAGTCAGCTTTATTCTCACTTCAGCTTATTCTTTCTAAAGCACAGTATATAGTTGGTGGATGCTTAAGCTCTCAAGGTGGGGTTGAGAACCCTTCTGTGTCTATTCTTTCTTATATCATAATAGTCTTTAGTTTTTTCTCGTAATAGTTAACGCTCCGCTCAGCGTTGTGTGTGTGGATTTGTGTGGTTCATCATGTTCGTCTTGTGTTATCGGGGTGCCTATCGGTCACGAAATTTAGCTTTTGGGTCACGATTTTTTTTATCTGTACAAATGTAAGTACAGATTGGAAAATTTTGTTCTATAAAACGTCAAAATTTACCGCCAAAATTGTCTATGGTCGGCTTTAGGCGCTACCAAATTGCATGCATACCACACTTCTATCGCATGGATGAAAATTCGGCCTAATTCGCACCCAAATTCACTCTTGAGAGTGTTACGAAATTTTATGATTTGGTAAAGAAAAAGTCACGAAATTTCATTATGCTTCTTGTATGTTCTTCTTAAGAGTAGGCATGAATTTGAATATTTCATGGCTTTGAGAACTCTCAATGATAAGTTAAATATAATGCCTGGGATGAAAAAATTCGGAAGTAGCCCAGAACTGATTCCACTTACTCAGAAACTTCGTACATCTGCTAAGTCTGTTTACCATAACTAGAAAGCATACTGAGAAAACATAAGAAAGGAGGAAGTAAAGAAGAAAAGATGAAACAAAACAACAAAGAAAGAGAGAGGTGATGGAGAAATTGACAGATGAAAAAAGGAGCATGATGAGATTTTGGTCACTTTTTCGTATGCTTTTGGTAACTTTTCAACTATTTACAAGAGACCAGACCAGTATGAGCCCTGGAAAAGTGAAAGACAAAAAATTCTGACATTGGCTGGGAATCCTGTAGTTAGTGAATGAACAGTACGCTGTTGCATGTAACAGTTTCGAGGAAGTTATTACATCACCCTGTTCGACTTGATAGCGAGCGAAATTTGCAATGCTATTTTTTCCATTGCACTTGATGGAAACTCGGATACTCTCCGGAATAAATAAATATATATATATATAAAGATTGCTTTGAGTGTTTCTACATTTACAAACACATGGAAGATGACACCTTTTCTCCAGCAACACAGTAGATAAGTTGTTGGAGAGGATCTTGTTCAGAGGCTAGGGGTACAGAATTGTGCTTTGGTCCACGTCTTAGAAAAATGTAAATCTGGTCGTAACAACTACACACGACACAAGGAGAAATATCCGCTTTTCATCAGATTAAACTGACGAACGTAATTTTGGCAAATACAGCCATGTAAATAAATATTGCTAAACGTGCGAAGAATATTGAAGGTAGATTGTACCACTGATTTAAATAATTTGCATATTGTTTTCCTGTAAAGCATTTTTATAGCACATCTTAAGTTTTTAGGCATCTTCAGTCTGTACAATAATTGCAGGGTACGAACAGAGAAAAGCAGCTGCTGGTTAGTGAACTTTAGCCCATTATATTCTTGTAAAAAAAAATAAAATGAAATCTTTTAGTTTTAGTCTCACGGTTATGCCTGCTATGCTCAAGGTGACGGTGATGAGAAATGAATGAAATGATGGAATAAAGAAAGTGGGAGAAAACGTGAGAATCCCGAGAAAACCCACGCACGAGGTGTTTTTTCACCACAAAGCTCACTTGGCGCGAGCTGGGATCGAACTAGAAACCCCATGCACTAGAGGTGAACACTCTACCACTGAGCCACCGCGGCCTATTATACTTTTGTTCATAACCAGACTACAGTTCATTGCATTGTGTTGGAAAGTTCAGGGGGGGGGGATTTGAGGTGTCCCCTATTCTCATGGAGAAGATATGGCAGGTTTATTTACGCTGGAAGATGTTAATTTCATATAAGACAATTTAAAACATTTATTTATTTCATACAACATGAATTGTATCTTTGTTTTAAATTAATAGACTCCTTTTGGTATTCATATTTGGCGAACGTCAGTCAGGCTTCTGAATGATTTTGATCTACATTTGTTCGTTGTCTGCCGAGCTCCTTCATGGCTATGCGGTTAGTGTACGCGTCTTCGGCGTGGGATCCGGGTTTGCGTCCCGGAGGGAACTTATGTGGTTTAGATTCCACGTTAATCAGTAGGTCCCGTCTAATATAGCCTCGCTGCTGAAAGGGACGTTAAACACAAAATCAACTCAACTCGTTTGTTTGGCTCTACCACACACACTACAGGATACAGCTTTCGGCCTTTTAAGTTAAAATTTTCAGAGTACAAGCACGAGACACTCTAAATTTCCTATATAAATTTTGGCGGCATACCAACATAAATATCAAAATGGCGGCCATTTTTTCAAAACAGAGTGTATCCACGCTACGAAGCGCAATTTTCAGTCTTTTAAGTTGAAATTTTGACGGTGGAAGCACGAGATATGCTAAATTTGATGTATAGATTTTCTCGGCGTAAAATTTCAAAATGGCGGCCATTTTTTCAAAACAGCAGTGAGTAGAAAATTGTTCCAAGTTGTGACAATGACAGTCTTGAAATATAAGTCATATTTTAACACTTTTACCTCAAAGACATTGAAATATTTCGAAAAACCGATTAAACCCAATTTAACCCGTAAAAACCCATATGGGCCCAGGTGGTCTGGGCTTTTTCAAAAAAGCCCGGGTTCTTTCAAACCCTGGCTGAAACACACCTTCATCTTGTTTTTGCTCTGCAATTGTGAGGTTATAACCATATTTGCTTTGTTTCAGATAGATACTTCATTCACTTACTGGTCCGTACGGTTAAAGGGTGTTACTAACGTGCTTTCGAAACTGTAAAAGGCAGCAGGTACTTAAAAGAATATCGGAGTTTCGATTTGTTATAATGTCTTTTAGATAGGTATAGTGTTCACTCGCGATCAGAGTCAAAGAGCAAAGATGATTTTTTTTTATTTTATTTTATTTTTTTTTTTTTATGTGCAACTGTGCATGCATGTAGATCGTTTCCTTATCTCTCCGCTTGATATCACTAGTAGTAAAGATGACGACGCCCGACCAGAAAAGCTTTTGCATCTGCAATTTACTAAATGTAACTCTGTGGTAATAATTCAGCATGCGTTCCGTAGAAATTTTGTGATCGCCCAAATGACAGCAACATTCATCAATGGAATAGTTATTTTAAAACTACAGGAAACCTGTGTAAGGGAAACCGTACGAAACGACCGCAAGTATCAGGCAGTCTTTGCTGCGTAGTCCTATAAAAAAAAGGAGGGGGGGGGGGCTAGCCGCGAGCTAGAAATCCTGGTAATGGCGGTGTGGAAGATTTTTAAGGAAAAGCTTACATTATAGGGCCAGATTTTAGAGGTTTTAAAGCCTACTTATACAGTAAAAGTACCAACTTCGTGATCAACATGTTGCAGCATGAAGATATCAATTTTCTTGATCGAATTGTGTCTAGTGATAAATCAACACTTCATTTTAGTGGACAAATTAATACATATGATGTCCATATCTGGGATCTGAAACCACCATGAATTGTTCTAATAACTAAATATTTTCCACTGGATTGGTCGCCATGAACCAGATGGTAAGACTTACTTGACGTGTCCACCAGGGTCACCTTAGATTTTTTTTCTTTAGAGTTTTATAAAGGATTGTGTGTGTTTGTATTCGCTACCTATCCGATGTGCTGCGCAGGGTTGAAGCAGCTGTCGCTTCCATTACTCACCTCGCCTGTCGATTAAATGGATGCCGCATTACAAAAGGTACTTACATTACACGTTTAAATGGAAACTAAGTATTACTTTACTTTTATCATGTTTCATTTTTGTAAGTCAAAGTTCTGAGATATTACCAGTACACAGTATTAAATGCCCGATGATCTCTCATGTACACGCTGTATAGAAACATTGTTGTTATTTTCTATTTCTTCATAGTTCTGCGTAGTGTACGCGGTCAATGGTGCGTTTTTTCAGATGCCTAACATCTTGGCATTCACGAAGACTCGACGTATCCCTCCCTCCCCATACGTCAAAATCTGAGGTTGGTCGGGGAATAGGGTGGCCATTCCAGAATCAAAAGCTGGATTATCAGAGTTAGGAATTAGATTTCTGGGCTTTTGGCATCAGTGGCCATGTAAGTCCGTCATGTATGAGGGATGACGTCCCATGGTGATCACTCTGCTCAGGGATATGGGGAAGAAGAAAGGAATGGAGCGGCCTGGGATCATTGTGTTAGGAACCCGGGACCGCTTGTACCAAAAGCGAGAGCGTTAGCGACTATACTACGCAGGGCTACATCGAAAGCAAGCCATCGCAGCGATGTAAAAACAAGAACTGAAACGTATGGGAAGCAAGGAGAGAGAGGAAAGGAAATGTCATATATATGAAACTTCTTCCCAACTCTGTTACAAAAATACAGTGTTATGCTAACTTGTGTGGTGTTCCGTTTGGCTTTTATTCGTGGCTCTACACTTTTGGACCACCCAATAATAATATGATCATGATCAAACATTCACAGCGTGAGAGCGACAAACAAAAAATCTAGATAACTAACGAAATAATAGTGTTTCGTTTCACAGTGTGAAATACGGTAGACTTCCAAACTATGGGAATTCAATACTTAGACTTGAAGTAAGGGTTGGGGGCAGGGTTGTTGGAACTTTCTTGCTCCCCCCCATATATATATATATATATATATATATATATATATATATATATATATATATATATATATATATATATATATATATTAGGGATGGCCAATTCCGGAATTTTTACTTTCCGGAATCCGGAAAGTAAAATCGGAAAATTCCGGAATTCGGAAAAATTCCGGATTTCGGAAAAAATCCGGAATTCGGAAAAATTCCGGAATTTAGAAAAATTCCGGATTTCGGAAAAATTCCGGAATTTAGAAAAATTCCGGATTTCGGAAAAATTCCGGAATTTAGAAAAATTCCGGATTTCGGAAAAATTCCGGAATTCGGAAAAATTCCGGATTTCGGAAAAAATCCGGAATTTAGAAAAAATCCGGAATTCGGAAAAATTCCGGATTTCGGAAAAAATCCGGAATTTAGAAAAATTTCGGAATTTAGAAAAAATCCGGAATTCGGAAAAATTCCGGAATTCGGAAAAATTCCGGATTTCGGAAAAATTCCGGAATTCGGAAAAAATATTTTTTCTTTTTGTAATCCTAAGAATTTTGTTCAAACGCAAACGAACAAATTTCCTTTTTGTAATCCTAAGAATGTATGATGCAAGTTAAGCTGAAACTTAGATCCTAAAGTATTCACTACTCAATCTTCCCATGGTTAATGAGATGTAGTCCAAAAGTACGATGTACTTCTAATATTTAATTTTTGTTTTACCGTGATATTGTCCAGAGGTAAGACATATATCACACTGAGATAAACAACTTGACATAATGAAGATGTTATCATACGTAGTTTTCCAGAAAATCGTGAGAAACTAATTTTTGTGAAATTAAAATATGCGTCGCTTGTTGCCAGTGGGATGCAATTGATAACTTTTATGCTGGAATAGTCTTTTTATTATTATTATTATTATTATTATTATTATTATTATTATTATTATTAATCGTTTATGTACTGTAAAAGAAAAATGTGAACCGTTAAGTAGTAGATTTTATCTGTTGTTTTTTGATATCTTCTAACAGTAATAACAACTGCTTGTAAATACGCAATGATTATCAAGGACAATGGCATATTAATGTAAGGACTACTCTGCAGACTAGCAATAAACAATAACAGATAAACAATAGTTGCAAAAAAAAAAAAAAAAAGTAACTAACTTGGGCACGTAAGAATGTTCGCGAGAATATAGGGACGCATTGAGACTAGCAAAGAGCGTGCTATTATCATTACTCAAAGGGCCGTACGATGGAGGCATTAATGTTAATGGCACTAATGAGCACTTACTTGCTCTAACGGTTAACCTCATTTTTGAGATGATTCTTAGAAGTGGGCGTGTTGGCATGCAGTTAGAAGACCTATATCCATTATTTAAAAAGCACACGTTATCTGTGAAGTACTAACGATTTGCGTCACTATCGAACACTAACGTAGCACTAGCGACGTTTAAAGTCGAAATGGAGTCTGACATAAGTGGCTTGTCAACTTCACGGACATTATATTTTCCTTGAATGAGAGAATTTTGCGCCCTACCACAAAAATAGGAAAAAATGCGCTCGCAATATATTTGCACTGGGATGTTTGCGCCCTACCCCAAAAAGAGGGGAAAATGCGCCGGCTATATATTTGCACTGGGATGTTAGCGCCCTACAATTCAACTTATTTTTGTATTGTGTAAAGTAACTTCCCCTCACACTTGAACTAGGCTTGCCTATCATCGTCTCAGTGAGTTACTCCATCCGTTATAATATTCCGAACAAATGAAAAAAATACAATTTTAGTTCACTAAAGGGCAATCCATACAAATACAATTTTTCATTATACTACAAAATTTACAAAAAAGTATAAATGACTGATATATAATTATTAATATAATCAAAGAGTATAATTTAATCTACAAAAGGCTGTTTGGCTCTACCCAGATATCTCTGTTCACAATCCTTGCGAGTTGTTTGGCTTTTCAGGACACAAAATATAGAAAAGAAAATGTAAAGTGAATGTAAAATCAGTTCAGTAATATTATCAAGAAAACTATGCACAGTGTGTTTACTTGCTGGAATTCAAACACACAATTGCGTTCAGTCGTTCTTTTAGAAAAAGATTTTCCGGGGGGCACACTTAGTATTCCGGAGGGGGGTCACTGCTGGTACTATTCTATTTATTATTATATTATAGACGTATTATTTTGGTCTCCTCCGAGAGGGCACTCTGAGAGCTCTGGGGAGGCCAGTGTTCCCCCAAAATCATCTCTGGAAGAAGCAGTGATTGCGTTGATCCGTTGTGTTCTTTTGGCTTATATTGAAGTTTATTCTCCCCTTATATAGCCACAATGAAAATAAATCACAAATGGCATGGTTGTGGGGGGAGGATTGTTTATGCTGTAATGTCAGCCCCTCCGAGCAAATGCGTAAGCTCCAATAGGTTCTTTTATTTCGCAGGGCTCAAACTTCCCGGTGGAGGTACATCGCAGGCGCAATTTTCCCTGTTCTTGAGGTAGGGCGCAAATTTCCCAGACGCAAAATTCTCGACACCGTTCGAATGACCTCGGAAAACTATATCTTTTTCAATACTTTTTTATATTCTTTTACTCGAGATTTCCTCATAGCTTCTTATTAAAATACTTACTAATATATCCTCATTTTATTGTCCTAACCAATCAATATGGGTATGTTGTCAGTAAAATATTTAGATTGATCGAGCCTCTGGTGTGTAACCACAGTATTTCATATCATTCCCCCATTAGAAATCTTGGCTAAACGAACCAATATATGTTGCCAATAAAATAGTTTAGAATGATTGAGCCCCTGGTAAATAACCACAGTATTTCGTGACAGACCCCCCCCCCTTCCTATTACCATATTCTAGCTACATGCCTGACTCAGCTAATTCTCTACATTCTTTATCAAGCACACATTTTCTAAAGCGGAAAATGCTCTCTAAATACCTAAGCTCATTATTTTCAGCAGATGCACAAATTGGGTAACATTCTATCTACATGAATGTTATATATATGTCGATTACTGGAAACCGCCTCTCGCTATCTATTACCATATTTACTATATAATGATTAACGTTAAAACCGGAAATGGTTGATTTGTACCGCTTCCGGTTTGAATATTACATTTATCAGGGAACTCGATTCTTAACTATTGACTCTGTACATCATGGCCAAAATTGATTGGTAATCCATCAGATAGTTCTTGAGACTGTTTGCTTCACTGACGGACAGAATGAATATATGGCTATAGAGTTTTGATAAACTAAATTCGTTAATGAGTGATGATGGAACAAATATAAGAAAGGTAGGCCTTCCACCGGGAAAATTTTCAAACACAAAATTAGCCATCGAAAACCCACATGTCCTGGGTTAGAATACTATAGATGAAAACTCTACCACTAAGTCATCAATCACCCGCTTATTAGTTTTATTAATTATTATATTAATATAAATTAATGAATGCCTGCTTATGTTAATTATTGAACAATTACATTGTACACTTCGTAAAGTCAAAATTATAAATTTGTATTTACTGTACATACAGTGAGCGCAGAAAGTGTTCGTACACCTATGCTATTGAAACGAGAATGCCTGCGAAAAAGAAACAGAAAATTTAAGAAGTGTAATAACACACACAATATGAATAATGAAAACTAAGCTTTATGAATATATCAATAAAGAACCACAAAGACAAGTTTAATGGTCAGAAAGTAAATAAATTCCGTAGAAAGTGTATAGAGTAGACGCAAAAAGTGATCGTACACCTGACGTACGAATACGAAACAAAGATACCACAACTGGGGTTCACTAGTATTCACCTGAGTATACACCTCTGTATAGCATGACGAGTAACAGAATGAGTTTAGTTGTGAATAGAAGTGAAAAAACTGCACGGTGGGTTGTCAAAGTGGGAAGCAACCGAACAGAAACAAATGAGGAGACAAGAAAAGTAATTATTAAATTGCATAAGAAGGGTAAGTCTTTGAGAAAGATAGCAAACCTTGCAGACAGGCCTCGTTCAACAGTACAAACAATAATTGCGATGTATAATGTTTCTATCACTGTGCGAAAAAAAAAAAAAAAAAAAAAAAAAAAAAGTGGAAGACCAAGAGTGTTGAGTGAACAAGATAAACGTTACATTATTAGGGAAAGAAAAAAGGTTCCAAAAAATAGTGCTGTGCAATTGGCAACGGATCTGGAAACACGCGGTGTTAAAGTATCAGCCAGTACAGTGCGGAATATTTGCAAGGTATCATGGTCGGATAGCCAGGAAAATGTTCTGGGTGAACAAGACAAATTGTATAAAGAGACTAAAGTTTGAAAAAGAGTATAAAGATAAGGGATCAGGCTTCTTTCTGGAATAGGGTCATATTTTCGGACGAAAGTAAATTTAACTTTATCGAGTCCAATGGGAGGCGTATTGTATGGCGCAAGGTGAATACAGAGATGAATCCTCAAAATCTCGTCCCTAAAGTAAGACACGGAGGAGGGTCCGTGCTCGTCTGGGGTTGTATGAGTGCCTCAGGAGTGGGTCGTCTCCACCTTATCGATGGAGTGATGATCCACAAAGTGTATATTAACATATTAAAGGAAAATCTCCATACTAGTGCGCAGAAGATGGTTCTTGAAAACAATTTATTGTTCAGCAAGACAACGACTCCAAACATACAGCGGAAAATACTCGATTGTGGCTACTCTATAATACCTTGAAACAGCTTCGCACACCTCCCCAATCCCCAGATATGAACCCCATAGAACATCTATGGTCTGTTCTGGAGACAACAATCAGAAGGCACAGCTTCTCTACTCAGGGCCGGCGCTAGCAATTTTGCCGCCTTGGGCGGTGCTTTCACATGCCGCCCCTTTAATCCGCAAACCTTATTTTGACAGATAACGTTCAAGTGTCATTTAAAAACATGTATAAAATGGAAAAGTAAACAAAAAAAAACAAACAAAAAAAAAAAAAAAGAACTACCTTTCTGGAATGTTTACGTAATATTTAAACGACTCTATACTGACACAATATTCAGTATGCTCGATTTCGCTGTATATCTGTAATATAGAGCAGCGCATACAGAAAATAAAATTTTAAAAATATACTTTAATCATGACTAAGAATTTTAATTTTTAGGCTTATTTTATATCAAAAGGCGTTTTCAACAGAGTATGGAGCAAGAAGATAATACAGTAAATCAGATATTATGGTAAATGTAAGTGATTAGCTTAAGCCTTATAATGTACTAAAACACAATAGACATACATAAATTTAACATACCTTAATTGAAAGAAACTTTTCTTGCTTTGATATGAGCAAATCCCTTTATCACATCACGTAGTCCAATGTTTTAGCCAATTTGTGTTCTATTGATATCGTCGCTAGACCACTCAAGCGTGTTTCAGACATAGAAGAGTGTAGATAGTTTCTAATAAACTTAAGTTTCCAAAAACTTCTTTCTCCACTTGCCACTGTTACAGGCAAGGTTAACAAAATTCTACGTGCAATACTAACATTGGGAGCAAAGTCATGTTCCTAATTTTTTTTTTTTTTTTTTTTTTTTTTATGAACTTTCACAGGCTTAATTATAGTGGATAACACTTTCAGTTTGTCTTTCAAATCACTGGGGTTAATATCTTTCAATTCTTCGTGTGTTAAAATGATGGTAAGTTTAGTACACTTTTCAGACAAAAAGTTCAGGTGGTAGGCTATATCTTTACGATTACTTATATCGCAAAGAAAATTGAAATACTCGCTGTGATGTTTAAGTTGCTCAAATCTTTCTCTTAAAAGCTAACACAATCACTTCTAGAACTTTGTAATAAAAATCGATCTTGTATCTTGTTTGTGGATGTTTTCAGTAGCTTCATCCTCTGCCTCGTACTGAAACTGTCTCTTCTTTCGACTTCGAGCTTGCACTGTATTACGTATCAGTGGATCACCCGTATCTAATGCTGATGCCAAGTCCATCGTATCAACTAAGTAAGATTTAAACTTTGCATAATTTCTGCTCCTCTCAAAGTACCCAGATATATTTTCAAGAAATCCTACTGCATCCAACACATGAGAATCAATGCTTTAAAGTCATATCAGACAACGAGTGAGTAAAGGAAAGAAAAGTAACTCAGCTGGTTTGCTATACACAGAGCATCGTGGACGACCATTCTATCGGTTCTATTGTCATTACTTATTTGAAGTAAGGCATCATAAACTTCCTATATTTGATAACTGAGTCAGAGCATCAATTTGGCTCTCCCACCTTGTGGTGGATTATGATTTTAAAGTGAGACTACTAATATGTTCCTTTAGTATGGCCTAACGTTGAACTGACGCAGAAAAAAAAGTCATAAACTTTTTTTTAGCTATACAAAAAATGAGACATTTCTCAAGAAATAATACGCTGTACGATTTACTATATTCGGAATGAACAATTTGTAAATTGGTCAAAAACTCGCTATTAGAACCTAAATGTCTCTAGATGCTACCAGGGGCGGATCCAGGGGGGGGCGATCGGGCGATCACACACACCCCCCAGAAGAGGAAACTTTTTTATTTTATATATAAATAAAATATATAGTTTATTTTTTGACGCTCTTAAAAGTAGCTCTAAGTAGCAGTATTACAACCCACCGCCCCCCCCCAGAAGTCCGTCCTGGATCCGCCCCTGGATGCTTCAGGCTAGAACGGCCTGTCTCAAGTGGGAGTGTACCTTTTGCATACTTGGAGCGGAGCGTTAGAACATTATTGAATAGAAAAAAAAATATAAAAAGACACCGTGATAATCTTATGCACTCTAGCTCAAAATCCTATCTACACTGCTGCAAGGGAAATATTGAACGAGATACCTGTGGCTAGTAGTTTGATAATTGAAAACGCGGAGGAATGCTCTGAATTTCCTGAGAGAGTATTTTCTTGAATGTGAGTAAAGTAAGTTCAATTACATTCTCAGGTTAACACAATCTTATTTTTCCATGTGAGCCTATTACGAAGCATTATATTTTGATAGTATTCTTTTCTTTTTGCCGCCCATTAGACTTGCCGCTCTGGGCGGTGGCACGGCTCGACCGTCTCTCGCGCCGGCCCTGTCTCTACTAAAGAAGGCCTAAGAAAAGCTATTCAAGAAGAATGGGACATAATCAGTCCCGAAGCTACAGAACTACGAACTACTACAGGTGAAATCAATGCCACGAAGACTACGGACAATCATTAACGCACAGGGTAATCCCACAAAATATCAAATAACGTAATATACTTTATAAGCACTAATTCAAGCATAAGTGTACGGTGACATTTTGCGTTTACAAAAAAGGAATTCTCTCTTTTCTTCTGAACAAAACAGTGATTGTGTTTGTTTGGCCTTTCTCTTGTATATAGAAATAAAATGTATGAATGTGTAGTCTTAATTCTGGTTATATATATATTTTCCACCTCCCGTTCTCATGCTAGCTGTTTTCAATATAAAGTATGCACGGTGTACGAACACTTTCTGCGCTCACTGTAGGTATGTTGACAATAAGCGAATGTTATTAGAATATTTGTTGAGATTTCTTTTCCTCCACTGCCTTTCGCCTGGTTAAAAAGTAGTTTGCAGTGCTTTGGAGCAGCTGCAGGTGGGAACGCGATAATGTTTGAGACATACCGGCGACTTTTTTGTGTGTGAAAATAAGACCTTCCTTATAAAACAGTAAATAACTGCAGTAGCAATTGTCTACGTAAGTGATAAAGACATATCCAACTACAAGAAACTAATACAGTATATATATTCATTATTGTGTTTCTCTTTTAACAGCTACTAGCTAGGGATGGCCAATTCCAGAATTTTTACTTTCCGGAATCCGGAAAGTAAAATCGGAAAAATTCCGGATTTCGGAAAAAATCCATTTTTTTCTAAATTCCGGATTTTTTCCGAATGTCGGAATTTTTCCGAAATCCGGATTTTTTCTGAATTCCGGAATTTTTCCGAAATCCGGATTTTTTCTGAATTCCGGAAAATAAATTTTCCGATTCCGGAAAACAAAATTTCCGGAATCCGGATTCCGGAAAATTTTGGCCATCCCTAATATATATATATATATATATATATATATATATATATATATATATATATATATATAACGATCGAAATGATAACCTTAATGTAATCATAATTAGTTTCTTCAATCGTGTTTTTTCAGTACTCGCCTACTTTCAGAATTAACATTGAATATATACAAGGGGGTTGAAAAGTTCCTGGCTTTGTTCCCTTTAAATTGGAGTAGACAAAATTGTTGGCATATCAAAGCCTCATATCTTAATATGTAACTGTGTTATTTCAATTGAATTCTAATTGTACGATCCGCGGCAAAAAAAAACTGCAACATGAGCATATAAGTTCTATTGTGAAATGACTAAGTCTTTTGCTCCAAAATAAGTGTGCACGGGAGGAGGCCGAGGTTTATCCTGGCGTGATTCGTTCCACTTAGACGTTATGTTCATTTCCTGTGCTGTTAGGCGTAGTTTCACAATAAACTTACATCCTCATGTTGCAGGTTTTTTTGCCGCGGATTGTACATCTTTCATTCCTGGTAGATGAGATGGAAAAGGCACGAGGAAGTTTCACGTCGTTGGAGCTTAGGACCGTTATGAAGTTCTTATGAATCCAGGGAAAGTCTGCAAAGAAAATTCATATGGAAATGCCAAACACTACGGGAGAAATGTCCTTCATCCAGTTGTGTAAAAACCTGGATATCATTTATTAAGACTGGTCATTTCACGGTGAAAGATGAGCCCCGCAGCGGACGCCCGTCAGCCTCAACAGACCAGCAAACATGCGATGCTGTTTATGTACTGATTCTTGAGGTCTTGAATATTGTAATGATTTTATAGGTAGAAGCTAAATAACGGTCCGGGCTAGTCTTTTTCCCCTTCACCAATTTATTATAAAAATTGTTAAATACAAATGTCTTTTGATTACAGAGTAAAATAGTGCCTATGTTGTTATTGACCAGATAAGAAGAAATAGGTGTTTTGCACGGTGCCCCTTCTCTCAAGGCAGTCTCCAAGGCACCTGCTGTTTCTGGTGAGTCTTGAAAGATAGCCCCCTCAGCCCAAGGCAGCTTCGCGAGGCTTGGTTGTAGTAAGGATCGCTAGTCCAATGCGACCTCGGGTAAGGATAGGTGTACTTTTAGTCCAATGCGACCTCAGGGCAAGTGTTGGTTAGTTGATCAGTTGGTCGACTGATGCCAGGTCCCTCTGTGGTTGGGCTTTTATTTGTCATCTTCGGGTCCTTTCGACCGAATCTGAAGCACTTGGGATTTCCAGGCTTGCTGATGGAGGTCTTCTTGTAACTGCTCATATCTTTAAGTTTTGTGCCGCATACATAACAGGTTTGAACGGATTTCATATGCGTGATATCGTTGCAGATTTTGCCATCTACCATCGTCAAATGGAGATTGTTGGGCTTGAAACACCATATCTTCAAAGAACATCTTACTTGGTGTTAAGGCTAATATTTGTTCTTGTAATCGCTGCACCTCTTCTCATGCCAGGTCCTCAATTTCTTTCTTGAATTGGAGCCGAACTGAGCTGCAGAATCTTGATGATGATGAGTGCGGGATTGTGTCATACCACACTCTTAACACCTTTCTTCTCGAAGAACAGCTGCAATGACACATATAAAATAAGGAAAATGTATGAATCCTAAAACCCAACCTTGCTAGCTGAATGATTGCATTGGGCCTGGCCACTACTCATCACAGCTCCACTTGCTGATCAACGTTAGACACATAGGTCGATTTCTTGTAGTACTTTTGACTTGTCAAGTTCTCTTTGCTCTGTGTACTTCATCACGGCTGCGTAAGCAAGAGTGGTTCCACTCTCGGCTGACTGAATTGCCTCAGTGTTTCTCTTCTTTGATCCTTCACTGCTTTCTGCAAAGTCTGTCTTTGGGCGTCGCTGTACTAGATGGCTGACGTTCACTATCACTCACAAGAAGAAAGCAGACTTTGGTAAATGAACTTTAGGTCCATTTTTTGCAAGGTGATAGCGCTCATTTAAAGTGTTCATATCACAAACTGGGAGAGCGCAATGGCATAATATAGCGGAGAAAAAGCGTCTTAAAGTTTTCGACTCGCCGCATATATCATACGATGCACAACGTTATCAAGTGACGGCATGGCAGAGTCAGTAGCGTCTGTGACTCACGTACGGAGGGTCCCGGGTTCGATTCCGGTTGGGGTCATTTTTTTGTTTTTGCTTCAACCAATAAAGTAGCCATTTGAAGCTACGAGTAAAATGTTAATTCGCCATATGTTTATAATGAATTAAAACAATAGAAATATTCAAATCAGTTGTAAAATCTTTCAATGTTAAATGTTAACTAGCAACAAAATGTAATATACTTCACAAATATATTGATATCACGAGTTCCCGGCGGCAGCTCATGTGGTTCGGATTCCACGTTAATCAGTAGGTCCACGTCTCATATAGCCTTTCTGCTGAACGGGGCGCTAAACTAAAATCACCTCACCACGAGTTATATTATGGTTACCACAGTCATTATATAAAAAAAAAAAGTTTTGATCTTTTTGTGTATACTGTTGACAGTGTGAGAATTACAAGGGGGATGAAAAGGAAATCCCCTTTGGTAACACTGGATGTTGCTATAACCAAAGAAGATTTCTCCCTTATTTCCCTTGTAATCAGCGGCGCAAATCTGTTTTCAAGGGGAGGGGACGGGTAAGACCGTTCCCATATATATATATATATATATATATATATATATATATATATATATATATATATATATATATATATATATATATATATATATATATATATATATATATAAAGTGATGTTCAAAATATTTATAAAATTCAAAAAGAATGCTGTGGAAGATCAGGGAAGCAGAGTTGTCTTCAACATTGGAAGGCGAGTAGATTCGAGGCTTATTCTGGGGGTATATCAATTTCATCTCACTTTCCTTTGTGGCAATCGGACATAAATCATCACATTTCTCCCCCAAAACACATTTCAAATCGTATTATTGGGGGATACAGTACCCCAGTTGCAAGATTGGAGGGGACACGTCCCCCTTATCCCCCGTGCCATTTGCGCTAGTAATTGGCACACTGTCAACAGATGTAGACACGAAGCGTCAAGAACATTTTTTACAAGACTGTGGTAACCATAATATAACTCGTGATATCAGTATGTTTATGAAATAATTACATTTTATTGCTAGTTAACAGGGAACATGGGAAGATTTTACAACTGATTTGAACATTTCTATTGTTTTAATTCATTATAAACACATGGTGAATTAACATTTTACTTGTAGTTACAAATGGCTACTTTATTGGTTGAAGCAAAAAAAAAAAAAAAAAAAACAGAAATTGACTCCAGCAGAGATCTCTACGTTAGTCACAGACGCTACTGACTGCCACGCCGTCACTTGATAACTTCGCGCATCGTACGATACATGCGGCGAGTCAAAAACTTTTTAAGACGCTTTTTATCCGCTATATTAGGCCATTGCGTTCTCTCAGTTTGTAATAACACTTTAAATGTGCGCTATCAACTTGCAAACAATGACCCCAAAGTTCATTTACCAAAGTCTGCTTTCTCCTTGTCAGATTACTATCAGTACACAGCCAGTCCACATATTTTTCCTCTACTTTATCGTACTCGCGATTGCATTTGTCAAGCTTCTGGAACATCTGACAGCAAAAGGCGATTACTGTTTTTTGGTCAGCACTACATAACATCTCTTCATTTAATATTTCATCTTCCACTAAACGCAGGAGTTGCTGCTTTTTGGCTTTTCTGTTCCCTTCTGCATTCTTTAAAAACTCATTAAATAACTTCTAGTCAAGAGCGCCCATGTTGTGGTTTCCAAGGGGGGGCAAGTATAAGCGACGTTTCAAATATAGTTTCATTTTTTCCTGTAACTAATGTAAAAATTCTATTGGGTTTTTGATATTCCCAAGTACAATTTCCTCTTAGGGGGGCGAGCGCCCCACCTTACCCCCCTTATGGGCGCCCTTGCTTCTAGTTATTTTATGTGGCATTGCTTTGAAAAAAAGAACAAACTTGCTATTAATATGGTGTATTTTGGTTAGAAAATTTCACACACCATCCACAGTAAATATGCACTTACAATCTGAACGGGCAACATGGATTCACTGTTTCAGAAACAAATAATTTAAGTGCCATATTAGAAAAAAAAAAGAATAGAAAAAGAAAAGAAAAAAGTCCGTTTTTCTCGCATCTGGATATCATTCCCATTCCTATAAATCTATTAATGACAATACATAATGTGGTGCCCTCTACTTGATTATCGAATAAACGACAGGAATATCATAAAAACAAGAAGAATGGAAGATGTTATCTCCGATGAAAGAGACTTCAAAGTGGTAAATAAAATAACTACTGTTTTTTCCGAACGGAGTAAAAAAAACATATGAGGAATGGACTTTAGCAAATAGGAACCAATAAGGAATCAACAGATGTGAAAGAGAAAGAAACGGACTGTGTGAATTGTGTGTTTGTGTTTTTCTTTTCGGACCGGAGGACTTCTGGAACGCTGGTATTCCGCGTGCCCCGGAAGGAAATGCGTGGGTGAATTTGGGCTCGACACATCCCCGGCACAAACCGGAGTGGAACTCCGGATGCGTCGGTCCAGAGTGAATTTTGAGTTTCGATGGCGGGACGTCGTGTTTCTTCAATCAACAAATATATAAGATCTCATGGAACTAAATAAAGATACGAAATATAACGTGACCCTCCGTGACTCAGTTGCGTAGGCGCCATTTCCGATTCCGGTGCGACGGCCGTGGGACACAACTAACCAGGGCCCACACTAAGTACTTTGACTGGGCTATAGTACTGCTATAGTACAGGAAAGGCTAAATATAGATCAGAAGCAATGAATGATGAAAATGATAGGACTGACGTCAAGTTCAACTCGAGTCAGAATCAAAGTAGATTAGCTAGATAATATAAAGGAAGACTAATCATTATTAGATAATAATTAGTAGTTAGGAACTTGTTTTCTTTTCAAATTTTATTGTTTTGTTTGTTTTCTTGTTCAACGTTGTGGTTTGTCAAATCCAATCTTGTCCCCGTCCTTGTCCTTGTCCCCGTTCCTGAAATAAATATGAATGATGAAATAAAGGTTGAAGACTGATATTGCAATGATGACAGCCGGTTTCGGTTCAAATCTTCAGGTGCCGAAACCGAAGAGGCGCGTCTGAGAGGGAGAGAAAAAATATTAATGCTAATCATTCTAAAGCTAACAAAACAAGCTAAAAGTTTTATTTGAAACATTTTGTTGTAGCGTTAGCAGGTTTTTAGTAATAACAACAAAAATGTTGAACATTATATTGGAAAATCTACTTTTTCAGCAATTTATTTCAACAGCGCCATATATACTTACTTTAGCTAAAAACACATAAGGGCATAATTTAAAGAATGTAATGCGAGGAATCGAACTTTAAAAAATCATATTGATACGAGCTGGCTTAATCGAGTTATTGACATTTTAATGTAGGTATGCAAATTTGCATGTTTAGGGCCGTGGGGGGTGGAAGCAAGAGGGGGAGGGTTGGGGACTTTTGAGGAAATACTCCCCTTATGGTGTTGTAATAACTGGCAAAGTTTCAGCTTGTTTCTATGCCTCTGTGCCTATTTTTTGCCTTTATTGACTGGATTATCAGAAGTGATTACAGAGGCCCGGATCTTGTTTTTCTAATTTTTTTCCCTGTTAGGCACAGAGCAACACAAGTTCATACACGAACTTGGATCACCAAATCTAGCTCACAAAAATATTCTTTTAAGGTCATCCTTTTGTCATTTTAAGTCAATTTGCAATATTTGAAGGTAACTTTTAGGTAGCTTATGATCTTTTTATCCTTTTTCTACATAAAGAAATCTTAATGTGAACATTGTTTTCAGATTTAAGGTGGATCACTAGGTGTTCTCGGTGCTATGCTAAACGCTGCGTGAATAGTGCGGCGTTGCCAGATAGTGTCGAGTGTTTACTGATGCCAGATATTAAAGGAAGTAATCATGGAATTCTGCTTGAATACTTACTGGTGAAATTAGTTTTCGACCCTTACTGCAATTCACAGCTGTTCCGCTTCTCGAACTGCAACGCTACAATATAGGAATTTTCTTATTGTGACTACCACAATAAACGTACAAATTTAGCAACACTGCATTATGGCGTTCTGCGCAAGTTTCTTCTCAAAATTTATTTCCTTAAATGTAAATTAGTATTTAAATAAAATGTGAAACACGAAAAAGGTCAAACAATATATCTATTTCGTAAAAAGATCGCTACTTAAAAAATATTTCCCTTTATTTGTTACCTTTTAAGATATCAGAAGACAATCAAATGAATCAGTGTCTTGTGTTGTAGCTGAAACATAACTCTATCTTATTATACAATATTTATATGTAACGTTTCATTGTGTAGTAGTTAAGGGAACGAGCTAAAATATGTAGGCCTACTGACTTCCGGGTGGTGATCCACCTTAAAAGATACAAAGTTAAACAACCTTTCTCCCTGGTTCCTGATTACTATGAAAAACTGCATTTTTAGCAAACTAATAAATACTAAGCTGTAACTAGCTGACAAAGGGTGGGGGTTGGTAGTTGGCCAAAGCAGAAATTATTTCGATATTTGAAACATCATTTCGAGTAGTTTAAGTGGACCAGTATGCTTATGTAAAATGCAAATCCTCAATCCTGAGTTCATTTAACCCCTTTGGGATGGATCTGTATTTTTTTTAACAGGGATAGTACTAGATGTTTAATATATCGAAAAACATTAAGGAGTTGTTCACAGAAGTTTAACATTAAGCGACATTCAATTTATCATGCCAGTGAGTACAATAAATTTGGACAGGAGAAAGCCCAGGTTGCTGCAGATGTTAAAAAAAAATGTAACTGGCAACTATTAGTATTATAACTAATCGTAACTATTGTTTTTAAAGTTCTCCTGATAGTTGAAGGATAGGCAGTAGTATCGTAGTACGTTAAACAATTTTCAAATTTACTTTCAATGTATACTATTGTTCCTGAAAAAGTCCGTGGACCACCACTGATATACAACCTGGTTCCGGGTGAACACTTTGGAACAATTTTCTAATCTATCTAGACGATGTATCAAATGCACCCACTAGCAATGTAATATTGTTTTCCTTGAACTTTTCTTTTTTAAATACTCGGTCAGGAATGGTTATTTTTTGAATATTTTATTTGAAACAAAATAAAATACAGCAATGTATAATAATTCATTTCTTTAGCTTTGTAAAATAATCCACATACTTAGGAAAATTACTGGTAAAATCCTATGGAAAAAAACAAAGAAATCTAACTTAAAGATTCAAAATTGTAATATTGAAGTTGAAAAGAATTGGGGGATTTTTTTAAAAAAAACTTTAGCGTCCCACCGTTATGCCCTCCAGTCTAAATGAGACGGATGAATGAACGTGAAATTAAATTTGTGTTCTCTCACCGGGAATCGGACCCAGGACCACGTGCGCCAGCTAGTAGATATTTCGTTTCTCTTCTTCAGAAACGTACAGCCTCATATCAAGTGAAAGGCCGCTGTAGTGTAGTCTGTAAAGCGTTCCAGGTTCGATTCCTGGTGGTGAGGGAAATTTTTTCATCCTACATTCGTCACAATGCGGTTCTAAGGTTCATTCGGCGTTTGTTAAAACAAGTACCTAGGGCAACCTGGGTAAGTAAAGGCGACAGGAGCATGGTTCTGACATAATCTCCACTATCAGCCAAAATTAAGAAAGTGTGCACGCATTTGCCTTCTCACAGTTCATAGGGGCCGTTTCACGATTCGAGTCGAAATTAAAGGTTACAAAAAAAAAAAAAAAGAAAAGAAAAAAAAGAAAAAGAAAAGAAAAGAAAAGAAAAGAAAAGAAAGAAAGAAAATAGTCTGATTTTCTCTTGGTAAATATGCCTCATATAATGTGGTAGATATATCTTATGGAGGGCAGCGCAGGATTTTCTGAAATACGCGACGAAGTTTTCACACCCATTATATTTGTCAGAACAGTAACGCTTTTTCCAAATTTTAGTTTTATTGTATATTTTTCCCTATTTAAAAGAATATTATGTTACAAATAGACAAACCTACATGTTTTTTTTTTTTTTGCAACAAAAATATAGAAGTATTAGTAATTCTTGGTAGTTTATTTAAACAAGAAGTAAGTTGTGAAGATAATAACTAATATCACACAGGATAACAATTATAGAAATACTTTTGACAAAATACAGTGCTACATATGTAACAATATAGTACTCTTATATCAGGGGGTTAGTGCAGAAATGGTTTAACCCGTATATAAAATTAGGAGCTATTTTAGTATTTGTTCACTTCATTCTAGTATTTATAAACCCAAACATTTTTGTACTCTTCTCAGATACCAGAGAAGAGTACAAAAATGTTTGGGTATAAGAATACTATAATGAAATGATAAAAGTAGTAGGAAATTTTGTGTGTGTTACACCATTTCTGCACCAAGCCCTTACTATTAGTTAGTGAATAGCAATACTCAAGTGAATAATAATACACTAGTGAATAATATAAAAGTAATTCAATAATACAGTTTTGCTGATGAAACAGGTCAGCAATATGCAGTTGTTTCAGGCCAAAACGTACTGACGCGACAAGAAATTTAGTTATGTTTGTATGTCTGTTTGAGTGTAACGTTAAGAAACGTAACGAAATTTCACGTAACGGTAATGACCGTTATAGTAGTGACGTTTTTCGTATTACAAGAATTTCTAGAAAATGTTGGATAGGTGGCAAGTCGAAACGAATGAAGGAAAAACCTGATCTAAAAGGATTACAAAACACAAGCTAAATGTTTCAGTTATACATTATCTTTATAGCAGAGATCTGTGTAACGGTAGTGACTATGAGAAAACAACTCACCTGTAGACAAAAGCTGTGATAAACTTCAGACCGCCGTTCGTCTGATCCCATGTGCCTAAAACACATGCAAAGGATACAAGACACACTGCAAATTTGTTTCGGACGCAATATTACGAAACCGGAAACATTTAAGTACGAAAGAGTATCTAGTAACGGTAGTGACAGCAAAAGCTAGGGACACCACTTTCTTAAGAAAAAGTCACCTTAAATGAAGAGAGAAGGAGAATTTATGCATTTGTATAAATGGGCTCATGTTCTCTAACACGTAAAGAAACAAAAGATAATTCGCACTTATAAGTACTATAAAATACAATGAATATTAGGTACTTGCTGCTGGGGACATGTTACGGTAGTGTCATTTACGAATAAAAGAATCTTAAAAAATAATAATAATAATAATTCAAGTATGGACCGTAAATTGGTGTGACATTAGCTACTTATGTATACAAAAACCAAATCGTAGTTCTATTTAAACAAAAAGGAAATTTTTTAGGAACATCAATTTCGACCCTAATCGAGAAACGACCCATAGATCCATTAGACCTATTTCATAAGGGGCCGCCCTTTACATTTTACATACTAAGTAAATAGTATTAAGTTGTCAACCAAGGAAAGTTTGTACAATCCGCGGCAAAAAACCTGCAACATGAGGATGTAAGTTTATTGTGAAACTTTCCTAACAGCACAGGGAATAAACATAACGTCTAAGTGGAACGAATCACGCCAGGATAAACCTCGGCCTCCTCCCGTGCACACTTATTTTGGAACGAAAGACTTTGTCATTTCACAATAAACTTATATGCTCATGTTGCAGGTTTTTTGCCGCGGATTGTACAACACTGGTAGAACTTCCAGATAATTTCTCATAATAAAGTGGAATATCTCTGATAATGTTCCGTTCTGATCTTTTCTTTCTTGGAAGTACTCCAGGAGTGCCATGGATGGATATCGCGGTGCTTGATTGATTTCTTTGAAAGGTAGCATCTCAACACTGAGGTTATGCAAGATTTAAATTTACAGCTTAAGGTGGAATACGTACGAACCACCATAATGAGTTTAGTTTTCAGGTTCTCCTACCCGAGATCGAACCCACGACTCCTTCCACCAGAGGAGTGCTAATAGTCTTAGGACTGTAATTTTCATCCTTCACCGAACTTATCCGATCAAGTTGGTAATCTTGACTTGCTATATAAGCGTCTGAAATATGTTCTGTACGCTTACGGTTCCCCAGTTATGAGCTGTCAAATTTTGCGTCACATTTTCGAAAACAAAAATCCGTTCACCATACTCATCCGATCGGGATCTCGATTTGCTCAATATGTATGTGAAAGTACAATGTTGACCAGGTGTTCGGGTTCCAGAATTATAGACTGTCAAATTTTGCGTCGAAATGATCCGATCGGGATCAAATTTGCCATGATGGTAGATCTTACCTGCTTTACAGGCGTGTGAAATGTTGTGCAGGATTACGGTTCCAGAGTTACGGGTTGTCAAATTTGCCCAAACTATTCCAAAACAAAAATCATTCACCGTACTCATCCGATCGGGATCAAACTTGACATAGTAGCCAACCTTGATCTGTTAGCATGTGAAATACTACAATGTACACATTTTGGGCTCCTGAGTTATGCACAACAGCATTTGTAAATCATTGAGCATAATAATTAGTTCAAAAAGCAATTGAAGTTGCTTTTTTCTTAGGTAGAAAAATTAAAAATCTAATGAAGATCTTTTACGAATATGCGTATTTCTCTTCTCTCACTGGATTTCTCGATGTACAGTTTGTGCAGGTATGAAACTGGAACTTTTTTTTTTAAAGTGGGGCATAGAAGAAACACACATCGATACTTTTTCACTTTTTGCCGAGGTACCTTTCATGTACTTAAACCTAGGGTCTCGACATAGGTATCTAAATTTTAAAATCTTACTAGAGAACATTTGTCCCTATGTTCTCACATGTGTATTGTGTCATTTGAAAACCTGGTTCATATGGTATGAATCACGAATCTAGGGTAAATAGACTGGCAGTTGCGGCCAAAAAAGTGGTAAAATACTTTTCAAAAATGGTAGTTTATACTGTAAAAATAAATGTATTCATATATTTTCATTACATTATACTTGGAGCAAAACAAGAAACGGATTGTCATTTAGACAAAGACGAGTTACTCTGTTGCCATATCATGGGTATTTTGCTGAGGCGTCTGCTGTAACTTCCTTTTATAATAGAGGACGTCTCATCGGAATACTCACTTTGATTTGATTTCAGTTCAGCGTCCCTTTCAGCAGTGAGCCTATAAATAATATGGACCTAAAGCTTAATGAAATCCGAACATGAGCTCCTGCCGGGAATCGAATCCAGGTTTCCCATGCTAAAGGCGCGTATGCTAATCGCTTAACCGCGAGACGCTCGAAATACTCGTGATATAGGAACAGGTAAGTTTTATATATGTCAATTAGTTTTAATTTCCTCCAAGTTTAATTACCGGTACCAAAAGCTTTTATTATATGCGTTAATCTACAGTAAGGATTGTAAATAGCACTAATTAACAACCACGATTTTGAACCTATCAATAACCAGAACATCAAAAAGAATAGAAGTTTTAGTATCAAACTAAACTGCAGAGAAGATCCTACTGGTCTAGTGACTAGCGCGCGCACGTCTTTGATGCACCTGGTCATGCATTAGATTCCTGATGAAGAGCATTAACATCTGAGCGCATTACAGGGAGTCTAATTCCACCTTAAAACATAGTTCCACATCTCATATCCTCGGTGCTGGAAAGTAAAGCTAGACTCCAAACAACCAATTAAAGAGCAGAAGAAGTATGACAATGAATGCCGTGACCAAATATTACATTATAAAACTCAGTTTATTTTAAGTAAACATTACTATGGTACTGACTACCAGTGTGACAGGATCATATATGAAGCACATCACAACCTTGGAATCCAAAGTAACATTAACCGTGCTTTGCAAGTATCGGGTGGGTTGTCAATAATTACCACCTCCGGTAAGGAGCGTTAAATTCCACATCTTACGGGTCGATCGTACTCCACAATAACAGCGAGCAAGATGATTTGTATTTCAGGTAGAAAGGAACACAAAACTTAAAAAGTAACCATAAAATGACAAATATTACCACTGATTATAAACTGCATTTATCCACGATTTTCTATTAGGAACAAGAAAATATGGTACTTTTAGCATTTTCCCTACTTCTGCCGTTCTTTAGATTTACAAGTAGCTGCTTTTTAAGTAAAAACCTAACGTTTATTTATCTTAAGTGGGTTAAACTTAACTTCGTATTTTTCAATTTGATTCCTATCGTGAAAGGTGAATCCTTCGCACTAAGGCACGCAATTAGTTGTGATCCAAAAGACATATCATACACACATGAATCTGGATAGAGAGTTAGTCTTTTGGATATAAAGAAAGAAGAAAGAAAGTTTCACCTACGAAGACTGCTAATGAAAAAGCAACTATAGTAAGTCATAAGAAAAGTGGCTCACCTTGTGCCTCTATGATCATTACTTTAATATTTCCTTCTTCTCTGGGAAAGTCTTAAGCACCATTTTTATTACTATCACTGGATCCTTACTTTAAGGAACGATTAATGCAAAGTATTTAGTGACTTCATTTCGATTTTTGATTACCCTTCATAATTGTTCCTGTATTTCCCGTCAATTCTTTTGAATATGTGCCCTACAGCTTCTATAAGTAGCTACATTTAGGTCATGGTTAGGATTTCAATCCAAGACAAATAAAGCACCTTCTTACAATTTCCGCTTGAACAGTTTTTATTACAACATTATTTTTTTTACACTTTCAGGTGTTTACAAATATGAATCCGGAAATTCAAATGTCACTTCCTTCCCCGTCAATTTCTTATAGACTGCTGCAAACGTGTCTACCTGCAAAAGTCAGGAAATAAATAATACATGAAATCCAAAACCAAAATACTTTTAGTTTTTTTCTAAACATTTTCGTACAGATACTTCTTAATATTATAATACAATAGATAGTAATTATCCTCTAATTCTATTAGGTTGGTACAAAAGAAATGTTCGTAAGTACGAAATTTCGAATTTTAAAAATATAATACCTGGTTACAATAGTAGCTGTCTGCAATGACATACTTTTGCCATCGTTCAGCCAACGACTGGAGATTTTCTAGGCATCCAACACTGTTTGCTGCACATGTACAGAGTTTGTAACATTAGACACGTGAATTTTTTTTCTATCTCTGTGTTGTGCTGCTGAGGTGAATTTCCCACCAGACATCAGACATTTTATTTGTGCCAGTCTAATATTTATCAATAATTCAACATACGCATCATGAAATTTTAAAAAATTAATATGCAACTGGATCATGGATCAACTTTCAGTCTTTGTCTTACCATGTCGGTCTGTTCATTTTATTATTTTACCTTAAACCAGCCACACATTTTTCTTTTACAGCAAATGTTCTGCCAATTTAGACCAATTGAGCTGTATCATAATTTACTGGATGGTTATAATTTTGCACACTTCTCCAAAATACAACTGGGCAAATTAACCAACGTGGCCTGCATGGTCTTTCATGCATGAAGAGCATGGGCAGACACGCCAAACACTCTGTAAATATTATTTTATGAGCCCTTACCACAGCTGGAATTCCTTCTATATGTGTACCCGCAGACTGTTTTGTTCAGACGGTAAATGACCCGACGGCATGACATTAGTTCCTTGGATGAGAGGCAAATCACTAGTATGGGACTTGAAATGTTCAAATAAATAATCTACCCACTCAAGTCTCCCTTTAGCAGTTATGAATGCTGGAGCTGTTGCTAGTCGTAGAGAGGTTGAAAAGCAAAGGAAATACAAAACCTCCCAGACAAATTTGTTTTTGTTCTAATTGCCATCGAGACTAGTTGTGCTTGGAGGTCTAGAAGCCTTGATCTTATTAGAGACGCATTTCTATCGTTACTAGAGATGTTCGTTTATGTTTCCTAATTCAACGTATCGTTATTGCTATCCAATGTGGCAACGTATCGTCGGTTCTTGGCAACTTACCACATGGAAAGGAACTAGATGAGGCGTTTCTTCTCAAACATAAAGGTCTCTAATAACGAACACTTATACAACTGAACGACATACTGTACAATTAAGGTCAATTACATCAATGAAACAGAATAGCAGAGAACTTTTGCGAACTCTTCTTGGCAAATTTAATAATAATTTATAAAGTAATTATCATATGTCCTGCTGAGATATAACTTTTCAGTCATACTGTGATATATTAAAAATATAGACTTTCCCTTGATGAGAATTTACGTAAATAGCTGACGCGTTTATATTTGTTCCTATTCATAGTGAGCATGTTAATCTTCATAAGTATTTTTAAAAGAATGCAAAATTAAATTATAACAATGTAACAATAATAAAAAAGAGTTTACTCCCAATTTTGATATTAAATATAAAAAGAATCTACATAATAGCGGTATCTGAACAAAAAGCTTTCCATCAAATTTCTGACGTAGATGTAGTTCTGCCCTGGGAGTGCTTTTAGCTATTCACTTTGACGGTAGAACTTAGGGCAGGGAGTGGACGGGGAATTAAAAAAAAAAAAAAAAAAAAAAAAATGAAAAAACTCTAGAACCAAACGACCAATCTCGATCTAATTTTCAACATAGATTAGGTTCGTGCCTAGGATGGATTTTAACCATTTCACTTTGACGGAACAACGTAGGGCATGGAGAGATATACAAAAATCAATAAATATAAAAATAAAAGTGACCATGTTCGTGAGTAAATAACTCTTGAACCACCCGATCGATCCCAATCAAATTTTCAACATAGATACAGTTCAAACCTGGGAAATTGTTTATTATTTCATTTTGATGGTAGAACTTAGGGGAAGGGAGGAGGATAAGTACATGAAAATGAATAAAACTTAACTCTTGAACCACCCGACCGATACTGATCAAACTTTCAACATAGTTAAGGTTCGGACCTGGGATGTTTTCATTTTACTTTAACGGTAACAATGTAGGGTAGGGGAAGGGGGACACGTAAAAATAAATAAATCAAACTTTCAGCATACATGACATTCGGGCCTGGAATAATTTTTATCGTTTAACTTTGACGATGCAATCGAGAAGGAGATGATCAAATTTTCAACCAACTAACCGATCTTGATCAAATTTTCATCAACCTAGATGAACTTAGAATTTGAGATGGTTTTTGTCATATCACTTTGACGTGTAACTTAAGGGAGGGGGAGACATATTTGAAAATTATCGAAAATAACAGATATTAGTGTCGAATCTATAGTTTTTGTGGTCGCTGAGATGAACAGTGACACTTCTGAATTTGGGGTCGCCGAGATGAACAATGATACTTCCGATGCCATGTCTCGCAACATGGGGAGGGGAGAGGGATATATAAAAATCACCGAAAATGACCAATATCAAAGAGCGCTTTGTAACTCAGCGAAATCGGGGTGTGTCTTAGATTCGAGGACGTCATAAATTCGAGTAACTATCGAGAAATTCTTAAAGATATTATTAACGTGTTATTACAACTACTTTGCTAGAAATAAATAGTTTTAACTTTGTATCATATTCAATCATTCGGACAACAATGATGTCCTGCACAGCGCAGGACTGCGGGTTTGTTGTAATAATTATTTTTGACAAAGTATTTGTAAATTCGAACTACTGTTCACTTATTATTTACTTGTAAAATTAAACCAAATTAACCCATATCCTACACTGGATGGTCCTATGTTCTGATTTTCGCGCAGTGCCAAGGACGCTGGAAGAATCTCGATACACTGACTACGGACACCGTAGAAATATAAAACCACCGAACATAATTGATTTCGACATCACGATCAAACGAAATCGTCTGGCCCTTGACGCATGATTTCTTGGAAGAACTGGTGCCCAGGGTTGGCAAACCCATGTTTTTTATTGAAAGACCAAAAAACTTTTTTTTATTTTCGGTTTAAACTTTTTGTTTGTTTAAATAATTTGCTCTATGTATTATTATTACATATGAACAGAAATAAGTTTGTTTCGCCTTGGTGCTCTTATGCAACAACCGGGTTATGTTGGAAGGGGTCACATAAGCTTAAAGCGGAATCCAAACCGTTTCTCAATTTGAACTCGAAAACGGGACTAATTGGCCACAAATGCGATCAGTCTACCGACTCACTCACGAAGGACTCTTGATAAAAATACGTTGTATTGATCTTTACATACTTGTTAATATAACTGTCAAGAGTAATTTCAGAAGAACAAGAAGATAAACAGTTTCACAAGTGAAACCATTATATAGAATTAAATATGGACAATTTCAAAATACTGCAGAGTACAGAAGAACTAATTTAGTCCAAGTTAGTTTACAACGATTTTTATTAGTCCGAGTTAAAGAAATACGACGACAATTTGCATATCAGTAAGAAAGTGAATAAAGATACGAATTATTTGAGTCTACTTTGGCTCTGATCCATTTATACGCAAATAGATACCAATGATACTTCTGATTTTAAATGCCTCTCGTGGGTTTCTATGACACTTCCCCCCCCCCCAAAAAAAAGTGCGGCATTTCGATGTATTTTATCAATACGAAACACATTATTAAAACGAAACAATATTTAGAATTTTTCTTTGATTGCAATTGCATAATAATAAACTAAAAAAAAAAAAAACTCAAAAACATTCATACAGTAAACAAACAAAAAAAAAAAAAAAAAAAATGCTTTTGTAGTATAATCTCTGAGTAATGAATGGAGAATTTAGCTCTGAATATAATACGGGAGTGGAATGTGATAACCCACAAATGTGTGTTCATCGAGATTTTACGAACACTTACACTTTTAGAAACATTTTTAGTGTTTTTTTACTTAAACCAGTTGGTTTTTTTTTTTGAAGAAAAAAACAAAAAAACAGCCAACCCTGCTGGTGCCAAATACTGAATTAGTTGTATCTGTAGATAACTTTTTACACGCTCTTAAGGACTGTAATCTGAATGCTGGGTCATCCAGTTGGCACGTCAATTGGGACATTTACCCCAGATCCCGAGCTATGTGGGTTTCACGAGGTGTGTTCAAGAAAAGTAAGAATTTACTATTCCTGACTTAATTTCTGAAAATCAAAATAATTAGAGATGATGAATCATCATTTTGTAAGGTATTTTTACAACTGTATATTATTAATTATTGCAAAATGTATTGCTACATTAAAGATAACTGTGATGCATATTCGATTTAACTTTTAATACGGAGATAGTCTGTTGTAAAAATTCATGTGGGTTAGATAAAAATGTGTATATTACTACACTCTAAACCTAGTTATCCTATATTGAATAAAATAGTACAATGCGTATTGAAGGGTTTACGAAAATAAAACTGGAGCGATCGGTTCACTCATTGTCGCACCCAATGCTACTGCGCTAGTTACTGACCTTATATGACTCTTATCCTAATATACAAATAGCTTACCACATTCTCCTCATTATTTCTATCATAGATGCATCTGGGGAACGGTTTTGAACGCTAATAATAATAATGAATACAAAAGGACATCCACGAAGTAACAATGCTTGAATGGACTATGATTTCTATTTGAAATATAATAACAAAGAAATTCATGAAGATAAATTGATGTAGGATTTAATTTTAAAAGGAGACGACGACGAAAAGTTACTTTCTTTTAAGGTTAAGCCCTCTTGGATCAAATAATACAGGGTGATTATAAAAAACAGTAATAGTAGTAATGGTAACTTTTAGGAATCCTTTATAGAATTAAATATTTTCTAGCCCTATCAATGCTATAAACTGTCAACTCAAATTACTATTCAGCTCGGCTTTTTACTTTTCAATGAATAAATGACCTGTATTGCGTTCTTGTGAAACAGTGTTAAGTTTCCAAACTATGGGATATAATATTAAAACCAAAAGTGGTACATCTATAACTTCCATATGCAGTCGAGGAATAAGGATGTTCTTCAGATGCTGAATTCATACGAAAGCATTCACTCCATCTATTACAGTGTTTCATTCAAGAGGATCATAACTGAAACCGGAAGTTGTACAATTCCTATAGCTTTCAGTGTTTCTATAAAAAGGGCGAGACAGAGCTTCTTACGATTTCTTTCGGATCAAAATCGTGTGTGGTTTATATAACAAGAACGAAGTTCGCTACGAATTTTCCAAAATACTATTTTGTTCTAAACGTATCATTGCATTAGCAAAAGGAGAGCCGAATATTTCGAACAGTGAGCTGTGTTCGGAGGCCTTGTTACTATTGTCCTGTACTTCCCTTTCGAACGTATTGTTGCCAAATTTATTTCTTCTAGGGACTTGGAAAAAAATTACGTGTGCAATTATATTTTCGAGGAGTGTACATTCCAGTAACTATATTACCCCCAGAAATACCACTTGGTGTGAAGTTCGTTTGTGTGTTAAAATTTTCCATTCTTTTATTCGATTTTTTTCCCCCTAAAAGCCCTTGACTTTTTACACTATTATATAATGCGTTGAAAGCAAGACTGGTCTACGTCACAAAACAATTATTTGAAGAAAAATAGAATCAGTGTTACATCTCTCATGATTAGAGTATGTGCTGTTAGAATACTTTTCTGTATAGCTTCTCCATTGAGATACACATATCCCACTTTTCCAACAAATAATTCTACATTGTTCTGACCTGTGGGTGCCAAAATCTCAAAATCGTCAAAAATATAACACAGACCACAAAAGTCCAATGTCTCATAGAAGGAGGTTGATTAGACCTTCCTTGCTAAGAGATGTAACCCTTCTTTGCTTTTGCCATCTTTTTAGTCTAAAATCTACTGTTAAAAAAAAAAAAAAAAAAAAAAAAAAAAGTTACTAGTATTTGTGAACCTTGCTTTTTTGAAAAATGTTTTCTTGTGGAAACAGCAAAACTTTTGAGCTGGAATGTGCTCACGATCTGGGCACACTTCAGAACAGTCAATTCACCTTTAGTGGATCCAAATCTACGAGTTTTTCAGTTTACTGATTTTAAAAACGCCTAGAGTGAATTTTTAACTTGATTCATGTAATGCTTTCTGAACATGACTGTTTTAATAGTGAATATTTGTTGACTTCGATAGTGCAGTTTGTATAACGGCTTCTGTACTTCACATTCTGAGTATTCTTCACTGGTCCAACGATTTTCAAGATAAGTGATTACTCCTATTTAATATTACATCTAGCAGTCATTACTACGTAACTGAGGAAGGTCTTTGAAGCTAAGAGTCGGATAAAATTGATAATCCAGACACCTCATGATAAGCTTCATTTATTAATAATGGGCCGGGCCTCTATCTCTACTTTATTCATACTAAATATGGGAACAATTTTATGTCGCCTGCTTCATTTTTGTTTCCATTCTTTCTTTCAACTCAAAGTAAATGACATTAGAATATTTGAAATCCAGAGCCAGAATATGTCACATCCACCAGACCGAAACTGATGTAAGAATGTATTCTCTTAGCTATTAACTATCATGTGTAGTGTCCAATATTACGGAACTACAAATTAGTAATTTACAAACAACGTAATGTACAGCATCCTTGGACTTTACCGCTCAATTACTGTTGTCTCATAGAAGTAGAATCTGTCTTTTCTTTCACTCTATCACTCATATATATTAAGTCAATTATTATATTTATAATCTAACTCGATTGTTGTCCTTCTGACATTGGAAACTGCAAATAATAAATATTTTACAAATGTATAGAATACCATAGGGATTCTTTTCTAAAATTAAATCATTACACGCTTACCTAAGTTCAAAATACTAGATTCATTTCTGCAAATAATTTAATAAATTAAGAGTATATATTTATTTTTGCGTTGGACAACTCTGCTAAAGCCTAAAGAACGCCGCTTACCTTTTTCCATCGTATAATCAATGCTTTGAGGTTCAACAGACTCACATTTCGAGAAAGAGACCAAGAGATCTTTTCTCGTTTACCAATATAAGAATGAGAAACTGATGTGAAAGAATGAATTGGACGATAAGCACCTACCTTGTGTTCTATATTTGTCTGCTGGTTTTTGTCCAAATGAACTTTAATGACTTGAGAACCATCCAGCTTCACCCGAATCCTTTTACCTACTATTTCTGCTGGAAAAACGAGGTCTTCTAAAATTGCATCATACACAGCTGTTAGTGTTCGACTGCAAGGAACAAAAATAAGATCTAATTAGTAGTGGAGTAGTCAAATCCCTATTTAATCATTAATTTTCTTTTAGATAAAAGAGAATATATTACTTACAAAACTGGCAGCACTGAAATTGTAGTAACTACTTTTCGACATGTCTATTACGTAATTCTAATCTAAACTTCGTATAATTGACTAGCAGTTCCTGCTGTCTACTGAATATCTAGAAGCACGCTGACGTCCACTGAAGTTAGATTTTACATTTTACCTCACAAATCGAAAGGAAAGTGCACTTCGTGTTCAGATGTAACCTACTTGTTGGAAATTTATTATTGAGATAAATAAACTTCACCGAGATTAGATAAACGCTAAGCTCCAAAGAAGTTTAATATTGGAATTCAAACAACTCCTAAAGCTTGAGGTGTGTTTTGAGGCTGGTAATTTCGTTATACAATATCCGACCACCTAACATATACATTAAGTTTGCTTAATGTCCATAGCAAATGGTATTGTGTTGATAGTCAAGAGGTTAACGTGCATGTTCTTCGATTTAATAGGCAGCAAATGTCTCATATAGGCTAGTTACTGAAGAGGAACATTAAACTAAATTAATATAAAATTATCTCCAGAAGCAGTCTCATCCGAGGTTTTTGGTGTAATAAGGTAGCAGGTGTCAAATACTGTTATGGAACCAGGATACAAGAGTTCAACTGGCATGGATTTCAACCATTTCAAAATACAAGGATATACAGTAAATTACGCAGCAGTACACCTATCGACAAAGTTATTCATCAAAGGTAAAGCATGCGTCACTCCTCGAGTAAGTCTTTAGCTCCCACCGCAAAATTTAACATCAGGACTGGAGGAAATGAAATAAAAAGAAGCCAATAATGACTCATTGCAAACCAAAGAAATTTGGTTCCAATAAAACTGATTAAAAAAAAAAATTAAGAATTCAAACTCTCAGTATCTTGCTAGTTAGGAAAGCTCTTTATCCCTTCAAATCAAAGTACAAGGGAAATTTAGTTTCTTTCATCATACTACCACTAAAATAAAACACTTATACTAGACTTTACAAAATTATTTCCATTTAAATAGTTTTTCCATTTAAAAACATAGAAAGTTAGAAAGAGCTTAATTCTGCGTATTATTCTGTTCAGCACGCTCAATCGAACAATCATTCTAAAATTAAAGGAAAAAAGACTTACACAACCACTTTGTCAGTAAGAGTACAATCGCTGCTGTAGGATATCACCGACCCCAAGCCCATTTATCGCATTTGAGCAAAATGGAAGAGGCAACGTTAATTTTGAACTTAATTGATCAACCCTCGTATATGAAAGACCCCGAAGCCTTCTCTCATCGCTTTGGTATGTTTTTGTATATGTCTTAGTGTGCTCCAATCCTATGAGCATATATGGTTAAAAAATGCAGACCTTAACCACGTGATCACTGCAGTTGTGGTGATTGTTTCTTTGTGTCTGATTTTCGGGACTCACCTGCCACCCACGCACTGTTATAGTTAAGAGTTGATTGGACAATGATTCTCTCTATATTTGATTTTCCGGACTCTCACCTTTCACCCACGCTGAGCTGTATCTAAAAAAAGCCATAGTTAGCTAAAGGAAAAAAATGAAATCTTTAAGTTTTACGTCCCACGGTTATGCCGGTTAGGCTAAAGGAGACGGTGATGATGAGAGATGAGTGAAATGGTGGAATGAAGAGTGGGAGGTAACGGAAGAACCCCGAGAAAATCCACGAGCACGATGTTTGTCCACCACAAAGTCCACACGGCGCGAGCTGGGATCGAACCAGGGACCCTAAGCACCGGAGGTGAACGCTCTTCCACTGAGCCACCGCGCCCCCCAGTTAGCTAAAGGAATCTCCAGTGGTGTTTCTGCTCGCGTCGACGCACGATCACTGTTGATCGTTGCTCTGTAGGTCGCCCCTGAACATAAGTCGGGCGTGCCGTGTTAAGTTGATTCGCGCCTCTGCGTTGCTCAACGCCAGACTATTGACGTCCGTGCTCTTGAAAAGTGCTTTAAAAAAAATTTATCAAGCAGGCTCCCCAGACGGGTCGAGCAACAAAATTAACAATTAAAAACCAAGTTACGAACGTCATATAAAGGGAGCTCGAAATTAAAGAGCACACTTCATATGCTTGGCGAGTCGGCTATACCTCCCTGCGTTAAGTGACTGTGTGGTATTTGGACTTTCCACGATTGGAACTCTAAAATAGTCACGGTGTGACTGTAAGCAGATCAGCACGAACCAGCCCGAATTACCATTTGCGGAGCCTTTCCTGAACCTTGGTATCCAGCCGGGACTCGACGCCAGGACGACGATTACATTGGACTAATTGACCGGTCGAAGACCACTGAGAGTAGAACTTGGTTCGAATTAATTATTGTTACAAAGCCAGCACGAACTTTTCAAATTAAAATTAAAACCGGCTGTGAACGCCATAAGGTAGAGAACCGTTTGTTTGACATTTTATTGTTCCTTTAAATGTAATATATCATTGCTAAATGTTACTACATGTGTAATACACTTTAAATTAGGTTTTATCATTTGCATGTAAAATTAATCTTTAACTTGTTGTGCATGTCTATGTTTAATTACAGGTACACACTTATATTTTTATTTTACGGTACTTATATCCCCGACCACCGTTTCCCAGCCCCGGGTTTGGCGAGGGTATAGGTATGGATGAATTCGTGGTTTGTCGAGGCACGGCTAGGACAAAAACGAAAGAGAGTAAGATAAAGGGAGTGTGGCATACACCTCACAGTCAATTCTAACAACGACGAAAACCACGATATCAAGGATTTAAAAGTTTTCAGGCAGATATGATTCGCCTAGTGGATAAAACCATTAAAAAGATTCCTACCCCTCAATCAAATAGTTCCTATAAATGTTCTCTATCTGACATATCGCCATGCGATAGTCATACCTAATTTAAAATAAAATATATGATTTACATATCAAATACTTCTATTGCATCGATCAATCCAGGAGGATGATTACAAACAACAATCTAGTCTTACATCTGAGACAGTTGTCTGATTAGTCGAAATGCCCACAATCCTATACACGAAAAATTGAAAATGTTTGGAATTAAAAGTAGGTTAAGTATCTCACGCCACTCACTCACTTTGTAAACTCGAACTAGAGATATCTCAGTTCTGCAGTTTCATTCCAGCTAACATTGTGACCGGTGGAAGTGGGTTAACTGGAGTGGTTGGAAAGATGTCCCACGAGGTGTGAGCCTTAATTCTAGATTTGGCATCTGACTAGACTAGATACTTCGCATTTCAGAGTATATAAAGAAAAGAAGATGATCTAATATCCTGGGTACTTATACATAAGCGACCGGGCTTGAATACTGTGATGAGTGATAGCAGTACGCGAGGCGATGTAGTACGGTTGGGCAACAGACAAGACGTTGGTAGTATAAAAAGGGAGACTTTCTCGATTATTAAAAGGCAAATTGTAAGAGCTCTATTAGTTTGCACCAGCGTACCCCAAAGCAGTGTTTTATCCAGACATGTTGGGGGAAAGAATCTCCCTCCTCCAAGTTCTACAATTCTCCCCCAAAATTGTTTAAGATATAGGTGTGGCATATATGTAACGAATATGATCTTTCCCTAGAGCTTTAGATTCTCCCTCCAAATCGAGAAAACAGAATAAAGCACTGCCCAAAAGTACCAGCGCGAGAGACATACTGAGAGACAACAGGGTCTAAAGTGATGATGGCACACAGAATTCGCTGAAAAGATATTAGCGAAGAGAAATGTAATCAGAAACCAAACTTGAGTAACAGGAATTGTCGAACATCGAAGACAACAGTCACAAAGAACTGTGTTGCTAAGGCAACACATTGCAGAACTCAATTTGCATCTACGAGGGTTGATCCAGAAATAAGGTTCCCATCAATTTTACAAATAGACATCATTGCTTATTCTCAGAGCAATGTACATCGTTCCAAACAAGACACTTTGCTCTATTTTTCGACATAATCGCCATCTATTTCTATGCTTTTTTGTAGACAGCTCTTCAATTTCTGTATCCCAATGTCGTAGAACTCCACCACCAACTCATTGAGGAAGCGTTTCACCTCAACCTTGATTTCATCATTGCTCCGGAATCGTTGGCATACAAGTGTTCCTTTAACTTCGGGAACAAGTGATAATTGCTAGGCGCGAGGTCCGGACTGTACAATGGTACGATCCAGCTAGCGTTGTGATAAACAAACACACTGTGTGTGGTTTTGTTGGAATTCTCTTGCTTCCACCCTCTTTTCTTCAATCTACTATTTCGTTCATCACCATTACAGATACGAATTTTGAATAAAAGGCGAAAAGTTCAAATTTTATACAAATGATTCATTATAGTTCACTGGAAATGATAGAATAAAATTTCATGATAAAGTAGGTCTGCATTTAGACCTAAAATACCAGCAATTTAGCTTCTACATCGACACCTAAAGAACGTTTGCAGTCTTGCAGGGAAACAACACACTCAAGCATATTCAGAGGTACATAATAGTACTATTAAATAAAATTTCATACAGGTATGTTTGTGAATACTGCTTTCCTTATGAGTATTATAAGTGCTGTACTGAACGAAGAATGCTCCACTGTTCTTATGGAAACGATTCATAAGTTATATGCCTCAACAAGTACTATACATATATGTCTATAGTCCAGTGCATTTAGATCAGAAAGAATTTGTTCCGGACTCCTTGAAAATTGCCTCTTAGCATTCTACCTGGTTCAAGAATTAAACCAACCAGATCGATCACATTGGGAAATGAATTCAGAGGGCGAATAAATGAGAAATTAAATATTAAGCTCCAATTGCAGATACATTTACTTACAAACTGAGTAAAGACAAACTTTAGTCCCGATATTATATTGGTCGTACTATCAATCCTAATGCCTGACTCCATAAATAATTCCTTACCTCCTCGGCCTCTTCTGCTTGTTTTTCATTCGTGTCTTCCTGGTTGGCTTAGGAAGAATTTTCCTTTCGGCAACGAAAACTACGTGCTTCCCACTGAATTTCTTTTCCAATTCTCGAACCAATCGGGTCTGGATTTTCTGAAAGGCCTTAAGTTGTGGCACGGGAACATAAATAATAATGCTCTACAAGAAAAAGAAAGAAGAAAAAATGAATATTTATATGTCCTGTTCAAATATTCATAGTCCTAATGACTATCTATACTCGTTTCCATAATAATATGAGTTTGTTCACCTTACTGGTAATCAATAATCTGATATATATATATATATAATTCTCAGAAGCTCTAAGCTCTTGCGAAAGGTACATTACCATACCCTCCAGTCACAAAACTCTTATCTGTCTTATTCTAAGACCCCTATTAAATAAAAGAAATACTGACCAAAGCTTCAACACACACTGTATTTTAAACTAAACAAATTTAAAATGCAGTGTGCGTTGAAGCTTTGGTCAGTGTTTCTTTTATTACAATATCCAATCCAAACACCTTTTAAATAAGTAATATAAAATTCTTCTTGCAATGTTTAACCACAAATCATCATCTTAAATAAGAACTTTTCTTACTTTTAGATATTGGAAGAAACAACTGAAAGTAAAATATTTCAAAATATAACGATATCTAACGGTGAAGCGTGTTCATGCCAGCTTCGCAAGTCTTCATTTGGGCAGATTTCGAAAGACCTTATCATTGTTGTAGTTTACCCTCCTCCAGCTTCAATCCAGGGAAATGACGTTCCATATTTCTTTCACATGGTGGAACATCTATTTAAAGTGTTATACTCGGACATGACACTGTCCAATCGAATCCTAGACATGATAAAAAATGGAGGAAGAGAAGTGACGTTTGTGTAAGCCAGGAATAGGAAATCGCGTTGAAAACATGATGCACGTGCGGGAGAGCATTGTACTGTTTTCCTAGTAACGCAGTATCGGCAACAGATCTGCTTGTATGGTGCTCTGGATTACGCTGTAATGATCAGTTTCCTGCATGAACAGAGGTGAACAATAATTTTATGGCTCCCACCACAACGACTGATACCAGGCATTAGTCCTGTATGTGATTGCTGTATACACTATGGATTGTGCCGCTCACCTTCCCGATCCCACACAGAACTAGTTCTTTTCAGTAAATAATCCTATGCCATAGATCTTCTCAACTGATCCTTGCTTGACATTTTGAGGCTGGCTGCATGCTGGCAACGCATGAAGGAATATTCGGATAACAGTGTCCGTTATGATACTCCTACATCCAGCAAACGGTTGTAGATGATTCGAACACCCTAGGTGCGACATTAATTATTATGCGTTTGTCTATATGTGTCTCCATATCCCTCTGTTGTCCAACATAATAGCAGCCGTCCATTCGCACCTTTCTCAAAATCAATAGTGCATAAACAAGGACTTCCCGTTGTGCTATTCCACGTGAACAACTACAAGCCTCCCAAAGGCTCATGATAGCCCTTGCTCAAACTTAGCTGAACGAATTGAAATCTTCTAGACAGTACTGATTCTTTCCAATGTTCACAACCAACGAAGGGAACACACAACCACTTGTCTGACACGTTTTCAACTACTGCTACGAGCTGTTTTCAGGACCAACACTAACTTCCTACTATATCTACAGCGCAGATCTGTTCATCGCATATAGCCCCTGTCAGTAATCCATTTAAAAGGAAGCAATGCTATCTGTCAACTGGCTGTGCAAATTTTTAGGTACGTGATGAAGCTTCAAAATCTTCCAAAATTCAACGTCGAACTTATATATTAATGGTTTAAACGCTTTGGTGAAGTCATGAATTCATCGAGATGATCCAAGGCAGATGAATGTGAAGTCCCACTTCAATATACTGTATATAATGGCATTTCACATTCTCACCTGGTTGAGTGATTACTAATATCTGGATCTTGTATAAATTTACTTCCAATGATTCACGCCCCATTAATTGCTCCAAGATGGTCCAATGCTGAAGATTCTGGTGTGCAACTAGGTTATGGACTACGAAGAAGACATTAAAATATGTCGAAATGAAGATATTTAATTTATCCAATACGTATCCTATAGTAGCCAAAACTCAACCATGAAATGACAAGTTATCTTTCAAATATTTTAAGCCAAATAAAACATACAAGGTTAACAGAACGGTTCTGCCTGTTAATAATAGTCATCAGCCGCTGAAGACTCCTGCAGAACGTGCTAATTCTTTCTTGTTTTTCATGTCTATTTCATGCTTCTATTAACCCAAAGTATTTTATTTATTTATTTATTTTTTTTTTTTACTAGTATATTCTGCGCATAGCATACAACTGTTTATGTAGTTACTCATAAGCTTATCTCCCTAGTCAACGCGACTCGAAAAAGTCTACGTAAAAGTGTACGATTTTTTTTTCTTAATATATATATATAGAGAAGAGGAGTAGAGTAAGTGAACAACCCATATCTCACAAATTAACAATAATGTCCTATGATTAGCATTTCAATATAGCGATTAGCATTCCCTTTGTATACTCATCTCTTCTCTTATTAATTTCATCTGAAACGAAATTAACAACGAATGTTAAATTACCTCGTTAGTTCAAGAGACAAAAGAAAAACGTACCATATTACAAATCTGTAACTAAAAATGCAGACAGTTATCAGGAACTTACTTTCTTTCCGTTCAGTTCAACTTCCCTCGCCTTGGTTATGTGAAGTTCGCGTAGCTGGGCCTTCAGATCGCTGTTCATCTCAAGCTCAAGCAGCGCCTGTGATATGGAGCTCTCGAAATCATCTGGCTCCACTCCGCCGCTTTTGATTATTTTAGCATTTGACGTGAACATCTGCAACAAAACAGCAATTTTATATTCAATATATGAAAATAGCACCAGATTGTGAAAGTGTCACTGGACAGGTGATCGAACACCACCCTTACGCAAGGAAACACAAACTTTGATGTGATTTACTGGATGGATAAAATTTCCACTAACTTAACTGAGATGAGGCATGACTTATTTTTATAAATAATAACTTTTAATTATATTTAATTGTTCTTTATAAGCAGGATAGTATTTGTTGGAATACGGATCTTAATACTTAAATATGCTTTAGGGTGAGATCTTCTAAAGAACTCTTACCTTGCACCACGAACTCAGTTCTTGTTTAGAGCTCCTCCGTGGCTAAGCGGTTAGCGTACGCGTCTTTGGCGGGAGAGAGCCGGGTTCAATTCCCGGCGGGAGCTCATGTGGTTTGGATTCCACGTTAATCCAAATAGGAAAAGAATCATAAATGCGAAAATTAGAATGAGTAAAATAAAATATTGCTAAATTGACAAAAAAGTTTTATTTTCGTATTATTGTTATTTACTGCTCTTTTGACATGAAATTAGCCACATACGTCTTTGCCGATTATACACATACTAACATTATAAGAAATGCCGGGCGAATTCGTTATCAAATTATATTCCTACAACATATTTATAGACATGCGACAATAATTTTGGACATGACTGTACATCAGATAGTAAGAGAAGTTAGGCGTGAGAAACACATGGTAAACAAGTATTACGTTTTAAGTCGAATACAATACTTACTGGTATTGCCGAATGCATATGCTGCAACATTACTTCTTCAAACAAATGCTCTTTCTCTTTCTCTCTCTCTCTCTCTCTCTCTCTCACACACACACACACACACACACACACACACACACACACACACACACACACACACAAAAAAAAAGCAAAACTTTTTCTTTTTTATTAATATCATTGGATGAAACTGCTATAACAGTCGCTATTTGTTTTTTATCTACTTATATTCCTCCACGTACTACTATAGAAAAAATTTAAAGTAATCTCAGTTTGCCACCAAAGCAAAACTGACAACAGCTTTCAGCATACAAGATCTTGCCAGATGTCAAGTGTCTTTTTAAGACGCCAGCTGGGCCTCCTCAGTTGAGGGAGTTTTCCTCATAACCGAGTACCATCAACAGCCACGAGAAGTAACTGAGAAACTCATACATAATTTCCTTCAACATGAACAAGTTAACAAGACAAACTACTAAAAAGTTACTGTCGCGAATTAGGTATTCAACTGAACAAAGCACTCCCACAAAACAGAACAAGCAAGTGAAACTGCAGACTTGGATAGCTCCATAACCGAGTATATTGCTTTTGTCCAGGGTTGGCAGAAACCATGCTTTTTATTGAAAAAACAAAAAAGGTTTTTTGGTTTAAATAATTTGCTCTATGCATTTATATCACATACGGACAGAAATAATCTTGTTTCGCCTTGGTATTAGTATGCAACAACCGGGTTATGCTGGAAGAGGTTACATAAGCTTAAAGCGGAATCCAAACAGCTTCTCGGCTTACATCCAAGAGAAATTGTCTTCCATTTGAACTCGAAACCGGGACTAATTGACCACAAATGCGATACGTCTGCCGACTCACGCACGAAGGACTCCTGATAAAAATACGTTGACTGATCCTTACATATTTCTTAATATAATCGTCAAGAGTCATTAGGACAGAAGGTCAAAAAGATAAATAACTGCACAAGTGGAACCATTATACAAGATTACATATGGACAATTTCAAAGTACTACAAAGTACAGAAGAACTAATTTTGTCCAAGTCAGTTCACTACGACTTTTATTAGTCCAAGTTAAAGAAACATAACGACTTACTTTGCATATCAGTAAGAGAAGCGAATAAAGATACGAATTACTTTGCATATCAGTAAGAAAAGTGAATAAAGATGCGAATTATTTGAGTCTACTTTGGCTCTGACCCATTTATACATAAAGAGTTACCAAAGATTATTATTTCAATAATTGCTTCTCGTGGGGTTTGTATGACCCCCTCCCCCCAAAAATACAGCATTTCAATGTATCTTATCAATAGTAAACATTACTAAAACGAAACAATGTTTAGAATTTTCCTTTGGTTGCATAACAATAAAAAACTATACAAAAATCACAAAAGAAACATCCATAGTTAGATAAAAAAAAGTTGCTTTTGCAATAAAGCTCTTTGAGTAAACAATGGGGAATTTAGGTTTGAATATAGTACGAATAATATATGGAAGTGAAACATGATAACCTACAAATGTGTGTTCATCAAGATTTTACGAACAGTTACACTTTTACGTAGATTCTTCGCTTTTTGGTTTAAACTTTTTTTTACAGCTGGTTTAAACCAGCCAACCCTGCTCTTGTCTAAATTGTGATAAAGGTAGAAAACAACGAACCCTGCGGAACTTCTAACACGCTTCGCTCGCTCAACTATATTTTCTGAAGTAACACTGGAGATCTTATATATGAAGATTGGGGGAGAAACTAAATATCAGGCGCACACGTTGATGATAAACAGACTAAATAATATTATTAGAATAAATGACCAAATATGTTCAACAATTTGAAAATAACGTCACCGAACTACTTTCATTAACAACCCGCCTCAGAATGCCAACTAATGAACTACACCCGAACATACGGTACTTAATGTAAAGTAGGAGATATATGTTCCACAGATGTGAGCTGAAAGATCTTAGATTAAAGTAGTTCTGGCTCACACGCGGAACATAACCTGCCCTTTGTGCCACAGAGCAGGTCCAGTATTTTCACGGTGAAAAACTTAAAATGTTAACATTTAGGAAGAAATTCCTCAGTGCACATTCACTTTAAGAGGACCTTATAATTTCGCGTCTAAATACCGCATCTAGAAATATAAACTTTGTGTAATAATAATGAAAACTTGTCTTAGGCGGCCAATAAAAAAAGCACGAATGCTTCCTGAGTCAGAATAGGGGCGTAGCATGAGTGTGTCCGTAGAGAGCAGGCGTGTCAGTGACTGTGTGTACTCGCGTAAACGTAATGTCACTTAAAAAAAAAAAAAAAAAAACTAAGGTAGATACATTCTCTATCAACATTGTGTCCTCGAAAAAAGTATTTTTCACTGCCGACTTTTGCGAATGACATTTCACACCAACACGATGGTCTCATTTAAAAATGTAACTAGTCCTCCACTTCTTTATTTTCGATGCATTCCTACCGGTGCCATACCTTCTGCTCAATATCAATAACTTTCTCCATCAACATAGGTTGTTATAAAACTCACAATCGAAAAGTCACATCCGCCATGCAACTACCATCTTTGAATGCTCGGAATTAATTTCATTACACCAAATTTTTTTCTAAAAGTAACACCACGCATCTCCTGACATTTGCTAGCATGAATTTAATCAAAAATAACCAATTCCATTTATCTCTCCCGTAAAATTTACATATTTTTCACATTTGTGGACCTACTCCCCGGCACTTAACTCCAAAGTCCTAAAGTAGAAGTCACAAAATACTTGAGACAACACTGACCCTTACCTGTATGAAATGTTTACTAAAGGTCAAGATCATTAACTCCTATAACTACTTATAACTGACTGATTTAACTTCACTTTCAGTAGGCTATATGAAACGTGGATCTACAGCTTAATGTAAAATTTGAATCACCTGAGCCTCTGCCGGGAATCCAACCCGTGTCTCCGATGACAGGCGGAATCGCTAATTGCTCAGCAACAAGGACTACTTGCAATTGTAAACATCGTAACTATTTTTGAAATGACAACATTCCGCGAAAACCATGCTAAGAAAGTAGATTCCCAGATGAGTGTGTGTTTTCCACATAAATGTTTTATATGACGTATGGACATATCAATTTGCAAACTTTCGGGGATGGGGGCACATAAATAAAACTAAATTATAAGGCAAGGAACCTTATTTTATGCTACCCCATTCTCTGAGAACACAGTTATATTCATAAAACAATGAGTTTTCTTAGCAGGAAACGCACTCACAGCCTTACAAAGGGAGAAGCTGCATTAATGGGTGAAGACTGATTTTAGAACTCAGTACAAAGTGTATGCACATATAACAAAAAAAGTTACAATGTATAACGCGCGAATTAAATTAAAAACTAAAACCAAGTCATGCTAGGTGGGTACTAAAAAGCATGAATGCTACCAGTCAGGACAGGAACGCTGTAGGGGAACCGTGCGTACGTGAGGCAGCAGGTGTGTTAGCGAAGGTAGCTACACGCATAAACGATAGTGAGAAAAGCACTTTATATCGCATAAAACACATGCCTTGCGACACTTTACTGTGATCAATTTCTACACTGCCTTCACATAACACTTTACATCATCATGGACTGCTGATGGACCACACTTTGGATTTCTTATCTCTACTTGCGGTAATTCAAATTGTTGTTTTATTTTTCTTTTATATATAACACATCAGTCAGCTCCACTATACCTTAACACGGTTTTCGAACGCTGCCAGTCGTTACTTCCGACTGCTCACTGCAAGAAGGCGGACGCCTTTGGGATACTTCGATTTTTAGGAATAATGACTCAACACTGCCTATTATCCCTTCCATGCGTTTTTATGTGGCTACAAATGCAGACTTCGTATTGGCTCATGTTTAGCGAAAGGGGTCTAGAAGCACGTAAAAAATAAAATACAAAGTTGACAGGAGAAATGGATGATGCAAGGGGTTAAGTTCCAAAGTTAGACGTCCGTTTCCAAGAAAATTTATAAAATTTACTGGGAAAATATGGATAATCCGATCGTTTGTGTGCTTGATAATACACAAGGATGTCGAGAAATCTGTTTGTTATATAGGCCAATAAGCGGTTATAAATATGGGACTATTCGGCCTACGGAGGAAACTACTTCGCGCAAGGTAACGGAATAGTTGCATTGTGGGAAAGAAATGAGCATATATATTATCAACATGGCGGGTAGTAAGTCCAAGGGTACCTCTGTTCTAGATCCTAACCTAATAACCTAACCTTTCCCTCGCCACGAAAGGAAGCCTAAAGTCAGTTAAGAACGTAGAAATTCAAAATTATAAATTTTAATAGCTTTTGTTAAGATGTTGATAGAAAACTATCGAACGTCAAACTTCGGAATAAATGCCGATGCAAATACTTAGACTTAACACAACGTAACCAAATCTAACCTAACCTAATATTAGCAGAAACGGATATAGTATACATGAAGCTGCATCAGTTCCCGAAGGAGCAAGACGCTCATACTTTTAGGGATTATTCATTGAGTATGTACGAACTTACAAAGGGGGTAACAAAGCGACTTTTATTTACTTATCCACTGATACGAAAATAAAAAAAGAACGTACGTGTACTTTATATCTGCATGTGTAATGCCCTTGTACTTTATCTATGACTATGTGTGTGTGGGGGGGGGGGAATTAACGCATATCGCATGTCTTGTGCACATGGATACATCTTACTATTGCACTACGTAGAAAATTTACGGTATTTCATGTAGAAGTAATAATAGAACACAGAAGAAACGCAGATCAGGGGTTTCTCATGTATACTATTACCGCAGAAACAATTGAAATCCTATCATTTTTTGAAAATTACTCTGGGCCCCTACACTAACAAACTAACCAAACATAATATGCCCAGAAATTACCGAAATCGTAACATTTATTAGAAAAAACTGCTTGGTCCCCTTCTGCTTAACATACTCCCTTCGTATTTGGTATTCTCGCGTTTTTCATATGCTACAGGTAAGATTCAGCTATATTTGGATTTCTTATATGCTCCTCTTTCGAAATTCTAGCCTAATTCATGTCTCTATAAACTGGGATAGCACCTCTTATTTAAAACAAGAATAAGTGTAAACTTTATAATACACGCACCAGCTGCGTATCGATAAGTAGGACCGCTTTAAAAGGATGTAATAGTGTAGGGTATGGTAGAAGTAGGAACGGGTTAGCTTAAGGTTACGGAAGTTTTGATCCATTTTCATAAAAATAATAATGTGTAATTTTTTGTGTTAGTGAGTATACCGAGTATATCAGCTGGAGCCGGCATTGTAAAGTTAACCCCAAGATAACTTATGTAAAATAATTTTCGAAAGTGGACAATACTTCGTAAAACTGCACGAAATCTACTATATACACTATGGCTATCTTAAATTCAGTACTCTACTTCAAATTTATTTGCTATCTTCTACATAGTATTAACCTTTTAAATGTACTGCTTTACAGTTACCTTAACACTATCAATCACGCGATTCACTAAAGTATGGTTTATATATATGAGGAACTTACTTCTTACAAAAATTACACGAACCTCCGAAACGGCACCAGATCGACAAAGCTGTCTTATTGGTATCCACTTTAATCTTATGCATCCGTAAATCCATTTCTAATTTTCACAAATAAAGTGATTTATAAATATAGCACAATTAGATACAAAACAACTGCAGCGATCATAATGCTTACCTTTTAACGCTAAAGGTTTAAGTTTTCACTATATTTTATCACATGCACTATGAAAACAAACCACTCACACGGCCGACATGGGAACAAAAGACAATCGTATTGGACATCCACTTCCGGTACGTAATACATTCAGCGTGTTCAGCACATCATAACACTCGGGCACTTTCCGTAACAATATGTGTCAATGCAACGCGAAATTTGCTATTTCCTTGCGATAACCTGCATAAAGTCCTACTAAATATCGTGTCTTCGCAACTTTGCTATTACAGCGCAACGCAAAAGTTTCTTCCTCTTGGTTTGTGCGTGTTTACGATTTTAATTTACGTGGAATTAATATACAAAATTTTGCCGCATCTTAAATGTTTGTGATTTTGTGGAAACCGCCAATCATATGGTGCATCATAACCATTTTGGGTGCAAGTCAATTAGGCACACCACTCGAAATAATTGTTGCAAAATTATAATTCTTTCACTATTTTTCTTATTGTCCTCCAAGAGATTTGCACTGGGTGACAGGACAATACCCAACTTAGCTTAAAAGTTCAAGGGCACAACTGAAAGTAACTGTTGCAAAAATTACGATTCTTTTACATTCGCGTATAAATACAGCGTCCAGAATTATACTATGAAAACTACAGTGCAAAAAACGCAAACCAATTTGTTGTAAGTAACCCTCAAAAGCACGATGGACAAACACCGTGCTCGTGGATTTTCTCGGGGTTCTCCCGTTTCCTCCCACTTTCTTCATTCCACCATTTCACTCATCTCTCATCATCACCGTCTCCTTTAGCCTAACCGGCATAATCGTGGGAAGTAAAACTTAAAGATTTCATTTCACTTTCATTTTCAAAAGCACGAGTACTTTCAAACAGTCAGACCAGGGCGAAACTAGGAAGTCTGCGCACGGGTGCGTGCAAGAGAAGCAGGAGCGTCAGCAACGATGTGTAAGGCGTAAGCGAAGATAATGGAACCACATGTGTTTTCACAGTGATACGAGCTCCTATAGTGCTTGTAATTGTTTCACACTAGTAACGCTACACATGTAAACATAAAATAGAGCTTTTGTACACTTGTAGAAATACTCTGCCGACAGAAGATAATATTTAATACAGTTATCTCCCATATACACTCACTTATTTCAACTGTTGTAAGGAACTTGCAATAATTATCATTAGTAATCCTACACATGTATTTATAAACATAAACTACAACTTCCAACTTACTATATAATTCTGTTGTCTGCAGAAATATATTCCTTATAAACTTCCATGAAGAATATTGAACTTTACCTGTAGATTTTTCCGGAATATAGTATGTCTAAACTTGACCAGCATCCAATTTTGTCTAGGGCAGAATTTATGTAAAAAGGATTATTAACATCGTGAGGAAGGGGGAAAATGGAAATAAATTTAGTGATGAAGAAGTTGAACTGTTATTAAATGGTATTGAACTTTATAAGGAAATTTTGTTGTGGACTTTCTCATCCAGAATTACCTGCACCAAAATACGAAAAATGGGAAATTACCAGAGGGCAAGCACAATTTAAAAACTATCGTTGTATTTTATAAAACATTCTTTGGTAAAAAAAAAAAATGATGTGGATCGTTCCATTATGATTAATAAATGCATAGTCCTCCCCGCTGATCTAATGGCTAGCGCATGTTACTTTGGATTGGTGTACGTGGTCTCGGTTTCGATTTCCGGTTGGAGAACACAATAAATTAGTATCATTCTCATTTTTCGTTTGTACCAACTAGCTTTAAGGGCATACCGTTCTACGTTAAACTAAGAGAATTAATTTCACTTCAACAAATGACAAGATTTATGTTACTCCGTATACCGTTATTCAGTGATACCAGACATTCTCCTCATAAGGTTCTCTTTTTCTGTCACCTTGTATTTTATATACTCTTCGCTAAATTGCATTTTCTTTTTATATATTTTATTAATAAATCAGGAGGATTTTCGTTCTTATACTTTAATTAAAGTAAAAGAAAACTTACATGAAGCTTTTATAAATACAAATAAAGAGGTAAATTTCATCTATACCGAAATGAGAGGAGGGCTTAACGTACTCATATTAGCTGTGATATTTTTAAACATATGTGCTGTTACTACAGAATTATGAGTATGTTCGTATATTATAAGACACATTACGTGTTAGTATGCATGTTGAGTGTATCAGACTGAATTTATCTTATAGCTTGAGTTGAATATTACACGTTGGTAATTTTTACTTAATACTTACTATGGAAATTTTCTTTCATACGTTTATATTTTTGAACACATAAGCAGTGGTGCTATTCAGCCGGCTCGCTCCGGTTCGCTAGCACGGATTGTTAAAATATTTCGAGTTTGCAGAACCGTTTGTTATAACCAGATATAAACACACACACGCATGACCTAACCAAGAGTAAAAGAAAGATGCCAAACAAATTAGTGAAAACACCACTGTATTTTTCCCGCTCGCTTGTATTGTTGTGAAAACAAGTAACTTTAAATTGTTTCAATTCAATGGAGAGACACACTGAGAAAAAAATGTATGTGGCGTACGTAAAATTGTATATGTTACATTTGTAAATCCTGTAGTTTTTGGACTTAACGTACAGGAAACGTATAACTGAAAACCCATGTTTTATAATACTTTCTGTATAAGTGTTCCATCTGTACGCACTTTGCGTATGAAACAATATAGGCGGTCAGGATCTCAGATACAAATGGACGTATATAACATATAGCTGACGAAGGTAACATGTATGTAATTTAAGGAAGACTGTTAGATATCGGACATCCTGCAACGAGATGATGTAATATCTAAGGCCAGTGCCTATGTAGCATACGGATAGCGTATTCTCCGTACTGATATCTATGGTAAGGAAGAGAATTCCGTTTATTTTTACAATATACCGCTGTTCGGCAAACGGATTTTTCTCAGTGCATAAATTTGAATATTAATTCCGGAATTTTCTCCGGGATACTGGGATCTGCGAGTGTAACAAATGTGATACGTATCTAAGAGGTTGTCCACATATTACGATTTGTATCGTCGACACTGGGAAACTTCAAATACATGAAGCATCCACAAGAAAGAGGTCAATTCTCCAGATCCAGTTTTACCTGCACCTTGCTGTAGCACTTCCTTCTTGCTAATCATCGGTGACCTAAGAGGTTGGGTGCGATCTCCTTGGAAAACCCAGTACAGTATTTCGAAGAATTAAAACTGGCTAATTAAACAATCTTATGGGGTTAAAATAATATTATGGTACTACCATTTTCTAATACTTTGATTTGTTGGCGAAGAAACTACCGGTTTATTAGAATACAAGCATTTTGTAATGAAAAATTTTATCATTAAATTTTTTTCTGGTGATAACTCCCAAAATAAACAAAACTGATGAAAAAACAAAAATCAAGAAGCGTTACGTACCAAAGGGGGAGCGGTTCAGCCTTGCATTACGAAGTGTGACAAGGGTTAAACGAGAGGATAAAATTGCTCAGAAGCAGACTTACGTAATATGTGAACAGCCCTTAATGCTTATTACGTGTGCTACCTATCTGCAAAACGTTTTTGAATGACTCTAATGTCTTCATTAGTTCTCGAGCTATCTACCTTCGAAGCAATGGTTACAAAATAAAGTGGTCTTTTCACAGATATCTCGATACAGAGTTTATACATAGCGAGGTATTATAACGATATGGATAGACATAAACTTTTAAATCAACCCTCGTATTTCTCACCGCCAATTCTTAGAAGTAAAACACAACCAGCTAACATTTGAAGGAGAACGAAGTTCAGGAATTTTGTTACCCAAAAGGTGCCTCACTTTTCCAGACAGCCTTGCTTCCTCCCGTCAGACCAAATTAGGTGAGGAATTTTGCTACTCTCATGCTGAACGCCCACGCAGAATAGACTCATGCAGTGACGACAGATCCTATGTGAAAATTCAACTTTGTACATAACCATTGATTTCATATTTTATTGGGATGATCAGCGTCTTCAATATGATTTTAATTACTTTATGGATTATCCATTATGTATTATGAGTAAAACAATGAAGCAAAAACTTAATGTTCTATGTGGGCTATATTTCAGTTTGGTAGTGTATTCTTACGCTGCTCAACTGGCAACTATGTGACGCATCAAGAGGGGCGTCAGAGTGTGTTTATATCCTTCATGTGAGTTCGGCGTATAAAGCATACGCTCTCAACAAAACCATCGAAGTGCATAGGATTTTGGTGTTTAAATTATAAAACAAAATCCAAAATGGTTTCTAGCATCGTAATGTTGAAATGGAACTAGAGAAATCGCAATAATTTCATCCATCAGTAAATGATGTTAAACAGCAAGGAAATGTGACGGAAACAATGCGATATTCCTGACAAGTTACAGATTGAATCGTATCGTTCTACGCATCCTAATGGAAGTGAAATATCTGGAGTGAACTTTTATCTTCGTGCGAATCACCGCATCCGCCGATCGCGAATATCGTGCGCGTCAACGATATCGTTTCCTAAAATAAATGGGCCAGTATGATTAAAAGTGAAAATTTACATAATAATTCAAATCTGTCTTGTGTTGATGCTTATTTGTAAATGTTTTATTTTCATGGAAGCTAAATTCAAAATATAAGTGTTATGCAAAATATTTCCTTTTCTTTTCTAATATTCGCTGAAAGTAATATTTAATAGCATCAAAGCGTGTGATTTTACATTTTTTCTTTCTTAGTGAATGAAGGATAGTAAATTCTAAATATGTGTGCAGCTTAAAGTAAGACGTCACGAGGTAAGGTATTTTTGGGGCAGTGAAGTGCAAATGTTTACTTTCATCTCCAGCTACTCGTCTGGTGTTAATTATGCATGTCTGTTCCACCTTGTATTCTTTTACAGGTAATAAGTAGTTTACATTTAGGTTGACGCAACAGTGACGGTAGGTACACGACATATGCCTCTGGTATTCACAACACCCGAATCCTAAGACCGTGGGAGTGGAGTTATTTGTTTTGTTACCAGTTCCTTACTGGATCCCATTAATTTTTTTTTTGTAATTGAATGATGCTATAAAGAGGATTTCTAAATAGATCCAAGGTTCGGATCCCGATAATGTCATAAGTGGTCTCGTGAACTGGAACAGGTAGACTTTGAACCTCAAAATCTCATCATAAATATGGCATCCCGAACAGAAATGGATGAGAATCGAACCCCGTCGGGTCATAGTATGTACACTTATCCTATACGATGTTTTTCAGTTCGGTGTTCCACGATTATGTTGCGAAGGTAAGAGAGACGATGGTGATGAAAATGAATGAAATAGCGAAAGAAAACGGAAGAATTTCGATCAAACTCACGCATATGTGCTTCTCCACAAGAAACCCGTTTGACAGGAGTTGGGATTGAACAAGAGACCCACAGGAAAAGAGTATGAAAAAAGTATGATTTTTATTTCTCGTAATAAAAAGAATATTTAAATTCATAGTCAGTTTTACTCTTTTCAAAATACGGCGTAACCCGATTTTATTTTTCCGCATTTAACGAAAGATTAGTTTGGTCTTGAAAGTAGTGGTATGCACACAGTAAGATACATTTAAGGGAAATCATATTAGAAAATTACCCGCATTATTGCCCCTTTGCATTATTTATATAAAATAATGCAAAGAAACATAATTAACAAACAAAAAGTATTGATATAGAACATTCACGGGACGAGACATATTTGCTAGAATCTGTAAGTCCAGTTGTAAATGTTTATTTCGATAGATGTCGAAAATACTGGTGTCAATATTTCCATAACTATCGACTGATACTAAAATTGATATTATTATTCTGAGCCCAAAGATACTAATGTTAGCAATTATTTGTTCCACTTTCTGTTGATTTTTATTTTGATATATTTGATTAGTGATGTACATAAGGGGATTTTGAGTCATAAACCCAATTGAGCAAGAAATGTTCCATAAGTAGAAGCTTTGCTTGGTATATAATTAAACACAAACTATCTGTTGAGCAAAACAATATTTTCACATTAAAAAACTACGTGTGTGTGACAGTTTTGCCAATTAACACTGGCTTTATCAGACATTCAAGATTCAGAGAGTGTCTGATGAAGCCAACGTTTACTTGGCGAAACTGTCACATGTAATGTGAATATATTGTTTTGCTCACCAAATAGTTTGTGTTTAAAACCATTACGGAAAATATGGTATATTGTAAGGATCCCCCCTACACAAGCAAATATTCATAACGACACGTGCTGATATTTACAAACAAGCAGATGATACATTAAAGAGAAGACACGAAGGAAACCGAAAGAAGACGGACGACACGATGGAAACCGAAAGAAGACGAGCCATCCGAAGAGAGACCACGGAGGAACCAGGCATCAGTCTGACCGCTGATCAAAACCTACACCTGCTCCGAGGTCGCACTAAACTAGGGGTACACCTTTATCTAAACCCTATGTCGCAACTGGACTGGGGATCCTAACTACAACTAAAAACCTCGCGAAGCTGCTATGAGATAGTGGGGTTTTCTACAAGTCTAGCCTAAACCTTCCTAGTGCTCTGGATGCTGCCCTGAGCTAGAAGGGGCGCTCTGCAAAACACCTATCTCCTTCATCAGGTCACTTAGGAGAAAATGACACTATTGAATTAGTTTTAGTAGAACACATTGTATCTAGAATTTTGTAATAAAATTGGTAAAGGGAAAAAGACACCCGGACCGTTATTTGACTACCTATAAAACATTTCATGGTGATAGGCGCAGAAGTTTTGTACGAGACGCTCTTTTTATTAACTTTTTAATAGGCACAAAATTAATTAGGTCAGTACCAAAATTTTTCTAAGTTCTATATTTCTTCTCGTTCCTTTCTTTTTCACCTTTCTTGAGCGCGATTTTATGACAGAAACGAGATCTGGTAAACGGACATATAGATCAGGACAAAATAATATAAACTTTAATGACAGAGAGTGCATCTAATGTGTCTTTTATCATGCCTCATCTTACGAAATATTCAGGACACGTGTATGAGGACCCAGACAGATTTTTCATGTTGTTCGATCACATGGCAACCATGAAGTAATGGTCCCCAGCCAAAAAGAAGGAAATTTTACCAGTATACTTACAGGATACAGCATTAGATCTTGCATTGCAACTTAAAAACCAGAACCAATTCGGAACATTATCATATGAAAATATAAAATCTAAATTAGTTGCACTGAGGAGGCTGAAGATTCTATCATACAAGGCGGAACAGGAATTATTCCAAGTCCAAGAGGGAACAGATGGACCCATAGATTTGTATTTTTTTACGTAAACTTCGTGCAATTAATACCGGACGCGTCAGAAGAGCAGAAGATTCACCACTTTTATTTAGGATGACAAATAGATTTTCTCAACAAAATTGCATTCCAAAGATTTGAAATAGTAGACGCTTTACAAAGCTGAAAACCTTAGAAGCCGCCAATGACCTTTTGCGAAAAAGATCATGCAGAGTTATCACAGACATTGCATACGTCATAGGCCAAAGCCCTATACCTAATCCACAGAATCCATCATATACATATTAGCAAATGAACCAAAAAATGACGTATCCTATTCATCAACCATACCATTATACTTATCCTATACAAACGCAACCTGCCATGCATCCAATGCACACTTATGTACCTATATCTCAGCAACAATTTAACACATATCAATCTAACATATCTTTAAAGTCGTCTCAACCATCAGTGCCTAACCCATAAAAACATCATAATATTAGCCAAGAATTGAAGACCGTTCCCCACCATGAACAAAATCCTCCTCAACCTAACTTATCTACCTTAGCAAATAAAATGGCAGAGTTATTATTAGTGATAACACGGTCAAACCATAAAAGCCAACAAGGATTTAGAAAGAGGAACAACCAATATAACAATAATAAAGGAAAGAAAAGACAGGGACACTCCCAGAACAGTCAACAGGCTACACCAACGGAGAACCAGATATTAGTCTGTTCTGTATGTAGGAAACAGGGACATGGAGCTTCCACATGTTATAAACGTAAAAAAAACGCGTAAGGCCGCCCCTTGACAAGGAGACCGACAAACAACATTGTCCGAATTACGAGAACAAAAAGTAGAAAACGGCAGTTATAATGACATAAATTACGAAATTCCTGCAACAGAAAAACAGTCAGAAAATTTGGCACATCGGCGCGAAAACATCACTTTAGAAGACGAAACTAATATATAAAATCTAACAATTAAAACCAAATCAGGAACCCAAAATGCAATAATCGATACAGGAAGCACAAGTTCAATTTGGCCTTTAGACACCATAACATCTGGAACGGATTTAATTTCATTCCAAACAGTGTTGAAAAGAATTTCAGGAAGAAATATTTATTTAAAACAAATAGCACTAATAACATTTAAAATAGGACAAACATTTAGTCATTACTTTCGGATAGTTGATAGGACAGTGCTAATCATTTTTGGAATTGATTTCCTCCAACGTACTTATGCCACCATAGACTTGAACAAGAATATTTCTTTTTTAAACATCCTCGGAAGCCTCAACTACCAGCTGAGAACAAGGAAGACACATTATCAGCTCTTACAACTCGAGTTATAATGGAACCTCAGAAGACTGTTTATACCTGGCTAAAACATAATAATTCCTCCCCGCTTGCATACATTCATTCCAGTGGCAGGAAAGAAAATAATAGATGACACAGAATTTTCGTATGTGTTATTGCCTCCTGGAATACTCGAGAGATATACATTACATGTTCTTGACCAGAAATTTGACTTCAACTAAATGATAATTTTAATCTCGAATCCCAATAGCCAGAGCATAACTTTGAAGAAGAATACATCAGTGTCGGTTCTTGAGGAAGGTCAATAAATTTCTTTTAATCCTGTAGAAACACCAATTTCTCTACAAAAAGCGTACCAATTTACAACAAAAGAAGAGATTGCAGAACGATTAAAATACACGGAAAAAATTTAAGAGCTCTTTGATGTCAATTCCAACTTAAACAAAACTCAAAAACAGGCAATTTATGAATTACTGTTCAAGTATAGGTACGGTTTTTCATATGTCCCTGATGATATTGGATATTTTAGGGAATATGTTCATAAGATTGGAATTTCTAAGTCAGCTGTATTTCATAATCGTTCCCCAACAATTCCACTTCATATGCGGGACCAGATAGACAAAGAAATTCAAGAACTCCTTAACGCAAAAATAATTAGACCTACAGACAATAGTGATTTCAGTTCTCCACTTTTGGTTCTGCGTAAACCAAACACACAAGAATTTCGGATTGTCCTTAACCTGTATAAATGTAACAGTTATACTAATTATCTTTCAGTACCTTTCCAATCTACAGAAGACGTTTTAAGCTCGCTTAAGGGAAAACTCTAATAAGCAGCTTGGACTTATCGGCTAGCTATTTCCAAATTTTGCTTGACCCTAAAAGCCGAAAATACACGACTTTCGAAGTAAACCACACGAGAAAGGCGTATGAATTTTTGAGATTCGTCAAGGGACACAGGATGAGTTCACAATCGTTGTCTGTCGCCACAAGAATATTCTTGCAGGACTACCCAATAGGATTACCAGTTTTGCCGAAGATATCGTTTGCGGGAGTTACGACTTCCAACAGCAATTACAAGATTTGGAACTTCTATTCAAGAAACTTGTAAAACACAATTTTCGTGCATCTAAGAAAACGTACTTGTGTTACCACGAACTTAACGTATTAGGATATCTCGTCAGTGGAGACTACATTAAAATATAATCAAAAATAGCTAGCAAACTAAGAAATTTTAAAAAGCCAACTACAAAACGTATTCTCAAAAGTTTTATTGAGCTATGTTCATATCTTAGAGCACATATTAAGGACGTCAGAGAAAATTGAACCATCTCAACAATTGGCAATTCCTAAATCTAAATTTAAATGGACAAAAGAACATGATAATCTCTTTGAACAATTGAAGTAAGATATACTACAAGCTCCTCCTCTCTCTGATTTTGACGATTCCCTAGAAATACGCGTGCATACTGACTCCAACCAGATACATGCAGGAGGAATTATCACTTGTTAAGACCCAAAAACTGACACAGAAAAAGTATTCGCTTACTGTAGTAGGAGAGTAACGAAAACTAAACAGATGGCTAGTATTTGGCAGAAAGAATTATGTGCTCTTATATATACTTTACGAAAATTTCGTTAGTTTCTACTAAATAGACAATTTAATCTCTATGTGGACGCCAAATGCTTAGCCACATTAAATACACAACCAGATAAATTTGGGAAGTATACGAGATACAAATTATTCCTGGACGACTATGATTTCAACATACAGTATTTGCCAGGATCTAAACACCAGCCGATATCATTAGTAGACTTGAACAAACAAAAGACATCATAAAGGAAGAGAATAAAGACAATAGTGAATAAAAAGTGAAGATTATCATGCCTTTAGATCCAACAGTCTTCAAGTCAATATTTTACAAGTAGAAAATAACGATCTTTTGCCAAATATAGCAAAGGAACAACGTAAAGACGAGAATTCCAAAGATGTAATCTCTGTCTTAGAGGGAAAGGAACCGGACAGAATTTCCACAGTTAGATCGGCAAGATTTTTTGTCTTAAAACGGCATACTATATAGAAAACAAAATCATCCCGATTATGGACTATTACATTTTTTATGTATACCCAAGTCTTTAGCCAACTTGTGATTTACAACTTTTCACAGGCAAGCAACCGGTCTCTACTTTGGGTTTACAAAATCTTATAAAACCGCTATGAAGAAATTCTATATGTTGTATCTAAAGAATTATCTTGGTTATAAAATACGCACGTGCCCAGATTGTCGGAGATTAAAACAGCTACCAGAGAAGAAACAGGCCGAGCTATTGCATCACCCTGTAGGAGACAGCAACAACTTGGATGTATGACGAACTTGGGCTATTCCCAAGCAAAGAAGGACGAAATAAATATATATTAGTAGCTACAGCATTAGCTACGCATTATGATGTCGCAAAAACAGTGGACGCAATAAATGTCGAAAACATAGAGAAATTTTTAGAACATGACATCATTCTAAACTGCGGACCATTTACGACATTATATTTGGACTTAAATCCAGTACATGGAGCCGCTCGTCTACATCTTACGCAGAAGTACGATTTCACCTATAAATACTTCCCAGCATATAATCACGCTTCGATTGGATTGGTAGAGTAAACCTACAAAATTATACAGAATTGTCTCAAATTTTTCCATACAAGAGCATCATACTGACTAGGAAAAATGGTTATTACACGATATTTTCAGCATTAACACTTATATACAATGTGGGGCCAAATTCTCATCGAGCTTTTTATTATTTGGATATGAACCTAGGATTCCAACGGAATGCACGTTTGGGTCTAAACAAAACATACAAGTTGACAAGGAAAAATTGACATCAATTAGAAAGGTGCAAACCAACCTAGAGCAGGCATACATTAAACAAAAGAAGTTTTATGACAAACGTCATAAACAGACATCTTACAGACCAGGAGATCTTGTTTTAGTGTATTTCCCTACAAGAAAGCATGGTCTACCCGAACATTTTACTACTCACTACGAAGGACTGGCAGAAATAAACCAGAAACTTAATCCAAATTTGTACAGAGTCGAATTACCTTCCGGATTTAGGAACAGAATACAGGATATCTCGATAGATAGTTTAAAACCATTCTATACCGAATAAACATCATTTTGTCAGCACGGACTTCCACATGGGACAAATAGAGGAGGAATACAACAAAATTACAACTACTTACCAGCAGCAGAAGATGGAGCAAGAGCAGAAGAAATGAAAAAGAAGAAAGACAACAACAGAGAAGCTGCACTAACACCGAATAATCGCATTTCTTTAAGGGGGCAGACTACTAAATATTTTTCAAAGCTAACAATTTTTCTTTTGCCCGTTTTTCGTAAGTGAAATGAGATAATGAAATGTAACTTACCACAACAATAGATAATCTTATTCTATTTCTGAAACTACAAACTGGAAGAATTTCAGTGTTGCCATTCTGTCTTTGTTCCTTGTTAACTACTTTTTAAATACCATTTGTATTTTGTAATAACTTTCATAAATTATTCCGAAATAAATAAGCTATTACAAATTAAATACAAATAGTATTTAAAAAGTAGTTAACAAGTAACAAAATCAGCATGATAAGTCATCAATTATCGTTGAGTTCATTTCTCTAGACACTGCCTTAACCTAGATTTTTGGGCAATTCAAATACTGGTCACACTGTAATTTTTATGGATGGCAACATTGAAAATTCTTCCAGTTTGTAGTTTCAGGAATAGAATAAAATTATCTATTATTGTGGTAAGTTACATTTCATTATCTCATTTCACTTACTAAAACCGGGCAAAAGAAAAATTGTTAGCTTTTGAAAAATATTTAGTAGTCTGTCCCTTAATTTACATACACAATTCATCTCACTTTGTTTTTAATTTCGCTGCATCAGTATTTCCGTTCAACTAGCAATATGCAAACTCAACACTTTATTCTCTTTCTTTTTTTAGTTCCAAAAGTCGTTAATCCATGCAAGGTGGAAATACAATACTTTCTCGTTTCTAACGTCAATTCTTCAATACGTTTTACAGGATTGCTTATTACGTCACTTTTTTCTTATACAGAGTGTTCATGAAATCAGGCTTCTGGCAACCTTATACAGAGTGACCAAAAGTTCACGTTTTCTATTTTCTTCTTTTCTAAAGAAAATTTTCAAGATTTTAATTCCGGTCATTTTCCTTTTCTTAATTCTTTTCTTATCATAACAATAACCTATTTGTGCCTCATCTTCAATAAGTCCCGTTGTAAAGACAAAAGCTTAACAAATCGTCTAGACATATCGTTACCATTGGAGAGACTTACCTCACCGGGGTCTGCTGTTGAAATTGATAATAAGATAATTCAGGCTGAAAATACCGAATGTGACATCAACATAGTTATTAATTTTAGTAAACCAAAAACTCGACCAATACCTACCATTAGTGAACTAGTGCACATTTATTAATTACAGTTATGACACTTTCTGCCCGCTCTGAGGGATGTGATAGTAACAATTTGATTCTGGTTAGCTGGGGCAGAAACATAGTATTATAACCAGTTTTGTGGATGTCAAATGTTTTGTGATTTTATCGTGTTTTGCAGTGTCTGTAACAGTGTTTTCAAGTGTATCAGTGTTTTAGTGAAACTAACTTCCATTCATGACAAATGCATTTTTTTAAGTAATCTTGCAGATCATTTTTTCTGTGTGGGAGGTGTAAGGATCCCCACATCACTACACAAGCACATGTTCATAACGACACGTGCTGATATTGACAAACAAGCAGACGATACACTAAAGAGGAAGACACAAAGGAAACCGAAAGGAGACGGACCACACGAGGCAAACCGAAAGAAGACGAGCCACTCGAAAAGAACACATAAAAGAGGGACCGCGGAGGAACCAGGCATCAGTCTGACCGCACATCAAATAACCTATACCTGCTCCGAGGTCGCACTGGACTAGGGGTACACCTTTACCTAAACCCTATGTCCACTGAACTAGGGATTCTAACTACAACTAAAACCCTCGCGAAGCTGCTGTGAGCTGAGGATTTCCTACAAATCTAACCTAAACCTCACTAGTGCTCTTGATGCTGCCATGAGCTAGAAGGGGCACTGTGCAAAACACCTATCTCCTTCATTAGGTCACTTAAGAGAAAAAGACACTATTGAATTAGTCTTAGTAATTTCAAGACATTGTATCTAGAATTTTTCAGTAAAATTGGCGAAGGGAAAAAAAGACACCCGGACCGTTATTTAACTACCTATAAAACATTTCAATATATTTAGCTACTATATTAAAATCTTGAGTTTTCTTAAAGGACATGAGGTGGGTGCTTAAACCTGGTCCTTGATTAAATTCTGCGTATGCTAATATGTTTAATCATTTTCGCTCCTGATTTCAGTACGGTATTTTTAAGTCTTTGGAAGATGGAAACCAGTGATAGTGTCCGTATTCTTAAAGACATGGGTAGATTCAATAGTTTATCATTTAACAACCTGTTAATAAAACTTTTCTAAGCTTAAATCTGTCCTCAAGAGGAGAGCTTCTTCTTTAGATTAACATTCTATGATTATGCACCAAAGCTATCATGGTGATGAGATGGATGACAATGGCGGAATGAAGGAAGTGGAAGAAAACGGAAGCATCTCGAGAAAAACCATGCACATGGTGTTTGTCCACCATAAAGTTCATTTGGCGAGAGCTGGGATCGAACCTAGTTACTCCACACAGGAGAGGTAGACGCTCTTTCACTGAGCACCTTTGAATTGCATCGATTCACATGAATATGACGGCGGTGCTGAACAGCATTTCAGGACGAGTTATCTAGGGCGTTCCAGAGTAGTGCTCTAAATTTTCCAGTAAACCGGTATTCGCTCACCCACTTGTTACCCGGTGCATTATTTTACCCGGTCGAATGCGAGCTCAGAATAGTTTGACTCTTATTACTCGTTTGGACCGTTTGACTCGTATGATCCATTAAAACCGATAGACATTTTGGACTCGTTAGAACGGAGAACTGTTACGACCCTTATACTCAATAGACTTATTATGAATCCTCTTATGCATCATTTTGTGTTATAATAATCACTGAAAACAACTTTATTTAAAAAAAATAGCAAGATATGTTTTCATGCAAAATTGTTAGATACTGTAGGATTTTTTCTGCTTAAAAAATGTCAAAATAAAACCCTTCACATCTTACTCCTCTGCAAATATAAGTTGTTATTTTTTAACGAATGCCGTTCCAGAGTAGAAGTGTACCTTCGTTACAAAGTAGCAGATACGCACCATGCACCCTATTCCTAAATATTATGTTGTAACATATTCTTGATGTTGAAAAGGAGAGTTAAACCAAAAATAACCTATTTTCATAGTATCGGGATCAGGGGTGGACTGGCCTGCCGGACAACCTGGTAGTGTGACTTTCCTTTTATAGCGACCACCACGGCTGTCTTTCATAACTAAAACAACATGAATATATTTCCCTGAACTATTTAAGTTATTTTTTTTAAATAATTCACAAACTAATTCATATATGTGGTGAGTCTTTGTTGGTAGCAACTTTTCAAGGCGGGTGAAGGTATGTTAGCTAACCTGATTGCTGGGTCGCCACGGCTGTCTTTTGTAATGAACAAACATTAAACTAAAACAGCATTTTGATATACTCCTAAGTTAGTATTGCGGATCTTAAGTTGTGTTTCTCTCTGTTGATGTTAATGTATTTGGTAGATAGATTACGGGTAAAAGTGAGGGGTACACGGGGGGACATCGTTCCCCACTTTCAAAAGATATCTATGACATCCCTCCACTTCCTAAAAATTACAATGGGCAAAGATAGGCACGGGGGATGGCGTGACGTCATGCGTACCCCTACCTTTTCAGATCCACTTTTACCCCTCAGAGAGATGGTTTCATGGATAGAATAATCTCAACAAGGCAGGCACGTATCCAGGATTTTCTTTTGGGGGATCCACACAGTACACACACACACCACACATTTTATATATATATATATATATATATATATATATATATATATATATATATATATATATATATATACTGTATATGTATAATTCAGCCCTCAGCAGAGCCTATAGTTTCAAGAATGAAGTGTTTGTTATAAGTTTATAGAAAAATATTAATAAATATCCAAAATAACAAATTTTTAAAAGATCTGAAACGTATCTAACTTAGCATGAAGTCTTCAATAATTTCTGCAATGCAGATCTTCAATTTTTTTTATACAAATTAAATGCTGTTACTTCTTTTTTCCACTTAGCAAATAAGTTTATGTACAATATTTACAATTATCGACACACTGACACTAGAGTATTAAATTTAATCGTCTGCTACGTTTGGCCATTACATTTATAACTTCTTCCGGATCAATATCCTGGTCCCAATTAGGGATGGGCAAAACCGGTTTTATAGAAACCGAAAACCGGTTTTTATAAGAACCGAAAACCGGTTTCTATAAAAACCGAAAACCGAAAAACCGACATTTCGGTTTTCTCCAAAACCGGTTCGGTTTTTCACCGAAACTGGTTTCGGCGAAAACGTTTCGAAAACACATAAAACTATTTCTGTGGAAATGGATTCGGTTTCTGGAGAACAAACAAAGACCATTCTGGTCAGAAATAGAACAAATTTTGAAAAAAAAAACAGAATCGGTTTTGAAGAAAACCGAAACCGGACCAGGTAAAAACCGAACCAGTTTTGGAGAAAACCGAACCGGTTTTTCTAAAAACCGAAAACCGAAAAACCGGTTTTTGTGCCCACCACTAGTCCCAATGAACCGATAACATTGCAAGATTGGTTAATCGCTCGTTCCCAGTTCGGTTTCTCAAAAAAGTTTTAAGGCGTTTCAGTGTAGAAAACGATCTCTCCGCACTGGCTGTAGAAAGAGGTAGGGTGGACAAAACTTTCAAAAGTTGGTGGATTGTTGGATACAAATCAACATTACAGGAAGCTAAAGCTGAAACAGCATCCTAGGGAATGACGTCCTTTTCAACACACTTCCACTTCTGACACCACAACATGTAGTCTGCCATTATTTGCGTTTCACTTATATTTTCACGTAAGTATACGCTCAATTTTTTTACTATATCACCTGCAGTTGATTTTAAGTTTTTGCGCAGTAAAACCTGGAAAGCAACCAACGTATCCTTATTCTGCTCTAAACGTGATGTAAGATTGGAAATTAAGTCATCAATACAAGGTATGAAAACAGCTATTCTGAAGTATTGCTTCGGCGTTTCTGACGGATAATTCTCTCGCTTGGTTTGTTTACTTGCTAAACGTGGAATTTTTATTTCACTGTCGAAAAGATTTTTCATGATGCGGAATGCTTGTTGAAAGATATCGCTGAATGCCGCTTCCAAATTCTCGGTTCTTAAATTTTGTAGTTGTTTTAAGATGTGGGATGTTATTTTCTCACTTGCAGCAATAGATTGTAAAGTCGCAACAATTGGCTCAATTAGTTCAACAAAAACTATGACAGCATCATGGCGCTCAACAAATCTCGTGTCACAACCCGACTAATTGCTTTCTGGTATTAATTCTTGTATGTAATGTTTAAGCGTATTCACAGAAAAATTATTATTTCGGAACAAATCACAGATGTCTTTCATGGTACCTAAGCAGTTTCTAATATGTGGGACAGTCATGGCAGAGGAAAGTGCTAGATTTAATCGGTGATTTGCACAATGCATAAAAATAGCTTTGGGATACATTTCTCTTACATTTAACTGTACTCCGTTCACTTTGCCAGCCATGGAAGCTGCACCGTCATAGCCTTGGCCTACGAGATTGTTCATATCAAGACCCATTTTCGCACATTGTTCAATTATTGCTTTTGCAATGCCCTTTCCCGTAAAATCGTAATTCGGAACAAATCCCAAAAAATCTTCTCGCAGCATGAGACAGTATTTACATACCGAGCACATAATGAAAGTTGTTCAGTCCCCCCTATATCCATAGTCTCATCTGCAATAATACTAAAGCACTGTGACTTACTAGTTTCAGATACCAACTTATTTCTTATTAAGTCTCCACAAATTTCTAAAACTTCATTTTGTATTTGTGGACTAACGTACTGTACGTAGAATTTTTTTCCGGCATTTGTTAAATGTTTCTTTAAAGATTCGTCACCGGCGTTAGCACGAAAACGAAGAATTGAGCGAAATTTACCGTCCTTTTGCGAAGGCTTCGACAAAGTGAAGGAACCGCTGTCTTTATCTACTCTCAGAGGAAGCTCTTGCTGCCCACAAAAGATTATAGTTTCTACAATAGGAATACGTGTGGCTCGGTTTTCTTTTACTTGTGTCGCTCGCTGACAGCTTACCTAGTTTGCTACATTTTGTGTATCGCCACTCTCCACAGCCATGAAGTTATCAGCTTTTACCACACTAGCTTTGTGATAAGCTGTTTTCTGATGGTCATTGAACACTTCAACAGCATCCTTCCATTTGCAAAATGGCTTAGTCACCAAATATCCTACACTTTGATGTGAAGCATGACCAACATTTGGTATGCAAAAAAGAACACAGTAGCGACAAAACGCCCCATCCTCCGTCTTCGAGTAAGTTAACCAACCCCAACTCTTTCAGTGGTGCTGAAACGAAAATCCTTTAGAACCATGAAGTCTCACAGGAAACACGGAGGTTCTTTCCGGCTTAAAATAATGTCAACATGTCGTATCGCACGTATTCTCTTGAAATATTGACACCATGGGCGGCGATTAGGGGGGGGCAAGAGGGGGCAGTTGCCCCCCACTTTTTTGAAGTGACTCCTTAGTGTATATAGTTTCATTTGGAAATGTAAAGTTTTTCTATGTACTACTGGTTCATAGAAAAAATGGTGCCATATAATATTTACTGTTGTGTGAGTACATATTGGTTATTTATTTCCCCGTGAAGTTAAGATACAGTAGCTACATCCAAAGCAATTAATATTGCAATTGCTTATTCCTTTATATGTCGTAGCATATGCTTGTAGTTTTTACTGTCTTTCATTTTCTAAGAGTAATAACATTTTAATGGCATGTGTGGAATTAAAAATGTAAGTTTTTCATTAATCCCCAGTTTCAATATAAGTTCTACAAAACAAGCTTCAATATTTATTACTATGATTAATTTTATCCTTTCCATTTATTTGTTTCGCAAATTTGTTATTAAATAACCTAATCACACAATTTTCCAGACTGAATTTCAAGATGTTCATGAGCAAGGAATCAAATCTCTTCTTACAATTTCATTGTTTAAGACTACAAAGGGCTAGTACCTACTTGCGTTGCTCTTGTCAATTTACTTAATAAAATATGAAATACGATATACAATATTTTAACTGCAAAAGATAGTATCCTATTTGTTATACAACCTTTCGTCGAATATCCAGATCATGTCTTGCCCCCCTACTTTTAACGTCCAATCGCCGCCACTGATTAACACATTTTGTTTCTTTCACTAACACGCCAATGTCATTTCGGTGGAAGTTCACACTAGGCACACTGTCGCTATTCTCGTCCTCAGGTAATTGAATATCCACTTCTGAATTAGAAGCCTGCTCATTTTTAATTACCTTCTTTACTGGCTTAAAACAGCTGTCAATTGTCTTCGAATGTCTCTTCATGATTTACTGAAGTTTTATACAATATATCATGAACACACACAGTCACGCACACGATTTGCTAGTTCAACCTGCAAAGCCACGAAAACTCAAGTAATACTCTGAACAAAAATTTTAACACACGCACACCAACAATGTACAAAACTATCAATAAAAGACCCCTGATGGCCCTTGTATAGTAGGTGGGAATGATGGTTGCCTGTAATCTCTGTTCTTCCTTCCTCCCTCTCTCTTTTCAAAAAGGCATGAGCTTCCCGAAACAAGTGGCAAAAAGACAAAGGACTTCTTTCTGCCCTTTGCTCTGGCAGAAAGAGCTGTTGCTTTGAACAATATTCATCGGGAAGTAAGGGGATGGTAGAGGTTAATAGTCGGTTGACTGTTTCTGAAAAACAAGAAAAGATGGACGGGGACAAGTGAGGGCGAGGGAAATTTTATTGATCCTGGCGATGACCTACACTCGCGAAAAACCCCTACGCCGAGGCATGCATCTCTCAATTTGGATACTGGACGTACAACAATCACTAGGCTACAATTAGTGATAGTGTTGTATTTTCCTTAGAGAGAAAAAAGGTCTTGCCGAACCCTCCTGTATGCTGCAGCAATTCATATACAAAGAATTGAGAAGTGCAAATAAGAAAAGTAAAGCTGGGAAAATGGATTTGAGTCAAGAGTTAAAATTGTCCAATGTGAATCTTCACTGTATAAAACAAGTAAAACATTTCCTTTTTGCTCTCTCTCTCTCTCTCTCTCTCTCTCTCTCCCGCTTTCCCTGGCAGGGATTGCGAAAAGAGAATGGAAAGGTTGTTAGTCTCGGAGGCTCAAACATCACAGAACGATAAGAAAAGCCGACCGAAGAAACTACTTCATACTCATACCCTATTCATTCAGTCACTTTCCACTGTAATGAACGAAAAGATACAAAATAAGGCCCTACCCTCAGTTCCAGAAATATTGGAGAAAGCAAAATACATCTCTAAGGAAAAGAAGATACCAAGATCCAATTGTAAAGTTACATTATCTGTACTGTATATGATGTTGTGCAATATTCATTGGCCATCATTCATGTTTCCTAGTTTCTTTTGAGAGTTTGTTGTGTTCAGATCGATTTGGGGGATCTGCACCCCTCCTTAAATACGTGTCTGCAACGGGAAATTGTTTTCGATACAGCCCCTCTCTAACCAACTGGTATGACACACTACCAACAGCTGTACCACTACCCTTTTATTGGTATTAGTCTGTCTGTGATCCACCTCCTTATTTTCCAATATACAGTAAGCTCCAAATTAATATTCAAACCTCTTTTAAAGTTCTTTTCTCGACCGAATGTGTTGTTGACTTCAAAGTGGCAAGTACAAAAGTATACTGGAAACTTGGTAGTGTAGATAAACAATACACGTACACGCTTATTAATAATTTAACATTCCATTCTAGAGTACCCGTCAACTGTTTTACGTTGGCTAACTTTATGACAGTTCTTCATTTCCAGCATTTGTGCCAACTTCCTATATACTTTCCACCCAGACTCATATCTACACTACTCTCAACAAAATGAGTTTCGTATCAGATTGTGAAATTACGATGCGCTTCTAAACGTTGCTATTTGTTTTCACACTGATCACTATTAAGAATGCAACACCAAGGAAGACACAAGATTGCAGATCCGGCAAGACCTAAGCTACAGCTACTAAATGATAACACATACCACTCTGTGCGACTGCATAAAGGACGGCGGAATTCGCAGGTGTGACAGACGTTCTGCAGGGAAGTAGAAGAAAATTGTTTCCAGCCTTGAAATGTAGGACAGTACCGTACGTGCAACGTAAAACAGTATGTAAAGGCGCGTCGAGCCTTGTAAAAAGAAAGCAAAGTTAGAAAAACATCCAGACTCTCAGGATTCAGGGTTTATTGAATGAGAATTACAAACATACGAAACCAATGTACACGTATACTCATGCACGTGTACTTATGCACGCAGATGATGAAAGCGAAGAGTCTGAATCACCGTCAGATGAAGTTATTATTGTGTCCACTTGTAATACTACACCAAGATAAAGAAAACTTCGGTGTAGTATTACAAGTGGTTGTCGGTGATACCAAATCTAGTCTATCAGCATAAATTTCCTTACTTGTGATTGCACAAATAAGAACGTTGACGGGAAATGTGTTAAGTAATATATTGAAAAGGCAGTCTAATAATTATTTATTATTTGATGGGTGTTATAAAGGTAACCAGGAAAGTTATGTCGTTTTTTGTTGTGTGGGTATATCCAACATACCACCTGGATGTGGCAGTTCAGTTACAACGTGAACTTGCATAAGAACAGAGTGAACATGGGACCTCCACACAGCGTCATAAAGGCGTGTGGGAATTCAAACTGGGACCAAACGTCGCTGCAGCGGGGCGGAAGATATGCCAATCGTTTGGTGAGGGTGTCGTGACTACGCGGACAGGGCAGCGTCGTTTAACAAGTTTAAGGACAGTGACGAAACACTCGAAGACGCACCACGTGCCCTAAGACCAACACATGTACAAAATGAAGAATCTCAGGCAGCAATTGAGGCGAACAGTGGCCAGACATGGAACTGGGACTACAATTCAGTGGGGGTGGAGAAACCATTCGGCAGCACCTCCATCAACTTGGGAAGCATTATTAGTTAGGTCGATGGGCCCCACATGATTTGACTCCGGGCCAGAAGGTAACGCGAGAAGACACCTGTGTTTTTTTTTTGCTGTCTCGTCGGAGGAAGAATCCATTTCTCGGCGGTGTTGACATGTGATGAGAAATGAGTCCTGTAAGGAGCTCCACAGCGCCGTCATCATTGGTTAGCATCCTATAAACCGGTTCAAAACAGCCGAAACTAGCACTGCACCAGAAGGTCCTCCTGTTTGGTGGGCTGCTCGTGGCATCGTGCATCGGGAACTGCTACCAACTGGTCAGAGCATCAATTGAACTGCGTACTGTCAGCAGTTGAGCCGTGTTCAAGAAAAACTCAAAACTCTGGAACCATCACTTCTGAATCTCAAAGGAGTCCTACTGTTACAGGAAAACGCTAAACCCCACGTGGCTAAGATGACCCGGGACACCATTCTACACCTTTGATGGGAACATTATTGCATCCGCCATACTCTCTAAACATTGCACCGTCCGATTATCACCTGTTCTATTCCTTGGAAAATCATCTTAGAGGACGCCAGTTCAAATCCCTAGTAGAGGTGCAAAATGTACTTGATACCTTCTACGCTTCACGACCCACCAAGTTCCATGATGAAATCCATGGCCAAGATGAAATCCATGGCCTTTCAAAACGTTGGCAGAAGTCGTCGATGCTGATGGGGACTATTTTTAATCTTCCATGTATGCGTCTTAGGTGTCATATCGATGTTCGAAGGTGGTGGGTGAAAAAGCGAGACAACTTTCTTGGTTACCTTCATATAAACACAAAAGTTTAAAGTGAGCGCAAATATGTGAATAATACGATTATGATGGACTTGCAGCTCGAACGTAGTCACAATTGATGCGTTTTGGTATTTCAGAAGAAATTTTTACCATTTATGCGAAAACGCACGGAATTAATGAAGAAGTGTGTGAACAATTTAATATTTCATATAAACTTTTCGCCATTGCAAAAGTTTACCGTGAAGATCTGGTAAATACATTGTTAGAAAAGGATATGAATGCGCCATATCTGAACAGTAAGAGTGATACTTAGTGAAATGTGTTTGTTAGTTGTTTACAAAACTTAGTGTACAAAATGTTTTCCGATAATAGTTTTGTGTGTATTGTGTATTGAAGGTAATAATAGTGCAAACTGTTTATTAAAAACAATAAATATATACTTACGGTTTAATCCGTTGATGGTGAATCCTGAGAACATTGGAGCTTATGCAGTGCAGTATCTACCCAATGAGAAAAGTCTTCTTGATTTTTTGAATTGTTTGAAAAGAACATAGTGAAATCTCAAGTTCAAACTTTATACGTGAAACTATTGTGTTATTAAAGAACACGGAATTTATTGGACAAATTATTCCGTTCTTGTTGCAAGTACACTCATGTCCAAAATTATTGTTGTACGTCTATAAATATGTTGAAGGAATATAATTTGATAACGAATCGCCCTGTATTTGTTACAATGTTAGTATGTGTATAATCGGCAAAGACATGTATGTGGCAAATTTCATGAAGAGCAGTAAATAAGAACAATAAAACGAAAATATACCTTTCTTGTCCATTTAGCAACATTTTGTTTCACCCATTCTAATTTTCGTATTTATAATTATTTTCCTATGAAATTTACCACAAATATACATTTCCCGATTATACATATAGTATCAATATTAAAAGTATCCTGCAAAATCATTATCAAATTATATTCTTACAAGAAGACAGTTATAGATATGCGACAATCATTTTTGAGATGAGTGTACATATGAAATTTCACCATGTGTGAATCAGTACATCATTGATATTCAAGTGTTTAAGTTCTCAGATAAAGAATTTCATTTGTGAATTTTGCTTACGTGCATTCGATGATACAGTAAATTTGCATTGTTTAATAAAATACTTGTAGAATATAATTTCCTATCAGTAGGATGTCAAAAAATTAATTGGTTAACATTAAATTTACACGGACTAACTTGGAATAATAAATGGGTTAAACTGAATATGGCATACGTAACCTTGTTTATCAACTATGTAAACAAGATGCAACATTTTATTGTAAAGGCGCAGAAGAATCATTTTGGATTAAAAGGTTTCTGGATTAGGTAATGTTATTGATTTGGAAAGTAAATATTTTCTACCATTAAAGACTTGCATGCGAACGTATTTAATGATTTGTGTTCTCTTCATATTATTACACATAATAATGTTTTGAATAAACACGTCACTTAAAAAACATACTCTGTTATTTCAATTTCCTTGTCTTTCTTCACTAATTCCTCATTCTGATCATATTTTCCTTCATATTGCTGATAGTATCGGTTTACATTATACAACTTTTGTACACTGATGGTGGGTTTGCACACTAAGCCTACAATTTTACCTTTCACTTCAACACAAAAAAACTGTAGTTTCCATTCTTTTTTGAATTTGTCATATTCACCGGCGATTTTTCGTTCATAGATAGTTGGTTTTGAAAGAGACATAATGCACAAATAAAAATTGTTTCGATTTTGATAGAGACATAATGCACAATCAAAAATTTTTCAGAAACAGATTAACCTACTTACTGAATAATTGAACTGCGCTGATTCTACTCACTGCAATGAATCGAACTGTCTAAATAACACTCGATATAAGTTCTTCACTGGAATCTTCGCAAAAAAAATGTGCGCAGAATTTTCTGCATCTGACCGCGAAATGACAGGGTTTGAAGACTCACGAATGTCGTTGATCGTAAAAGAAATTACAATTTTGTAAATAAGTAAATTGTATATTTTTTATTTTCTCGGGGTAAACCGAGGGCTACAGGCAAATGACTCAAGGGTCGCGGGTTTGACATGGCTGCTCTATAACGTTATTGAATTTCGTATACCTAAATATATAATCACACTTAGACAAAATAACATATAGCTGTAGTTGTCCTCAAAATCTTTATCGCCAAGGTTTGGAATCTTAAGTACATAATGAACATAACCAATGAAAACGATATTTGTGAACATTTTTTGACTTTAACAAATAATTGTACGAAATATTATAGTGGTACTATAAAATGAGGCATACGTCTTGCAATATTTCTACAATCCAAACAGCAGACGCGTATATACGCCGTGATCGACCGTAAGTTTAAGGGCAAACCGGCCCAAGAGATAGTGTGGCAAGCGGACTATTTAACACGGAGGCCGCCACACCCATCAATATCTCCAGTCAGTTTTTAGTGGCAGTGAGGACCAGTCCTCAAAAACGTCTGATATGTGAACTGCTAATGTATTTGTTGAACTGGGGTATAACGCTGCAGCAGAAACCCAAGACGCTTGTGACGCTAAAAGGGAAGGTGCAGTGAATCACAGCACAGTAATATGTTGGTTTCACAGATTTCGCACGGGTTGTAGAAGTGTCAAAGATCAGCAAAATTCTGGCTGCTCCAGGGAAACAATTTTTAAGGTCATACGACACCCCATTGAGGAAAATCCATCATCTACTAGCACATGATTGTCAAACCAACTCGGCATGCCCCATTCCACTATAGTCCACCTTTACGAACTCGGGAAAACCATTAGGAACTGCTACATTGTGCCACAGGAGTTGTCCTCAGCTCAGCCCCAGAGGAGAGTGGATGCGTATCGATATTTTCTGTAAAATCCATGTGACGTGATCCATTTCCTGAAAGAATTGTCACATGCGATGTAAAGTGGGTGTGTTTCCGAAATCCAAATGTGCTAAAACAGTGGTTGAGCAAGGGCCAACTTCTAGGTCCGGTCGTCAAGCAAGGCTATATTGAGCATAAGGCCAATCTCTGTGCATGGTGGAACTACGAGGGGGAAATTCACTCCGAGATCGTAAAGGGCGTATCATCAATGCCAATTTTTATTCTGAACAGTTGGGGAGGATGAATGCTGCACTACGTCAAAAATAGCCGTATTAGTGAACCGAAAGCACAATCTGCTGAAAAAAGCAACCGCAAAACCACACTTGACTTAAAAACCGTAACAAAAAATTCAGGATCTTGATTACATCGAACTGATGTCACACCCAACGTATGCTCTGGAACACCGGATTAGTACCTGTTTCGATCCATGGCCCACTTCCTGAAATCACAATGTTTTATCAACCAGTGATTGACTTCTTTGCCTCTAAGCACAAGATGTAGTATCGACGTAGAATCGATGAACTAGCAGGAAGATGGCTGCAGACAGTCCAACACGAGGGGCAATACTTTGAATATTAATCTGCTTTTATTGTGCTATAATAAATATAGGTATGTTTGTATCAGAATATTGCAAAACTTATGACTTCCCGTGTATACATATATATATTATTGAAAGATTAAAATTTTGCTGTTTACTTACATAACATTAATTTGTAAAATTTATTTTTTGCTGATTGCACTTTTCTTGAAAATATACGTCGAGTTGTCTTACAGAGCCAATCATTGACTTACGAGTGAAATTGAGATGATGTAACTGCATAGTGAACAGAAATGCTCAAATGCTTAATGGCTGATTTATCACTTCGAGCAATATTAATCGTTTTCGGCACAAAACTACAAACCCTGGTGCTCTAACTACACAAATATTAAGACACGATATAATAATAATATGAAAATTTCCATATTTCCCTTCAAGCAAGAAGAGTAAATGTAACAGGTTTATATGTATACGCAGAATATTATTTTGATACTAGGGAGAAGAAAAATTCTCCTTTAGACAGAAGCTCTCGAAACGTGGTCTTAAAATATGCTATCGAGCTCAACAACATATGTTGAGTATGAATTCTAAGTATGCACAATTATGTTGAGCGGAATTGATGAAACCTACTGTAAACCAGAGTATTGAAGAAATTGTGCCCTGTAAACAGACTAGGGCACAGTGATAGGAAGAAGTTCTTTCCTCCGCATGCTGGTAGATTTTTCTGGTGAACTTTCACATATTTATTGCCGCTAGATGGCAAGAGTAAAAAATGGATAAGACAAAACTAGTATAATTACTTAAGAAAATAATAATTAATTCCTCACTGGTGAATGTTAGTACGTTATTAAAAATTTCAATGATATGTAAGCAAAGAAGTTTCAGTGTCACTTTTCCTCAAGACCACGATAATCAGGGAAGTCTGATTATGGATGTAGAATGTTACGGTTCAAAATTTAAACAAACTCATTTTCACAATTTTCGAAACAGCGAACAAAAGGCAAAGGAAATGTAAAATTGTTACATTTGTTCAGGTAGATTGTATACAAAAATATTTTTATACATTTGGATGTTCTACTAAGAATGAAGAAAATTTCTATTCAGTGCTACTTTTATATTTGTTTATTTTCCCTTTATTCCACAAAATGGTGCAGTAATAGAACGAAAAGCGCAGTTGTGATGGGACATACCTGAAACATAAAATGCTATAACAATAATATTTGTTTTCCCAAGGTGTACTGTACATTGATATTATCATATATGTTGCTATATATACTAGACATATTAAATAGTTACTTAAACTGACGGTAATACTTGAAGAAAATACTATTCCGTTTTCGTGGATATTATTACATTCTATGTTGACATTCGAGGTTCATAAAAAATGGCCTCTGAGCTAGTTGAAATTAAGATACAAGTAGCTGGTCAAAGAACTGGGCTACTACTTAATTTCTTTTGTTAAAAACTTCGTGCCATTGATGTATGAAGTTCCGGGTTCGATTATCAGCGAAAGAGTATCGAATGCACTATATTTGTTCAGAACCTGCTTTACACTGTAGGTACCCAAATAACCTCGCTACTGACAAAAACCATAAATATCAATCAAAAACTTGTCACTGAATTGACTTACTACATTACCTAACTATAGTAGTCCCGAATTTAGACACTAACATTTCCTCTTTTGAAGTTGCGAGAGTACAATAAAATCGGTTCATGTGGAAGATAGAACTGGGTCCATTTCTCTTTATTATTCCTATTATTATTATTATTATTATTATTATTATTATTATTATTATTATTATTATTATTATAAAAATTCTACGTTGTTGTCCAGGTTTCACTATTCACAATATCTTTCTTAAACAGGAAGTTTGAAACTAACACAGAAAAAAAAATTCGGGAAATGAATTTCACATTAGAACATTAAATTTTTTAGCCCAACATAAATCCACAAATGCGTCATTTCAGAATTATAGCTCACCAAAAATCGCTCGGAATGATAAAATGACGAGTTATAACTAGGGAACGAAATGTCCTATGAAGTTCGGATAAAAGAAAATAATGGTTATAGTTATTAAACATGCTTTCGGGTACATAGTGCAAAACTCAAAATCTCACCTTGCATCTCCAACTGCCACTCCTGCTTAAGACATCATTCTACGCAATATTTCTGTTCCCCCAGGAACCACAATCAAGCGAGGTATGACGCAAACAGGGATCTATTCTGATTACATTACTATATCACTCTGGAAACTTTTAAATGCACAAATTGACCGACTATTTTCTGGTACCTGTAATTCTATATGACTCTTCTGGGTTCTTATGTAAACAAACCTATTGTCGTCACCTCTAACTATTTCCTTATGTCCAACCACGTTAATTGCTTAAGCCTGTTTTAGAGTTTGCAAAAGTATAGAATAAATATGATTTACCCATTTTGCACTCAAAGCATTAAAAGTTTTAATTGAGTTATTCTTTAAAGATGTTTGAAAACTTCTATGTACAATATTCACATCTGAGCACCTTTGTTCCTTTAATTAACTTGTCTTACCCAATTGGTTTGAAGTTTGACATTAATGTTCTTTTGTTTTAATTATGTATTCTGTTTAAACTCTGATTTCTGTACTGACTATGAAGATCAATGTTGCCATGTCAATTCTGATGTTTGTTGCTTGTGCAAAAGTCACTGTGCTTTTTGCCCATTCAAAACCCTATGTACAATCTTCACAATTGCACACTTGCACCTTTGTTCCTAAAAATACATAGTCTTATCCCTCTTGATGTTAACTTTTGTTGCTTGTTTTAATTTTGTGTCTTTTTCATAATAGTTGCACTAATTAACACTTCCTTTTCCTACATTTCAGAAAATGTCTTTCCAAATTATGACTTTCGTACTGGTTATAAAGATCAATGTTGCCATATCTATACTGATGTTTGCTGCGTGTAAAAATCACTTTTATATTTGTCTGTGTAAGCATAATTTTAAAAATAAAAATATATTTTGTTTAATTGTAGTTAACTATTTATGTTGTCCCACCCATGATCCAAGTTGCCGCTATTCCACTAAATTACACTCTGAACAAATAATAATAATAATAATAAAAAGCTTGTTTGTAAACCACACAAGACCAAGAAACAACATTAAAAGAGAGAAACAACATTCAAAGAGAACGCAAGTGGGTTTCCTTACCTTTTTGGCCAAGAATTTTTGAAAGGATGAGGAAAATAGGCAATAATTTTGATATCAAACGTTCAGTCAAGTCCGAGACCAGTTTTGAAAATTTGTTTTTTGCTTACAAAAATTACTATAAAGATCAGTTGTCCTTCGCAGAGATTTACGCAGCCTATTACACTTACGACAAATACTACATAGACATAACCAAAAGGAACATCAAGACGAGGATTAAAACACATAGGGGAGGTGAGATGTGAAGAGCTCCTCCAACGTCAGGACTGTCCAGACATCTACAAGAAACATGTCATGAAGCAGACAGATTTGAAGTCTTGCAGACGTGCTCTTGGTAGACGTGCTCAAAGAACCTTGGTAGAAATGTTTTTGAATCTCTCTTCATCAGAATAACAGAATTTGAATTGAACTTGGATAGCGAGAACTTGGTTCATCAGTCGGACAACGTAATAAATAGTTAAGTACAACTAAACAAAAGCACAATTTTATTTCCACAAAGATAAAAATGGTTTTTACATAGGCAACAAACATCAGTATAGAAATGGCAACATTGATCTTTATAACTAATACGAAAGTCATAGTTTGTAAAGACGTTTTCTGAAATAAAAAGAAAAGAAAATTACACTTAATGCAACTATTATAAAACAGTTAAAACAAACAACAAGAGTGCATATTAACATCAAGAGGAATAAAACTGTTTATTTTTTGGAGCAAAGGTATAACTGCTCAAATGTGAGTATTGTATATAGAAGTTTTAAAACATAAAAAGGTGATTCAATTGACACGTTTACTGCTCTGAGACCAATATAGGATAAATTATATTTATTCTATAATTTTGCAAACAGATTTAAGCAACTAACACTAGTTGGACATATGGAAATAGGTTTGTTTGCATAATAACCTAGAAGTGTAGAATAGAATTACACGAGTGTACCACAGAACACACGATGCTAACTTTTCTATTTACAAGTTTTTGGAATGTTATACTAATAAAATCATAAATAGATTGTGGCTTGCGTCATACTTACGCTTGACCATAGTTCCAGAGAGAACTGAAATGTCGTGTAGAATGGTGTCCTAAACATAGAGACAGATTCACGAGATCATCTACAAACGAATGGATGTGGAAAAGGAACAGTAATAGAGTTAGAAGCATAGAGAGAGATTCATGAGATCTTCTACAAACGAATGGACGTCGAAAAGGAACGGCGATAGAGTTAGAAGCATACAGAGAGATTCAAGAGATCTTCTACAAACGAGTGGATGTGGAAAAGGAAAGGTGATAGTGTTAGAAACATAGAGATAGATTCATGAGATCTTCTACAAATGAAAGGATGTGGAAAAGGAACGATGATAGAGTTAGAAACATAGAGAGAGATTCATGAAATCGTCTACAAATGAAAATTTGATAAATCAAGAACTGAAAACTTACAAACATACCATATTTACTGGCATATTAATGGAATTTAAGCTTGAAATAAGTACTATGTTCTTTAACCCGAACTTCACCCGACATTTTTTTCTCGAGTTATGATCCTTCATTTCATTTTTCCGATCAGTCTTTGACAGGCTTTAATTCCGAAGCAATGCACTTGTGTACACACGTTGTCTATAAATTTTAAAAAATGTTTTCTTGTGAGGATTCATTTTCCAAAGCTTTTTGGTGTTGTTTACGAGCAATCTGTATTAATACGGTAATTTACTTTAAGATATGTCCCCACACAATTGTGCAAGCAAGGCAATTACTGAAAAACTTCTACTGATTTAGGAAATATGTCTTACGCTACATGAAAGAAAAAAACACGTAGTCATAGCAGTTATTTAATAAAGCTACTTTCGTACATATTTTAGCTAATACGAAACTACAATAACAACGGAAATATGCTATTATGCAAAACATAAAATATACAATGAAAATAGATATTATGACTTTTCCTTTTTTTAAAAATGCTACAAAAAATGTCTATCTATCGTTTCACTAAAAAGAAGTTCAAAATATTCGCATATTTAAGACAAGGTTAAGACAGCCTTTAATTGTTAATAAAACTGTAAATACTAAATTAAATAGCAAAAGCGTACAGTGAAGGTAAATGCAAGCATTTAAAAACACTATTAATGCAAAATAAAAGTCAACAACTCATTTGACACTATCTCGTACAATAACAATGGAATTATTATTATTTTTTATAACAAATAAACATTCAACTTATTTCAATATTTATTGGTAACTTCGCGACAATCTTAACAACCATCTATACCCGTCATTTGGTCTTTGAATTTTATACAAGTAATAGTCCTTTTATTAGTGGAATTCATGGCATACACAACCATAACTTGACTTTGGATTTAATACTTGTAAAGCTGTCTCCTTAATATCACATTTTCCGCTCCTCTGATTAACTTGTTCCCTCTCATAGTAACTTCGTAAGTTTACTTTTCTGTACCTCTCTTGTATAATCACTCAGTCTGTTCCATTCACACACACATATATATCTATATATATACATACATACACAGACACACAACAAACATATATATTAAATATTATACAGTCATCCAACACAAATCTCGTTTGTTCAAGAATAGACGACCGAAAACAAATGTCTAAGCTCCAATCTAATTTTTAAATCTTAGGAAAGTAATTCCGATTATTGTGCTCCTTTAAAAAAAATGCAAAATATAATTGCATTTTTCTTCAATTTCTTTGACTTTGTAATTGTTTCATTTTTTACGAATCCATTATATTATTTATCTAAAAGCAAGAACCTACTCCCTCAAATAAATAAAACCCCTCTGAGAAGACTAAGAAATCGGTAATTACATTTGTCCGAAAATCAAAATTAGAGCATAATAGTAACTCACATACACAATCCGATCAGTCACATTACTAAAATACTCAATGCATAAGTATAAGTACATAGAATGGGAAATCTTCATTTATATTATATATTCTACGCAAGTGGTAGAACTTGATTGCCCCTTGCCATTAATTAAATAACAACTACCAAGGTCCCCAACAGAGGATGGGAATCTACTTTTGGAATATGTCTGTCTACTTTCAACTATATTATAAACATAAGAAACTAATCTACTCCTGTAACGCTAGTTTACGACTAATGGCGTCCACACGAGTCTTCAAATGCGTGAAGATATCTAAAGCAAGGTCATCAACAGCTCCAAATCGTGTCTTGCTAAAACTAAATATATCTTGTAGAAATCCAAGTACTTGATCCTGAAACGAATTAGAAAATAAATTCATGAACAAATAAATGAACAATGGACAAGTAAATGAACAAGTATTAAGCGTGGTATTAGAAAAAACGTTTGACACAACAGAAAGCAAAACATTTATGCAAGAATGGAAGTTAAACAACTAAGAGTTCCATACACATAGTAAAAATACCTATTAGGATTAATCGAATATACTAGTAGTGTAATCTTTTAATAAACTAATGTTGTAAGTATGGTGAAAATACTAGGGTCCTATTAAAGTGTCACTAGGGTGAAAATACTACTTTCATATGGTATAATCTTCTGGGTAAACTCCCAAAAAAGTAATATGTTGTTCGTTATTCAAAAAAGGGTTTTAAGAACTATGGCTGGGGCCAAAATAAACGACTCGTGTAGGCCAATATTTAAGGAACTTGAAATATTGCCTTTACCCTCGCTATACGTATTTCGTATGTTACTGTTTGTTAAAACCAACATTCAGGCATTTAACGCACCAGCAACCCATAAATACGATACCAGATGTAAGGATAAAATCCTCAGCAAACAGCACTGTACTAAATTATACGAAAGAAATACAACGTATATGAGTACCATACTATATAATAAGCTGCCTCTATATCTTCGAAGGACAGAACAAAGAGGAGAATTTAAGCGATTATTGAAAACCTACCTATTATACAGCACTGCTTTTATTCTGTGAATGAATTCCTAGGTAGGTAAATGAATTTGATTATTGGTAGTATTTAAAAAGTCTATTTTTTGTATTTCTTTTATATAGTAGACGTAGTGTAGTATTTTAATTAATTCGTATGTATATGTTAGAACTATGTATGTTTATGTATTTTTATACCCTGACGAGTCTTATTTATACGCACGAATTCGTGCAATATGTATGATCATAAAGATGAAATAAAATGAATGAATGAATGAATGAATGAAAAGAAGCTTGTTCGATATCAGTTGGTACCGATCTACACGATCATCTAATATTGTCACCATTAGCCTGCAATGGTGAACAAACAGATCTTTTACATGATAAATCGCGGAAAGAACCGATTCTGTATCACACCATTTTTTAATTTTTTTTACATTCTTTGCATACCCAAAATATGTTAACGCATGCAATTCGACAATTTAAGTTACTGGGTACGCATTATCCATCAGAAAATTCAGGATTTCGATTAACTAGAAATCTTACTATGTCCGAACTGTAACTTTTATTTTATTTCTTTTTATGGTACACATCTTGTAAGATAGGCAGTTGAATTCTATTTAATATGTAAAAATGTATCACTGGGTTTATTTTCGCTTTAATGGTGTTGTCCTGGATTATCATTAGTGGTAGAACGTTGAAAAAAGGATAAGGGCCGTAACTCGTTAAGCTCTAATTTGCACAAAATAGGTTTCCGATACGGGCATACGATGTGTAAGCTATGAACATTGGACCTAGAAACTCAATCTAATTCTGTTATATGAGTAACAAATTCAAGAAGATAAACATTAATAGAACATTATCCTATATTTATATAAATGAAAATTAAAACAACGTCTGTTTGTTAACACTCAACACAAACTACTTAACAGATTTTTATAATTTCTTGCTGAAGATAATCATTAGCCAGGTAGGACTTTATTATATCACTTCAATATAGATTATCACGTTCATGGCAGTCGCGCGCGCTATGGCTGATGCAACAATAATATTTTTTTTTTCAGTTAAACAGTAACTTATGTGTATTGGCTCCAGGAAAGAAGATTTAGATGTCGTCTACTCCAACTTTTTGGCATAAATTAAGATCAATAAGAAGCGAACCAAACTCAAACAGAACTAACCGTCGTCGTGTTTTACGGGACGACACATGGAAGTTGGGCAAAAACATGCGTGGCATGCACCAGGAACATCATCAGAAATTTCTGGAAGATAAACTGGACTATAACAAGAATTTGGAAATATATCTTCCGATAAAAATAAATACAATTTTCTTGAAAACATCCAGCAACTGAAAAATCATGCAGGCTCAATGGGCTTCTTTGGCCGCTCAAATGTGACATTGTTAGTCCTCAAATAAACTCCTTTAAACATTACAAATAATTTACTTTACGGCCCCGCAAAGCGGTATTCGCTGTTAGTAACAGATATGAAAATGTCAATGAGGATTATCTGATGGAATGAAGGGATTGGAATAGATTATTATTTTTCTTTGAATAGCTCACATTTATCGTTAACTAAAGACGCAACGGAAATTCATTCACACAATATATCTGAAAGCATATTATTTATATGAACATTATTTTATTTTTCTCCTGAAGATTGATTATTTAGGTCCATCTGTTATGAAAAGTTTGCTTTTCACTAGCGACCATGTTTTGATATACTGGAAAAGACTGAACTTAATTCATGGCAGAAAGAAAGTGTGACACACATTATGACTACTAGCTATACTCTACTGATATAGGAGTAGCTTAGAAATAAAGTGTTCACCTTTGATGTACAGAAAAACAGGGTCAGTTACTGATTATGTGGATTTCATAATGAAAAAGATAGTGTTTGTCAAGTTTATCTAAGTACTCCAGTTTCCTCTTACTATGACATGAATCTAGTATTTAGTCACTGGTCACATTGATCAGCACATTGTTTAACCTGCAATGTATATTAGTTGGACGTTACTTTCACTTTCTTTACAATTTCTTATATAAAAACAATATTTAAAATAAATATTGTACCTTAAAAAAATGGCATGTTTCTCGAAGACTTTCATCTGGTCCTAAGAAACCCCAAGCCATCATTGGACTTATCTGCTCAGAAATAGCATAAAAGTGGGCCATAAAGCCATTTGGAAATTTTAACATTCTTCTCTTTGCCTTAAGAACTGACCACACGGCCGTTGTTAACGCCTGAAATAAAACAAAAGAAACACACATTACAAATAAATCATAGAAAAATATAAAAAAAGACATATATAGTAAGACATATATATACTGACATATATACCTTTAACTGCTCGTTGCATAAACATACGAGTAGGCCTATATAACAACTGGTTATCATATCGAAACTGATCTATAAAGTAATTTCTATATAATAAATTTATTTAAATTCTCTGAAGAAAGAAAGAAAACTATTAAATTTCATATGTTTATATCCAACAGTTCAAAAGAATCGTGCAAGAGAAAAAATACTTGTAATCTATACAGTAAAAAGGACCATTAAATTTCATTATCTTGATAATAGGAATATACCACCTCTCCCTTCGAAATATAATTTCCACAATTTGTACAAGTATAATTTCTGCATTCTCCTTTAAATAAAATAAATAAATAAAATAAAATAAAATGAAATAAAGCTATTATATAGGCTTCGAGATGAGCACCAGCATTTGTGAAGCTACACGTAAATGTAATGACAAATACATTGGAGTGATGAAAAGAAAAAATCAAAACTAGAATAAAAGAATATGAGAAAATATGAAACTGCAATTTCATTGTTTTTCAAACATCTAGTCACATTGAAGAGTAAAAGTTGTTCAGGATTTTAAAACAAATAAAAAGATTCACTCACGTATGAATCATTCTTTATAAATTTAAGAAACCTATTTAAAAAACCTACTCTAAATTCCGATTAAGGCCTTCTGTATAAAAACAAATACATCACTAATAAGTTGACGAAACCGTCAATCTGACAAACTTTACTAATAAGTTTTTCACCACATAATCTTCATGATTTTTCTACCGACAAGTCCAATCTATTATTGTTCAGCTGTTTTAATAATAATAATAATAATCATGCAACCAAAATATGTATATGTTCGTTTTAGTATCTGGGTTTCTTCATTTATTTGCAATGCTATATTTTCATATTTGCGAAACATTTCCAAGGACGAAGAAAAAGGAAATTCTATTTCACTAGTCTTCCAACCTTGAAAGTCTGGAGATGGTCTTCGTATGTGGACCGATGCATATTTACAGGGGCAGATTAAAGCTTTTGGGGCCCTGGAGCCAACTATTTCAAGGAGGCCCTATGTTACGAGTAATTCCAGCGTATAAATTTTCTTTGCTGCCTTCCACAGTCTCATAGGCTTACTAAAATACCGAGAACTATGCTGTAGCTCAGAGAACCCAAATTGATTTGAATAGGAACGTTTTATTGTTAAGGAGATTTGGAAAACCTCCTAGATTTGCTCTAAGTAATAACAGAGATGTTTCAAAGGAATAGTCACCACAAGCTAATAATTTGGTTTGTAACAGAGGCCCAAAATAGCTCACTCCCTCACAAAATAAGTATCGCGAAGACTCTGGAGGAAGAAGACTTAACTCTAGCAATACGGCGAGCAAAGCGAGTGAAAAAAAAAAAAAAAAAAAAAAAAAAAAAAGACATTGGTCTGAAGCCTATAATATAATAAGTTGATTACTATATTTTAGTATTAAACATAGTGATTTGGGGCCCCCTGAGCTTGGGGCCCCTGGAGCCTGGGCTCCATTGGCTCCGCCCTTAATCTGCTCTTGCATATTTAACGTAATTAACACGTCGTAATCCAAAAGAACAAGAAAAAAGTTTGTTCTTCCAAAGTATGTTTCTAATTTCTTAATGCCCTCACTAAGTACTGAGATCTTATTGGCATAAATACACAGAGGGAAAATAGAGGATATCAAATAATTACATAAAGTAATTCAAGGACCATGATGGCTCAGTGGTAGAGCGTTCACCTCTGGTGCGTGGGGTTCCTGGTTCGATCCCAGCTCGCGCCAAGTGAACTTTTCGGTGGACAAACATCGTGTTCGTGGGTTTTCTCGGAGTTCTCCCGTTTCTTTCCACTTTCTTCATTCCACCATTTCATTCAATTCTCATCATCACCGTCTCCTTTAGCTTTCACAGCACACGTGGGACGTAAAACTGAAATACTTCATTTCATTTTCATTTCAGTAGTTCAAGAACTAATGACCTACTTCTAATCAATATCCATATTCTTTGATAGAACTCTCCGAAAACTTATTTATATTCCCACACTTCGTATTAATCTTGCAAAAATATCATCCATATATTACAGACTAGCTACCTTGCACAGCTTTTTATAGTCGTCCTCTCCTTAATTATTACTTTTCAGGTAAAAGCATACCATTGTAACTTCATATGTTACAAACCAATCGTCAGATTTATTATCAGTATTATTGCTTTGTTATTGTTTATTACTCATGGTTTGTTTTGTATGGGATTGTAATATGGTATATGTCTATATAAAATAATCAAACTGTAGATATCCTTAAATAAATAAGTAAGTAAGTAAATTCACTCTATAGACAACATAAACTTAAAACTCCAATGCAGCTAATACATAAGCAACTTCTGGTCTACTTACTGTTTCTTTGAATCCGTTAGAAAGCCAGCGATTCTGAACAACTGCGGTAACTGAGGAGGGCGGAGCTTCTAGATCTTCAAAGGCGTCCATTAAAATATAATCTAAAACCACATCGAAAAACGTCATCGCCTTAACGCCTTTGGAACTTAGCTCTTGTTCCATATCAGACCAATGCCCTGTGTCGTGAAGGAATTCTAGCATGTCTTCATAGGCTATCAAGAAATCTTTTGGGTCCTAAAAATATATTAATAAAACCAACATGATTATTAAAACTCGGAATTGTATATATAGTCACTGTCAAAAGTTTGAACACTACTGATTTTTCAGAATTTTCTAGACAAAATACACTGTATCCATACAAACACCAGTTTTGCAAAATAAACATTATTATTTACATAATGAAACGAAAATACAGTTCTGTTTCAATTGCAACAAATGTACTGATGAAGATTGAAATACGAAGTGCCGATCCTTAGCCTTGACCAGAGCTTTACAAACCTCAAGAATATGTTTGATACATTTATCTAGCTTTTGCAACTCCACCAGCTTTGAAGAGTCTTTCAGAGATATTCAGTATCCGTTGGCATGTGTTTACCAACTGTCATGTTAAGTTCATTGCACAAGAGCTCAGCGGGTGACAAACTGTGGGACTGTGGCGGCTTTCTATTTTTGTGATGATATGAGCCTTTTTCTTCCAGATAATTGCTGCATAATTTGGGAGAATTTTGGGATTGTTATCCTGTTGAAGTACAAAGTTACAGCCCAAAATTCGCCTTCTTAATGGAATTGCATACCTCACTTAAATGTTGTGGTATACATTTTTGTCAATTATTATGTTGATTTGATTAAAATCACCAACTTGATTGCCCGTAAAACAACCCCACACAAAGACATTACCTTTTTTCGTGCTTTACCGTAGGGATCAAAACACTTTTCGGAAAGGCGACCACAAACATCTGACGTTGAGAACCGAAAAGTTGAAATTTAGGTTCGTCGGTACAGAGTATCCTTTTCCATTGTTTATCGGTCCAGTCTTTAAGTTTTTGCCCCAAAATACTTTTTTTGTAATGTTTCCAGCTCGGAATGATTTTGTTACTGCAATAACACCTCCAAGATCACATGATATACATTCGCACCCAATTTTACCCATATACAACATGACTGAATAGTACACACGAAACTGTTCTTGGCAATAAATAGACAACTACTAATAAGGGTTCATACAAACAGCACCAGATGTATTCAAACGATGCATCACCAGACAAAACGTGACGTTAGTTGTCTGTTCATTATTTATTTGTTTACTGCAAAATAATTTTCCTCAATAAATGTGTCTTAATGTAATCAGGATCATGCATTGTCACATCCTTGTATGAACAATGTTTATTATTTTGCAAAACAATACCAATAAACAAGGTTTTGCGTTTTGTATAGATACAATGCCTTTCAATTGGAAAATATTGAAAAATCAGTAGTGTGCTAAGATTTTTGACAATGACTATTTTTAATTAGTACTTCTACAATTACTTAACGTATTTAAATATATTTCCTTGTATATATTTTGTATTTAATATTGTAACGGACTCCTAATCCATTCCAGTTCTTAAGTAAATAATGTTATTTCATTTGTTTTTCGTTTAGTGTTATATATTTTGTACTTTTCATCAAGTTCCTTACTATTTTCTGTATTTATTCTCATTATTTGATTAACTTTACAATGAAGTTTCTAATGTCATTTTCGGTGTTTGCAACATCTAAAAATGATTGGTAGCGAAAGACACAAAATTTATCGCCTGTATTTTTTTGTCTTCATATTCAAATTCTTTTGGATTGGATTTTGAGTTTAGCGTCCCTTTCAGCAGCGAAGCTATATCTGAGACATGGACCTACTGATTAACGTAGAATCCGAAACACATGATCTTCTGCTGGGAATCGAACCCGGGTCTCCCACGCCAGAGGCGTGTACGCTAACCGCTTAACCACGACGGAGCTCTCGAAATTCTTTTATTTCTTGTAACAAAGTATACATGAAACTTCTGTTACAAACAATACATCACAGTAACGACATTTTCCAATATTTAAGTTACATTACAATTACAACAGAACGCTTATATCTGATGAAAATTATGTATAGAAAGGATTCTGATTGGATGACTGCACAAACTACGATGCAGCATTAGAAGACAGTGGATCGACCCCGTAAATTTGGAGCATTGCCTAACATCGAATCATCTGAAGAATACGGTAATTGTATGTACTTATCCTTTGTTATCTTATACCAGTTTATTCGCATTTGACAAGAAGAGTTTACCGATGCAAACACCACAGTAGCAGCAAATTTTTAAAACAAATCTATCAATTATGTTTCGAGGTTAGTCATCTAAGATAATGAGGGTAAGGTTATGATCATCTTGTTCAAAGGAAACTAATGTAAATGATATAATTGTTGCGTCTAGATATAACTTTTTTATTTTATTTATTTATTTTTTTGCGTGACTGAGACAACAGTTACAGTTATTATTATTATTATTATTATTATTATTAGTAGTAGTAGTAGTAGTAGTAGTAGTAGTAGTAGTAGTAGTAGTAGTAGTAGTAGTAGTAGTAGTAGTAGTAGTAGTAGTAGTAGTAGTAGTAGTAGTAGTAGTAGTAGTAGTAGTAGTAGTAGTAGTAGTAGTAGTAGTAGTAGTAGTAGTAGTAGTAGTAGTAGTAGTAGTAGTAGTAGTAGTAGTAGTAGTAGTAGTAGTAGTAGTAGTAGTAGTAGTAGTAGTAGTAGTAGTAGTAGTAGTAGTAGTAGTAGTAGTAGTAGTAGTAGTAGTAGTAGTAGTAGTAGTAGTAGTAGTAGTAGTAGTAGTAGTAGTAGTAGTAGTAGTAGTAGTAGTATTACCTGCGTGGTTTTGATGGTTCAAGAAATTTATACCCATATATTTAAATGACGTTCCCGTTTCCAACTGCTACTGTTATTCGTATATCCTATTTTGTTAAATACTCTAAACACGAATAGGTTGAGCTATAAAACAAATAAAACAGTTCGAAAGTGTTCATGGATATGGCTTCCATTCTGCTTCCAATTATTATTATTTTAATACATCTCATTCCATCTGGAGATCACCTCATTCGAGTCCAGTATCTGCTTTTGTGAAAGGTACTGATTTTCCGCAAAGGTTAAAAAATCTCCCTTATTGCGACTGAATGCCAACATGTGAGGTAGCAGCAGCAGTTAGTAATTATAAATTATTATTATTATTTTAGTTTGCCAACTAATTTGCGGTTACACAAATATTAATGCTCAAATCTAAATACAGTTATGATTTGTTAATGGTAGTTGCTTAATATAATTTAACGTTAAAGCTTGTTAAATATTGCACTGTCCTAAAGATAAAAGGTAACAACTGTCTGTAGTTTATATAACGTTCATCTTGCTTAGTTACTAAATTATATTGTGTTTGACATGGAATAAACATTGGATTTTATATAAGTAAATACAATCTTATTTACACTTAAAACGGCTCTTGTTTTAACAATAAAGAACAAAGCACGTTGGTATTCAGCATTATCACTATCTATTTTCAAATAAGAGCAGGCACGTATCGAAAGCAGCGGAATGGCGATTGATAACTATTAGGAATTAGTATTACTCACAGACTCAGATGATTTTGTATTATAAATAGATATCTAATTTTAATATAATGTCTTGTTCTTGTCATGTTCGGTGTCAAAGTATACAATTGAATCATTTTATTAGCATATGCTGTCCTTTTTATCGTCCAAACCTCTGGTCAACTCTACTTGATAACACAAAATATTTAATTTACAATAAATATATAAATGTATTGTTATAGTTACAAAGGCTGTGACACATTTATTCTGCTCACTTACATGCACGTTTTTCTTAATCATCATTTTATAATCTTAAAAAAGAAATATATGATATAAACGATGAAAGGGTAAGTTTATATAATGATAAATAATTGTTTGAAATATGATTGGGTTGAAAGTGCTCACAAATATGAGAATGTCCTGTACGTAGTTAGGGAAGTAGCATGTTAAAATAAGATATAGAATTATGATGAATGTTTCAAGTTGAGTTTATGATATGAGTTATAAGAAGATATTGAAGTATAGAATATGTGTTCTAGTAGTGGAAATGTAAAGAGGATTTGTGGTAGTTAAAGAGTGCATTGGGTACAGATTAAGAGTAAAGATTTATTGGAAACGCAAGTATAAGATTTTGATTAGCTGAGAATTTTACAATCTGGCGCAGTCGTTGGTAGGGTTTAAAGCATAAGAAAGTTTCGCTCTTAGGATGGCAATGTTACCTAATTTGCCTCCTTTTAATTGTAAAACAGATAAAATTCAAAGTTATTTGGAAAGGTTTGAACATTTGTGTATTGCCACGCAGATTCCAGAGGATAGAAAAGTTCCATCTTAATTACTATTATGGGAACTGATGCGAATGAGCAGTTATGTTCTATTTGTTGGCCTTCATCTCCTACGAATAAGTCTTATGGAGAGGTAGTGGCAGCGTTGAAAAACTATTATGCAGCCAAGGTTAATGTGATATCCGAAAAATATATCTTTCGGATATCACATTAACCATGGCTACATAATAGTTTTTCAACGCTGCCACTACATCTTCATAAGACTTATTCGTAAGAGATGAAGAAAAGAGAATGAAAAAAAAAATATTTTTCATTCTCTAAAGCAAAAGCAGTATCAGAATATCACGAACTTTGTCTTAGAATTAAAAAAGCAGGTTACCTTTGGCGATTATTCATGCTGTTTAGAAGACAATTTACGTGATCAATTTATTTTTGGGATTGCGGATGAGGCTCTAAGGCGCAAACTTTTAAATACCAAGGATTTAACTTTTCAAGCTGCTATTGACATGGCCTTAACAATGGAAGCTACTGAACAGTTACGTTTGTTTAAGTCACATTCAGGCAACGAGGTTAGTTGAATTCATGTTCGAGTAAGAGTTCTCGGAAAAGTTCTGATCAACCTTCGTGCAATTCTTCATCTGACCGTTCTTCGTCAAAGTCTATCTCTAGTTGTAAATTTTTAAAGCTAAAACATAGAAGAGGTGCACGTCCAGCATGGGGACAAAAATGTTTTAAATGTGGCAGGTTGAATCATTTCGCCTTAGCTTGATTTAATACATTTTGTGCAAACAAGGTTAGGCAAGATTCACCTGGGCAAAATGTATTTGTTTCTAATAACGTACAAATACCGACAGAACAGGAAGAAATTGTAAATTTTGCAAATATGATGAGATTGGATTCAATTTCATATAATTTTGTTAAAGAGGATCGGTTCTCCAGTATTAATTCAGAACCCAACATTTTAAATATTTTGTTTTTAGATCAACTGTGTTCAGAGGCAATATCTTCGGAAGAGGTTAAAGGACATAAATCGAACTATCAACAGGCTGAAGGAGGGGAAAGCAGTACGTCAGATCGGAATTCGAGTAATCCTATGGAGGTGCGGACCATGAATACTATATTCTCTGGAACAAATCAATTTGATATTAACCCTAAAAGAAGAAATTCGATAAGAAAATGGTGGCATAATAGGTGTGTAAAACAACAAAGTGAGGATGGGAAGCGTTTCATGTCAATGGATTCAGGAAATGTTGAGAAGGATAGGATGCAACCGAACCTAGAATTAGTTATTAGTCAAATGATGGAACAGCAAAAGAAAATGCAAGCACAAATTGAATTTTTGTTTGATGGATAGAGCAGAAGAAAGAAAATATCCAGTAATTTAAAGTAATGCGAGTTTAGATATAGGATGTGGATTCAGAATGTTATTTGAATATTGTTTTAATGTTAGGTTAGTTTCTGATGAAGTTTCAATTTTGTACACGGGGGAGAATTGTTGGAAATACGATTGAGTTAAAAGTGCTCACAAATATGAGAATGTCTTGTGCGTAGTTAGGGATTATGATATAGAATTATGATGGATGTTTCGAGTTGAGTTTTGATATGAATTAAAAGAAGATATTAAAGTATAGAATATGTGTTCTAGTAGTGGAAATGTAAAGAGGATTTGTGATAATTAAAGAGTGCATTGGGCACAGATTAAGAATAAAGATTTATTGGAAACGCAAGTATAAGATGTTGATTAGCTGAGAATTTTACAATAATAGATATGACAAAAACCGGTATTCACAGCTTTCAGGAGGTAGTTATGCTAAATCTACCATCACACGTAATAAGGAGTGTGATTGAATAAAGAACTCACCAATACTGCGCTGTAGATTTTATCTTTTAAATTATTTCAACAATCTACGACCTTCTTCGTGAGTCGAAAAATTCACGTAACTTGGAGTTGGTATCGACGAATTCATGTAACGCAAAAGGAAAATAAATTCGGCAGGTGCAGCACCGGTAAGTAGGCTATTTATTTACCATTATACGATTGCTTTTTTTATTTAAGAAAAGGTAAAAACATACTTATTTGATCACAAGACAACACGATGCAACTATGGGTTTTAATGAATTATCATCATAATAGGTAGTTGCTTATCCATGAAACGAAGTACTAGCCATAAAATACTAAGCAAAAGAAATATTTGAAAACCACTGTATACATTTAGGAATTTCAAATTAAAAATTCTAAAGTGTGAATTATATGGAAGAAAAGACTAAGTCAACATATCTATAAATACGCGTAACTCTTGGTTGCGGAATGGAATGAATTACTAGTATGAGTAAAACAATTTTTTAAAAGTTTTTTTTTTTCTGCTTTAAAAGAATAACATGTGATTTTTGTTCTAAATATATTTCTAGTATTTTGAATATTTACGCCTTAATATTTACTGAATTTCACTACAGGAATTTTATAGGATGTTTGCCAAACATTAAAATTGATTTTCATCTTACTTCAGCACAAAATCATGCTAAAAATGAGCATGCCATATTACAGGGAAAATTACTTTAATCATTCTTGAATATGAACTATCAAGCAAAAACATTTTTCCCAGTTTGTATAGCTTGGATATTAAGTTGATACTTTAAATTTCTCTGTCATACTATGAAGACATCTATTTAAATTTGGTCGTTTTTAATTTGAAAGTGTTATATGAGAATAAAGTACTTAACGCAAACCACTTGGGACACCCAATATTATATGAATGCCGTTCATTCTAGTTTTGGAAGTTTTTTGGCTTAATTAAAACATGTCTGATTACGGCAATAATACAATGCTGAAACTGTAACAGTATTATTCATTAAAAGTTATTTGCTTGATCAGGTTTTAATTTGCAATCAAGGCAATTTTATACATATATAGGATGCCCGTAAAGTCCCATTAACATTACAACCAATCTTAACTTCAAATGGTGCCTCACCAATTTCTGGTTGTCGTTAGTGAATATCGACATGTGTCGGCATCAGAATGTCAAAGCGATATTTTACCTCTATTCATACACGCTGCAACATGTAAACACCACCAGCGTCAATGATACGCCTCTGAAGTACAGTAACAACCTAGACAGGGACTGGGAGAAAACCCTTGTGGTGGAATCGAGAAATCGAGTTCGAATATTCTGAACTTATAGACCAATTTGGGTAACATATAGATGACTGCAATTCCTTTTCTCTAGTAAAGTATTATCTGGCTTTTCTTCCCTTATTTTTCTGATTGTACATGTAACTTTTTGGGTGAGGGAAAAATGACTGTTGTTAGAAGGGATTGTTTGACGCGTGAAAAATAGCTTAATCGGAAAACAAAACTGTTTGTACGTGTTCACTGTCTTCACTGATTTTGTTCAACATGAAACAGGCAAATTAAACACGCAAAAGGTAATTCAGCTTGATTACTTGGATGATTTTAATTTTATAAACATGAAGATGTAGCCGCTTATGCTGGGTCTTATTAACAGTTGTCTTTGTTACTTTTAATTCTGGTGAGCCAAGACCGTCTTTTAGGGTTAAGTTGAAATTCAATTTGCATATTATTAAGTCTCTTGTGACACTCTTGGTCGTCCACTCTAGAGCAGGCCACTTACAATACATATCATCTTCAAATTCTCTATCCACCTAAGAACACTTAACTTAGAGATAGGATCATGTCATATTGACAATGAAAGTTTATCAGTACGGTAATTAGCGAATTGATCTCTGCATATCACAGGATACACCAAGCCTTCACACATAGGGTCACAAGATACACTGAGTCTTCACATATAGGGTGTCATTTACTCTCTGAAGAGACACCAAATGAAACTGGAAATTAGAGGCATAAACAAAAATTAATGAATTGTAGTACGGAAGTCTACAGTCCTGTATTCATATTTGGAATAAACCCAAGTATAAAAAAGCCTTAATTGCAATTAGATTCTCTAACTTCATTAATATTTTCCAAACACACACACATAACTCTCACCTTGTCAGCATATAGCATCATATCTGTTAAAATCTGTCGACCTGCGTCAGCAAACCACACCCATGTAGCGTCCTCTTTAAACAGGTACTGGAAACCTAACCGTATGCAGTGAAGTTTGGCCAAGTATTCGACATCCGATGAACAACGAACCATTTCAGTTCTAAGGCACCTGAAAGTACGATATATTGCAAATGAATATATATAGTAATGTAGAAGAGACGCATTAATTTCAATTATTATGCACACTCCGATTTTGTTGACGTGTTACTGGGTATGCATTGTAGGAGCATTTATAAGTCAGCTAAGAAAAACACGTCTTTTTCCATATAAAGTGCCAACTGGTAGAGGGAGAGGATTGTGGCACGTTTCTAGCGATAAAAATTATCCCTGAAAGTAGCAGCATATTGCTTTATTAATAAGCAGTGCATCTGCTGCAATATGACATTTTTGATAGGGCTCTAACTTTCTGAAAGAAACGCCAAAGAAAATCATCTGTGATCCTTGCACAAATCTAAAATCACAGTAGTAACATTCCATGAATCACTGGACAGGCCATTATTGAGCTGAATTGAGTGAGTTTGAGTTTAGCGCCCCTTTCAGCAGCGAGATTATATGAGACGTGGACCTACTGATTAACGTGGAATCTGAACCACATGAGCTACCACCGGGAATCGAACCCGGATCTCCCACAGGCCATTGTTCTTTGCATATTCTAGTCTCGCTGCTGAAAGGGACGTTAAACTCAAAATCAACTCAAATCTTTGCATATTGGTGAGCTCTATTCAGTATTCTCGGATGTGCAATATGGATGCATATATTTAACACATAAATTTCCAAGATACTAGTTTATCAAATATTTTGCAAAATAACTAATGTTATCAACTCAATATTATTATCAATTTTTAGAAAATGTATTCTTTACTCAGTTATCTTAAGTACTCTTTTGGTAATTTTAAAGTCAGTATTTCTGTAAGATTTAAGAAAGGGTTCTTCATACGATATATAAGTATAGTGTGATTATAAATGATTCATCTGGTTTCAAAGGATTGCATTAAAGTCATATCGAACATATGTAACAGTATGACTGAAACTTGAACAGTATCTGTATATTTTCATATATCATTCATTATTATACGACATATTTTTTTTTTTTTATTACAGTATTTTCAAACGCAATAAATCATTTATAATCAGTCTGTATATTGGTTTGAAGGGAGAATGTATTGGTGACACGTGTATATGGAACAGAATGCGAAGAAAAGTTGCAGAGAGAAAAGCTATAAATTCGGAAAGAGAAAGAAAATGAAAAGATAAAGAAATCCCAGCATAGAAAATGTAAGTCAAAATAAAAAGTACTTAGATGAAATTATATTTATGAATAAAAACATACCGAAAAAGCTACATATAGACACTTAGCTTTCAGGACTGAACGGGTCGTTATCAGTCTTGTTATCAGCAACACTGAATGTAGTAAATTAATATTACGATGGGAGAACTGAGGCAAATAAAGGTCAAAGTCTAAATAGGTTATCAAAATAGAAGAAGATAGTACAGAGAAAGAGGCATGATCCGAAACCATTTCGGGGAAACATTCAGAAACAACACATAAAGTCAAGAAATCGAGAACGTGGAAGCACCGATAAGAAAGGAAAGCAGAGACAAAGAAGTAGTAAAAAAGAAGGAAAAAATGATTCAACAAACATCAGGAGATCCTCTAAAGAAATAATTCACATAAATATTTAGAATCCTGCAATTCTTGAAATAATATATTGCCACATGTATAAATATATTAAGTTGCCTCTCAACTTAATAAAATTCCAGCGTTTTAAATATTGGTTAATTCGGTTATTTTCTATCTATACTCGAATGCTAAGCCTTTCCTTAATAGTTTTTTTTTTTCGAGATACAAAATCCCTACAAAAAAAAAAAAAAAAAAAAAAAAAGACGGGCAACAGATTGTGACATTGAAAATGGCATGATTAATCATCAGTGCTGATTCTTCGTTTTCCGATAGCTCTTTTCCTTCTTCAGATACAGGACGTTACAGAAAGATAGAGAAGTCAAAACAATGAAAACCGTAGGATACAGTGCACTATATACATGCAGATGAATTGATGAACGAAAAAAAAGTCATTATATTAAAATTGGTCGAGTAAATCGAGTAAGCTACTTTCAAATGTAATGTCCATTTATCGACAGTGTTTATTCTCGATAGCGCTTACATCAGATAGACAAGCGAACATACAACTGAAACAAAATGACCGAGTTAATCCAGGATACTCATTCGGAATCTGAAATTAGTTCGTAGATCGGTGTTTTCGTTCTCGAGGCTGTTACATAAAAACGAAAAGCGAATAGGCCATGGCATTAAAATTGAGGTTGCTGATTTTTAGTGCTTAGTCCGTTTGTCGACAGTTGTTTTCATTCTCGAATATAGGATATTGCATACACGCAGAAGATGGACAGATCATGATATCGAAAATGACTGGTTAAACTGACGATGTTGATTCCGAATATTAAGTCTATCTGTTGATAGCTTTCTTTTCTTTTTCTTTTTCGAAATGAAACCTGTTAGATATAAATCATGATATTGGTAAATCGACTGTATTAATTCCGAATATTTACGTTTCAGAGGTATACTGCGTGACAAAAAAGTGCAAAATATGCCTTTTTACTTTTAAAAACTAAAGGACCGATTTGGTGTTTGGTTTGTCCGTCGTGAGATAGTTGTCTATCTATCTCTCTATAATGCCATATTTTTGAAGAGCTATCGGAACGCGGATATGAAAATCTATTTCATTGTTTCATATCACAACTGTTATTCTGACAGATATTCTGCAGACAGTGTCCCACTCTTTCTGTTTTCTCCTCTCTTGATAATATTAGACTCAGATCTGAATACAAGTTCATCCACCACAACTAATAGCTTATAGTGATACACGATGGGACTTTTTGTCTCTAGCAATCTTTTTCTTTTATTTATCCTCTTCTATACTCCGATGACAGGCTTTTCAATCTTGAGATACAAGAGTCTATATTTAGTTCCACCACTTTATTTCTGTTCATAGCTAATCATGTAAAAGTGAAAACATTCTTCTTGAACCAAAAAGTAGCGAAGTTAAATGTCCTTTTTCACGACCTACATTATTTAACTGGAAAATCTGCATCCATCCGCAAAGTGTAAAACATTTCATATCATCGTGTCAATGCTCTGCTCAAAGGCAAGTTCTAAGGAATTTATCTAACATAGCTACGAGGGCCATTACTAGGTCAGACAAAGGCTGCCCAGTTCTTTTCCATTATGGTTCCAAAAAATATGGTAAACTGGAACTTAAGTAACTTAGTAGAAGGACAGTTTATGTATACGGATTAGAGATAGCACTATACAAGACTGAATTCCTAAGGCTGGATCCAGCGGCGTATTTAGATTTTTGTTTCGAGGGAGGGGGGCTATGCACAACACACGAACAAACACTTATACTTCTCCTTTTGGGTACGGCAAATTTTAATGAAGTTTTGCATATAACTAACTAACTAATTCTATGGCCTACGAAACACGGAGGTTCAATGCCGCGTTCACAAAAGCTCTCCACTGATTTATATCTTTAGCCAACTGGATCCAGTTTCTACTTTGTATTCCTATTTCTGCGAGATGCATCTTAATACTGTCCTCCCATCTGCGCCTAGGTCTTCCTAATGGTCGTTTTCAGATTGATCTTCCAGTCAAGACTTTGAAAGCGTTTCTACTTTCTTCCATACTAGCTACATGACTGATCACCTAAGCCTCCTAGACTTGATGACCCTAACAATGTTTGGTAAACCATATAAATTATGTAGTTCCTTGTTATGAAGTTTCCGCCATTCCCCATTCCCGTTCCTCTTGGGTCCGAATATTCGTCTCAGAATCTTGTTCTCAAATACTTTTAGTCTACGTTCCTCCCTCAGAGTAAGCGACCATGTTTCGCAACCATACAGAACAACAGGCATGATTTATCGTTTTATATATTTTAAGCTTCAAATTCCTCGACAATTCGCGATGACAAGAGATTTTGAACCGAATAGTAACACGAATTCTCTGCTTTTAGTCGACATTTAATTTCTTCTTGAATATGATTTTCGTCTGTTAATATTGATCCTAGATATTTGAAAGTATCCACTTTATCAAAAGTAATATTTGATATTTTAACGCATTCATAATTTGCCATATTGCGGTCCCGACCCACTTCCATGTATTTAATTTTCAATGATTTACTTCTAAACCCATGTCCGTGCAAGCGTTTAATAAGATCTTTGCATTTCTTGGTATTGTTCTTCTATCATCCCTTATTAAATTTACATCATCAGCATATGCCGTAACCTGATGAATACCGTTCAACTCTAGGCCTAGTTGCTATCTTCGATTTTCCTTATAGCGTATTCCAGAACGAAGTTGAATAATAATGGCGACAACGTATCTCCTTGTTTCTGGCCATTTTCGACGTGAAAGCTCGTGGACAAAAAAATTTCTACCCAGACTTTACTTTGGGATTAATTAGCTATCTCGGTATTCCAAGTTCTGTAAGAGCGTTGTATAATGTTTCTCTCCTAACCGAGTCGTAGGCCTTTCTAAAATCAAATAGTTGATGTACTGGGGTATTGTATTCCCACTTCTTTTCGAGTATTTGGCGAATGGTAAATATTTGGTCGATAGTTGATCGATTTCGTCTAAATCCGCACTGATAATCTCCAATAATTTCATCTGTGTATGGGGTCAATCTTGCCAATAGAATATTTGAAGGGATTTTATAGGATGCTGACAGAAGAGAAATGCTTCGATAATTATTACCGTCAGTTTTGTCGCCTTTTTTGTGAATTGGAAAAATGATTGATTCTTTCCACTCTTGTGGCAATTCTTCCTTGTTTCAGATAAGGAGGATGAGTTTGTGTATCTTGTTCCACAATTTTTCGCCTCCAGCTAAAATTAACTCAGCCGGAATTTCGTCTACACCCGGAGATTTGTGTTTCTTTAATTTCTTTATAACGGTTTCTACTTCTATTCGGTTGGGTTCTGGAATACGGTTCTGCGGTGTGTATCTCCTTTTCTCCACGCACATTAGTTTTTGGCTGCGTGTTCAGCAAATCGTCAAAGAAATATTTCAATCTATTTAAGATGCTATCTGTATCCGTCAGAACTGTTCCGTCAGCTTTCTTTAATATACGTATAAGCACGAGGTTGATAGCCTTTCTTAAATTCGTTGATCCCCTTATATATGTCCCGAATGTTTTTATTTTTACTATTACCTTCAAGTTCCTTAATCTTAGCTTTCAAAAAATCGCGTTTCTTTGTTCTAAAAGTTTTGGAAGTTTCCCGCCTGAAGTCTACGAAATTTAGTGTTGTTATTTCATTCGGATTTTGTAGGCAACGTTATTTTGCTTATTTTCTCTTCTCTGTTAGTTTAATGCATTTCTGGTCGAACCATGGTTTGTTCCTACGTATTTCCGAGTGTCCCAATTTTTCTTTTGCTGAAATTTTAATGCTATCTCTAATTTTAATCTAAGTATCCTCAACACTACTGCAATCCGAATCTTCTAAAACCAAAACTCTATTCGAAACTTCAATATTGTATTCTTCTCTTACCTGGCTCTCTTCTATTTTCTTTAAATTAAATCTCTCCGTTTTCGACATTGAATATTTCCTTTATTCAACGATAGTCTCTCTCTTATTATAGTTGCTAGCAGATAATGACCAGTGTCACAATCAGCCCCTCTAAACGACCGGACATCAATTATGCTAGACTGCCTTCTTCTATCTACTAAAACGTGATCAATTTGATCGTTTGTTTTTCCGTCTGGTGATGTCCAAGTGTATTTATGAACGTCGCGATGTGGGAATTTTGTACTCTTCACGATAAGGTTTTTGGATGTTCCAAAGTTCACGAGTCTAACACTGTTGCCATTACTTTCCTTATGCAGACTTTCGTTTCCTATAATCGGTTTGAAATATCCTCTCGTCCTACCTTCACATTGAAATCCCATAATAGAATTTTCATATGGTATCGCGGGAATTGGTCAAATATCCGTTCTACTTCTTCGTAAAAACTGTCTTTTATATCGTCATCCTTATATTCTGTTGGGGCATGTACATTTAAAATAATAATATCACACCCCCGACCCTTAAAAGTAATAAAAGAAAGTCTGTCGGTAACAAATTCAACCCGCTTAATTGTTTGTAATATTCGTTTATGAACGAAAAACCCTTTTCCTAATTAGTGATTTTTATTTCCTTCCCCGTAAAAGAATGTAAAATTTCCGGAATCCATAGATCCATTTCCTTCCTGAACTCCTACTAGGTTCATCCTGTATTTCTCTAACTCACTCGTTAAGGATTTTAACGCGACTGCCCTATAAAGACCTCTTATATTCCATGTTCCAAATCCCATGTCCATTTTCTTTTGTTGAGGTCGTGCCAAGTCCTTGTCCGAGACTTTTGTGAATGTTTCTGAACAAGTGCTTTTTTTTTTTTTTTTTTTTTTTTTTTTTTACAGGATGAGGTTCTTACTTAGCCTTACCCAAACCCCCAAGCTGAAGGACCACTCCTTGTCGTCTGTCCGCGATTGCTTATTCAACATATTCGCAGCTAACCTCTATATCCAGAGGCCTTCTTCTCGATCCGCAACCTGAGGACGCGCCATGCCGTGGTGACAGGAATTTAATTCGGTGTGTGTGTGGGGGGGGGGGATTAAGCCCGATAGCCACTTCCCTAAATACGCCACTGGCTGGATTACACAGTCATTCACTTATACGCGTCAACTAATATTCCTCCAGTATAAGGCACTTTGACTTTCTATGTTACGAAATTAGGTCCTTGAAGTAATAACATATAGGTAACAATAAAAAGTTTAGAAGAGAAAGAAATTTATTAGAAATGAATAAAATAAGTAGTTATGAGTTGGTTAATGGGTAGTCAGCTGGTGGTTAATGGGTGCTTTTATATACAGGAATAAGCTTTTCGTATGTCCGTTGAAATGTAACTACCGAGAACTTCTTTTACTATAGGCTGCAATAGATCGTTGCTATTTCTTTCCATGTTTTAAAGCCAAATTGAAAGGAATTTAGTATCTAAGGGCTTCATTTTATCCTATTACCTTCAAAGTTATTTAACTCCGAAGTATTGTCTCTATTGTAGACTTTTAAAGAGTAATGAAGGTAAGATTGTTATTTAAAAGGCAGCTTAAAAAAGATACTAGGAAAGAAGGAAACCTTACAGATAACACACAATCATCCTTGTTATCTATACTACTTTGAAAAAGTTTACAGCAGATAAACGAAGTATAATTTTTCACGTTTTTAATCTTCATTGAACTACGAAGTTAGTATAAATTTAGTACTTTTAGGTCAATAAAAGCCAACCTGAGAATTAGTTTTTAAAAATAAGTATTTAAATTGTAACTTATTTTTCGAATCAAAGTATAAATTTAGTACTTTTAGGTCAATAAAAGCCAACCTGAGAATTAATTTTTAAAAATAAGTATTTAAATTGTAACTTATTTTTCGAATCAACTTAACATTATTGTGTTATTAGAGTAGTAACAATGTATGACATTGAAATACATAATTGATAAAAAAAATTAACTGAATTTTTTACATTGCACTCATAAACATTATTTTTACCTGCAAGGAATACCACCATCTTCAAATTGTTGCAGTGCTGAATGGTACAGTGGCAAGCTATCGACATCTGGAAAAATTTCCGAGAATTCTTCGAATTCTTTTAAGTCAGCGATCTGTAACAAGCATAATTTTAGAGATCTATATATAATCTTATTAAATGTGGAATATCATACAAAATATATTTCATCATTATGTTTTTCTAATCATTCTCCACAGACTCACAGTTTAAAAATTAGGGAAATCTGAATACAATTTGGGATTCTAAAAATACTTTATTTACAAAAGTTTATAAAAAATAAAGAAAAACTTCTAATATTCTTGCACTCTCATGAAATTATTTGCAATCCTTTAAGCTTCAGTCTGATATTTCTCGTCTCATCAGACTGAACTGCTTACGGTAAATTATCTTTCATAAAAGAAACTATGAGGAGCACAGCAGGAGAGTGAAAATTGCAAAACATACAGCGAAGAAGTATTAAAAATTGCATATTTCGTGAATATTCTTGTACATTCAATCATAACTTCAAAAAAGCTCCTAGAAATTTTTTACTGGCTCTAAAAATTCAATGCAAGGATATATCTCGCAGAATGCAGAACGTAAACAGAAGGTGAAACTCGTCTGTTAAAAGAAATTGTCTTCTTGACAGAGAGAAACAATACTGTAAACGTTTGCTGTTTTTAGGAAATTAACTAACAAAAAGTTAACAACTTTTGCACCTCTTTAAAGTATAATAATGAATACCTATGTAAGAAAAGATACACACAAAAGAAGTGACTAAAAGTTTGTGTACGATAATTTTTATTATGCTCAGAATGACGAATGTTGTAGCAATGGAGATATTTAAATCTACCTAATTTTATATTTAAATCTAATAGTAAATACATGTATAAACTACAACATACTGACGTAAGAGAACGAAAAAGCTTTATTCTTGGGCCTCTATTGATTCTTGTACGCAGCTGTCAATGAAGATGAATTGATTCTGCATGCATATCAATTCAAATATCAAATAAGTCCTAAATCTTCATTAATATAAGCAAAATAGAGAAGAAAAAGCATGTCAAGTAAGGAATTAAATGAAAAGAGACAATTAATGCTAAATACTTTTCAAAAAATGTATTGTAATATATAAGAATGAAATGAAAAATTAGTATCCTTCTGATACGTAAAAAAACAATTGAACTTGAAGAAACGGCTAAATCCCTTGACTCGTAATGACTGATAACTTATCATGAATATAAATCAACTACGCGATAATTATCTTTCGTATCATACATCTTTTTACTTCATCCCTATTTTCCACCCCAAATAAACTCTAAATGTTGTTCATCTACTAGGTATAACCTATTTTATTTTATAATGAAAATTGGTATATCGGAGATTAAAAACAAAACTTCGCAATTCTAAAAGAAAATAATAATTAAGTGTAATTCAAATTGCACGATTTGTAAGAGCTATTCACAAAATTAAATATAAGTGCTATATATATATATAATTTCTAAGCTCATTAGAAAGTAAAATGAAATAGGTTCTGCTTGGACTGATTAAGTGAATACTTAAAATAATAAAAGATTAAATAGAAAATAAAGATCAATACAAATTCTCCGCAATATATATATATAAAGAAATTACAATTTCTTCGACTTCGTTGTTTAAAAATAATTATAATAAGTGCAATTATTATCATCATTTTTCTCTAGTTTCGACTTATAATCCTTGGTTATGTTTTTAACTATCAAGTTACTATCTCCGGTACGTGTCTGAGCATTCTGTTGATTTTAGTGAATCAACCCTACAGATAAAATTTATTTTATACATATTTATTTGAAATGTATAATTAATTTTGAGATCATCATGGATAAAAATTCCAAGAGTTTTAATTTCGTTTGTTTAACAATTTTTAGCTGCAAGATGAAAAATTAAAGAAGTTATTTTAAAGAAAGGTTGAACCATACTGATAAAGTGAGTTCTTAGTTTCCACAGATTCTCTATCCTCATCAATATGCCATTAACAATTCAATACACATTGCACAGTTAAGAGCTTTTACAGTATGCATGCACATTAAAACTTAGTTTAATAAACTAAATGTTAAACAGAAATTTTTGTTCTTGCTGAGACTCTCTCTTTGCTACTAAAAAAATAGAATTAATTATAAAACATATAAGAATTTATTGATAAAAAATACTTACTTGATACTGCGATGAACGTATATGTTAGCAAAATGACAAGATTAATTTGGATGTTACATCTTTATTTAGTTACTTATGCATAAACATGCAAATCAAAATTTGGTTGTAGTACAGATCTTACAAAAATCTTGAGAGAGTAAAAAATACATATACATATATGACTAAGAAATATTCATGAATTTAAATCAGTTTTAAATATACATTTTGAATGAAATTTAGATAATTTTATCTGAAGTAGATACAAGTGAAATGTAAACCAAAGAACCATATTTTAGAAACTTCTGACAGATTCGGATCTCTGTACAAGCAAGAGTTCCTTGACCTGTAAAGTAATTGTTTCTATAAATAACTTGCATGTGAATTAGAAATGAAAAGTTTACTATATATTTACATTAACTGAAATCTACCTAGTTAACGCTAACCTTAAGTTAAATCACGATTTAAAAGTTATACAATATTGCTAGAATTGTCTATATATTAACTCTGATTCATTACGCACAGAAACTGTGAAAATAAGTCGCTTACTTTATTTAGAATTCCTGCAATTGCTTATATACTGTAGGTTTCATCTATTCTGTTCAGCAGATACCAGCAGAAAAAGAAAAGTTCAAAATCTCTGCATCGTGATATGGAATTACAGGATTATTTCGATATTATTCGACATTATTAGGTTTTTATAAAAATCTTTCCCTCGAATTCATAGTAGGAGTACAAATCCGTATAAGAAAATTATCAAAATTTACTTTCTATGAATGACACATTTTTATTCCTGGTAGACAATATGGAAAACAAGATTTGTGAAGTCGTCAAAAGAAAAATGATTTGCCTAATTTCAAAAACTGGCATCCATGCATTGATTTTTTTATTATTTTTATTTTTATTTTATTTTATTTTATTTTTTATTTTATTTTATTTTATTTTATTTTATTTATTTATTTTTTTTTTTGAAGACGCTTACTACTTTAACGTTGCAATTTTTGATACATTACGCCCTTCTCTTCACAAATTTAAGAGTTTTATGGTATTAAGATGTTCAGAAAGCGAGAAGATAGCACTTTCTCTCGGTCTTCTTTTGTGATTCAACCTGCTACTCTATGTGACTCTTTACGATGTTTGTTGCCAGCATAGTAGCGCTAATCTCCTGTCTTTAGTAGTGACAAGTCTCGCATACTTACTCTGTTGTAACAAAATCACCACCAGCTTTATTCACTTTTAGTCCTTCTAATTGCCTTGATTGCAACAAAAAAATACATATATGAGGCATCGTTTTGTGGAAAAATGAGATTCCACATCTTTCAAAGAATAGCGTAAGCCTCGTGATTCTTGGACTATTTTAGGAGAGAGAGATTTCTCTATTTTCTCAAGGACTTGCCCAGACAGTGTTCATCATTTGAAATTTCAAACTCCATATTCTTGCTGAGCCAATCAGAGTTCACGAGAAACTTTTGCTTCCAATAAAGATAGCCACTGTGGTGATCTTTACATTAAAATTGCACTAATATAATGAGTTTACATCACTGTATATACGCACGTATCATATGTAACGTGCGTATCCATATACGTAATTACAGTACTGGTAATTCTACTTCACTTTAACATATACTTTCTCATTAACTGAACCACTTATCAGCGATACAAACTTCACAAATCTGGCTAATTTCTTCCTCAGGTACATTCTTTAAGATAACATTCATTACATACAATATTTAACCTGAAGTTGTGTCTTCATTATTTTCTGGACTAAAGAATCCTCAAAATTTTTCATAGGTGCTGCTATTAACTTCATAGTTCATATCGTCATTCACAGTTCACAAACATCTTTCCACTAATCGAATGAGCATTATTCATTTCCGTTTAAGCTTACTGTTGGCATATTTCAAAAATTGAGCCTAACGATTTGTTCTGTATTGTTTTTGCCAAACACAAAATCGGTCAAATGCCTTTGTAATATTAGCCTTTACAATTAAAGAAAGCCCAAACATGAAACACACAGCAATCGACAGATCTCATTAAGCTGAAGAAAATGATATGGGCGAGTGTGAAAACCTAATGCGTAGTTTTTGAGATAATCGAATTTGTTTGTAAAGCTAGAAATTGATGCTGTACGAGAACTATGTTACCTATTAACGTGAAAATGATACTGAAATACAGCATCATAAAGCTCTTCATTGTGATACTAACAAAATGACAATATATTATATGGTTAATGAGATATAACTCAAAATTATGATTAACTCTTAAACTTTAATTTCTGTTCAAGTAAAATAGTGTCCAAAGTTGATCAGTCGAAAGATGACATCAACCAGAACAACATTACATGCTTGAGATTAAATTCCCACGAATAGTTTTGGAGAAAATCGAGAAAAACTAATTTTTATGTCGCTAAAAATTATGTCGTTCGTTGCCAATATTAATTGCAAGTGTTTATTCTGTTATAAAATGTTGATTATTTATTTGTGTACTGTACAAATGTGAAAAAAAGAAAGAAAAGAAAAAAAGAAAATAGACTGTTAAAACCAACAGATTGTATCTATTTTTGCTTGTGTTCTCCGGACGCCAACGCTCATACCCCTAACAATGACACAAATACTCCTAACAGTTATGCACATCAATTTGTAAGTTACAGCATTGATAAAATGCTCACGAAATTTGCAAGTTCTAGGAATACGCCGAGGTTTTCAGTTGACTCTCTTTCGTCATGTCCTAAATATCCATGTCAGTTCAAAAGTGCCTCAAAACTTTATACGTATGGTCTAGTATTTTGAACAGAATATAACGATTGCTTATTGTGTTTTCTGGGGTAAAGATAAGCATGACTAAATTTAGTTGCAATATTTGGAATACATAGACCGGCTGAGATTCAACACAATGTCCATATGAATCTGGCATAGTCAGTACTTTCAGATAAGTCATGCAAGTAGCCTAATCAAGATCGTGAACCATTAACAGAGAGTAAATGACATGGAGAACAAAATAAACATTTTTTTCTTACTTCAAACCATATGCACAATTATTATTATCGTTCACGTTTTCTGCTCAATTTCGTACTATATTTAAACCTCTGTTACTTTTTGCGTTTTGAAATATATTCAAGTATAGGCCTGATCGACCAAATTCTTTGATTGCAGTCTTGTCAACACAGTTCTTTTAGACGCAAGAAACAAAAATACGAACTCATTTCCGTGGCACGAATTCACAATCTAGTGAAAACACTATACATTCACTAAAGTATATGTGAAATTGAGCACAAAAAGTTATATCACTAGGTGAGCATCCAACTACCATATACAGACAACACACAAAACTTATCATTTCGTAAAATGAATTCCGGAAAAAATTTAATCGGTTAGTTGATTACTCCAAAAAAAAAAAAAAAAAAAAAAAAAAAGTATTATCACTACTCAAATATGCACACATCTATAATTTTTAACTACTATGAATTACATAAATGAATGTAATTCCTTATTATGAACAAGCAAAATACGTAACTCTTGCAGGTAGAAAATAAATTTCATTTTGTATAGATAATCGATGTAATGGGGCAACAGTCCAGAAGATTATCTTTGTTTTCCTTAACTCAGTTCCGGTTATAGTCGATTTTCCCATCTGGTCCTTGTTACAGAAAGAATAGCAGGGCGCTTATCACTTCCAGCAAAAGAGAATGACAGTCTTCATTCAATTCATGTAAGGATTTACTCTAGAAAAATCTGTAGGAGGAATACTGAAACGCAGAAAGTACTGACAATCATTCCTAATATTCAATTGTAGGATGTTTCTCACTTGGAGATTAAGCTAATTCAAGTTTATATTTTAGCTTATATTTGTCAATATTTGTGCATGCTATTTTCTTCTTCTTCTTCTTCTTCTTCTTCTTCTTCTTCTTATTATTATTATTATTATTATTATTATTATTATTATTATTATTATTATTATTATTATTATTATTATTATTATTATTATTATTATTATTATTATTATTATTAATACGTGAATATAATAAACATTTTCATTATAGTACAGAACGATAGTATGTAACATGAAGAAACTGCTACTGTGCAGAAGAAAAATTGATGAAATACTACTAAATTTAAAAAGGAAACATAATGATTCCAATTTTTTTTTTAATAATAATAATAATAATGAAAGACATGGGTATAGAGATCCAGTTATTTCTTTCTAAACTTTGGTTGCATTTCACAGAGTTTTCTATTTTTCTTTATAATTCTCTTGAGGGTGTCTGTGGAATAGCAGCATTGAAAGGAACAGTGCATAAATTGTTACAGGAATTCTTAAATAAAGAAACTAATAATGTTTTATCATGTATTAGTCCATTAACTTCTAAAGCGAAAACAAACAAATCAAATGTAAAGCTTGATACTGAATATTGATATATTTTTTAATCAAGTCAATGTTAGGAATATATTTTCCAATATCTATGCACCATTCTGACTATAATACATCATATTCTCCCAATTGTTAAATATGCGACAAACTCTGGTTTTGTAAATAAGCACAAGAATAACAAATACATAAAAAACAAAGATATTTTTGACTACTTGATTCTGTGATTAACCAAAAATATAAGAGGAATGTGTGGAATACAAGGTGTTTTAAAAGTCCCACAAATATGGAAGTTGAGTGGTTTATGGATTTGAATTGTATCAACATGAAATAACTTACCAAAAAAAAAAAAAAAAAAAAAAGTGATAATTAACAATTTTGGAATCAACAACATTGTGACAACAGCGTCTCACGAACAAGTAGTCAGTTGATTTGTAAGATGGCGACGGCTAAGGATACGGAGCCTATGTTTTGCGGTTTGCTGAATTCTAATTGTATATTGCAGTGTGCAGTGACTTCCAAAAAGCTTACACAAGGAAAGCTCAGAGTGACGTTAGCATTAAAAATTAGTTCAAGAATTTCAAATAAAATGCAAATGTTGATGATTTACCACGTTGAGGTAGACTTGAAGCCAGCATGAAAATTCTTGAATCAGTGAAGAAGGGTATGTCTAGGAATCCCCCCCCCCCTCAAAAAAAGAAGAAGGCTACAGAATTAAGAGTGAGTGCTAGTACAGCATACAACTACCTAGCACTAAACCATATTAGATAAGAATAGTACAAGACTTAAAAACGAAGAAAATTACAACATTCACACGAAAATCCGCAAAACTGGATTTTAAAAAAAATTATGCCGCTATTCTTGGCTTAATATGTTTTCAAATCATGTGTAGAATAACATGAATAGACGTAACTGTAGAATTTTGGAAGCAAGAGTAATCACATGACTTTGAAGCTACGAAATAAGACAGACTAAAGGATTCTGTGTGGTGTGCCATTTTTATGTAACATTTAATAGGCCATTGGTCTTCAAGAAGAACATTGTCCCTGTAAATGCATTCCTGCAAGTAAGTGTTCCACAATTAGGAAGACAAGGAATATAATGGTAGTTTACTTTCTACAAGTCGGTGTATCCCATATTTCGCCCTTCAGGTGAGACATCGAGACGAATAATTTGGCGGGAGACAGATTAATCAAAAAGAATTCCTTTTTGATTCGCAACGTCTCCAATTTTATACCCTGTGAATTCCTGTTGTGAGAAGAGTGCATGTGAGCAAATATTAAATTTAAATGACTAAAGAGAAAATTAGTTTGATTATTCACGACAATATAAATGAAAATAATCAACAAGTAATTTTAGGATTTCGGAAACGACATGTGAGTGCTTAAACGAAGGTAAAGCACAGATAGAGGTCTCACGTTTAAGAAATGTTTTGTTATTTCATGTTGATGCGACTCTTTGTTTGGAATTCATCAGATTTCCGAATACAACATAACTTAAAAAGCACCCGATAAGAAAGCAAATACTATGAAAACAATATACTACACAGTAACAGAAATTAGGTATTCATAATATTTACTTTTTCTTCGAACCCTTCGGATAATATTAGAGGTTTCAAATTATGGAGAGAGAATGAACTTAACATCTCAGCAAGATTGAGGATGGTAGATTCAGTAGAGGACAGCTGGGAAAGGTTCGTGGATTGACTTACGGAATCAGCTTTCACCTGAAAGGATACGGGAAGGTAAAAATGGATAAAAGGATTTGATAATGAACTTACGAAGAACTAAATTAATATTACTAATTCTAGGAATCAAATCAAAACATACTGAGCTTCAGATCTATATTTTACACGCTAATGAAGATAACATATAACAGCAATATTTATATAACTACTACCTAGCTATGAATTCCTAGTGATCATCAATAACCAAGTTTATTTTGAGTCACTCTAGGTTATTTCAAGAAAGGCAGAATAACTTTCAGACATGAAGGTACGTCTTGCGGTAACCGGAAAACTTACAGGTACAGAAAAGGCCTTTTAGAATATATTATGATAATTACTACTTGCTGAAAATACTGAAATTATACCACTAACAAAAAAAAAAAAAAAAAAAAAAGACGTTTCGTACTAAAAATATTAGTTGATTTATTGTCAACATCCTTTATTTTGATGGTGTAGGATGGAGAATGAGATCATAAAATGCATGGTAAATACTAACGGGAAAGCTTCCATTAATTATCATTACATTCTGAAGAAGGGCTGCAACTGATTCTGAACAGGCGAGTAGTTAGTGTGCTTACACTTGGTAATCATGATTTCAGGTTTGATCTTCGACGATAATTCAGTCTCCACTAGTTTGCATTCTGTAGGATTAACACAAAAACAAATTAAATTATTCTGCATTTCTTTAGACGCGACTTGCCATTACCCATGGCACAGGCCTAGATGAATTGAAAAGAATAAAATGAACGAAAATTGATTATTAGTTCGCTTTAGCGAGTGAAAAATTTTAACTATCTTGCCGGTGAAAAATCAAAGCAATTATTACTATATAAACGGAAACTATTTCGTAATATTTAACATATTTATATAGATTTCCGCATAGCTTAGCTAATAATTTGGAACGAGGCCATGTCTAACGTAACGTGAGGTATAGTTACTTGGTGATTCAAAGGTGCAGGCAGTGAATTGTTGGACAAGCTATACGCTGCCCTATAAATTTTCAGAGAGTTTTCTTGAGTAGATGTGGATACATAAGATTTCAAACAAGTTTTTATTTTCTTTTAGTGATCTCTCTCTCTCTCTCTCCTTTTTTTACCATTGTGAAATTCCTACTAGAATTTTGCTCACTAGGAAATTAAATAAAGAAATAAATAAGAACTTTTCATGTAGCGTAATCTAACAAATTTTATCACTTTTCTTCTTTGTTCAAATACCTAATGAAGTTTTGACCTAACATATATTTCCTAGCACTACTTGGTTGCGCTCGTAGTGAAAAAAAAAAAAAAAAAAAAAAGATATGATGGAAGTTTTTCATTTTTACTAAGGCTACATCCGAATCCCTACTAAACGTATCGTTACGAATACTTTCCCAATTGGAGTTATCTGCTAAAGTTTTTGTAAGCGATCCAAAGGCCACAAAGGTTCATAAGAAGAATATCAGTGAATTCAGATAGAATACAGCTAAACTAAATTGATTTTAACTCATTTGCAATACAGAAGTTGATTTAGTTATATTGAGCAGAATTTGAATGTGCCACTTACCTAGGAAATGCTGTATACCCACCACCGGTTGTATTCAGTCTGCAGGCCACCTCTATTGACTATTGCCCACATTCCAAGTTGGACTAGTTGAAGTTTCCATTCCAGGAGACGCGTTGCAGCTGTGCATTCCACTCTTCTTTACAGGTTTTCCACAGGCTGGACAGAGTGCGGACTCGATGATGGAACAGGCTCCACTTGACAAATCCGAAAGCACAGTAGTCCATTGGGCTGGAATGACTCTTGACAGGGATGACAGAGAAGGAAATAGCCGAAATCCCAGTTTCCTGTTCCATATGCCGATAGAATTCCAGCGATGTTTTCACCGTGTGGCTGGATGCCTTGTCCTTGGTATAGTTCAACCTGCTTCATGTCTTGTCCGTACAAAGCTGGTATTTCATGCCACATCCGTAGTACATTTCAGTCATGACATGAGTCTGGCAGTAGCGGCACTGATTTGACGTTTCGCTCCACTTTTCTTCGACGCATTTTTCCCCTGTACGAGAAACGGTCGCAGTCACGAATCCTTTTGGTAAACTCTCTCTGTATGCAATGGCAAAGACCGTCTAATGAAGGATAACAAACAAACTTCCATCGATCCATACAGCCTCCTGCTGTCCTTTTTTGATCACCCACATGACAGGATTTCAGAGCGTGCACACGCCTCTTGCGAACGAATACAAGGCGTAAATACTTGTGAATGATGCGATTGATTGTCACCTGCGATATGCGGCAATTGTTGGTTATCGCACGCTGTGTAGGGATATTTTCGGAGGTCACCACACGCCGAACCACACACAATAGCGGCGAGATCCTCTTCACGGGAGGCTGATTTCTAGCTGCTCATGTCGGTGTAGTGGGCCCAAAACTATGTGGGTCCACTACACCGTAGGCTATAATGAGATTTACAGTGCCACGACCTACACGAAAATTACGCACTTTGCACATTTCTAAGATCTCTGACGCCGTGAATTTAACGTCAGAAAGGGCCACAATGAGCCCCTCCCGGAATATGTTTAATTTCGGCGGCATCAGACTATACTCGAACACACTGCTCTATTGCGTGATTAATGAGATACCGTTACTTGCCTCACGGCAATTTCACAGTGATGGATTCCATATGTGCGATACAGCTGTACATTGAATTCGGCTCAATATAACTGAATCAATCTCTGTATTGATATTAACACTGCGATATAAATATTTTACTTTATTAAAATCCAATATTCAGTTTTAATTTTAGATATTGTATAAAGATCGATACTTGTAAATTCTACTTAATGTATTTATTATCTTTCTCTTCAATCAAGGCATTTACCTAGAACTGAGTATAGAATGAACAACGATGTTGGAAATCTAAACCTACTTTGTATCTAATTATTTTCGTCTCTTATGAGATAATTCTCCTCGGTTCTAACCTTCGCGCTGGAACCTTGACTGCGAGTCTATTTGCTGCAGGCTAGACAAAATTAATTTACCATTTTAAAATGTTTTCTTGTCCTGTAAAGTAAAAAATACCCCACGTATTCCGAAAAAAAAACGTTTTTTTTTTTCCTTTTTTCGGCTGATATCATTCCACTATCATTCCACTTCCGGCCTGCACCAAGATACTCGTGTTCAAGGTCCCAGCAAGGGCTGAAATATCGAGGAGTATAATCACATACGAGATGACGAAGACTGGATACAAAGTAGGTTTAATTTTTATATTAAATGTACCCTTTAGTATCAATTAGTAATTATAATAATATTGGAAGTTCGAAGGTAGATGGAAGGCATCAGTCCTATAACTATTAACACAACTATTACTAAAGTAAAATAATAATACTACAAGATAGTTTTTTAGTGTATGAAAATTCAAAGTTAGGCATACCTCATCTTGTGCAGAGACAAACGATTCAGGAGAAGATATACTGGTGATGGTTCTATGCTCAGTTTCTATGTTGTCACCATACAGTTTGGCTGAGCTATCTGTGCGGAACAAGACTGAGCGCTGAAAAGGAAAAGTATAAGATTTGTACAGTTTATTTTAATTGTTAGCTATAACATTTATTGTCTACTACTAATTATAGCAATATGATACGTATTCGATATCTGAAAATACAATTTGTAAAAAGTTTTTGAACTATCGTGTTAAATTCTTTTCTATAGGAATAAGCAGTGATTGGCAGTCATCTTATATCACTAGTTTAAATCATTTAGCATATATTTTAAATTTATTCTTAAATTAATACGAAATTATATTTTTACATGACTAATCCAGTACAGATATTAATTTTTTTTAATAACAGATGAAATCTTAGGCTAATGTCAAAATAAGTTGTTTTTTTTTATTTCTTTTTCTTTTATTTTTAATTTTGGTGAAATACAGAAACAATCCTCGTAGTCTAAAAAACTTACTACCTTTTATTTTTTTCTTTCTTTGCTGTGTGATTTTCTAAGTTTTACAGCATATAAATATCCGCTCAGTCTGCATTGTAAAGCGGCTTTGTTTCCTAGTAACAGGAAGTTTAAACAAAGTATCCAGAGTCACAGGAAAAAGTATTCAGTCATTCTAAGTTTCTAGATGATAGACGGTTTTTCCTCCTTAAGAATATATTTCTAACCGTTTTATTATTAGCTTTCCTATATCTCCCTTATCTGATAATAGTTACGAACCAAAATGTTTCGGGGATAGAATGTCAAGATAGCTTTGGAAATATTCAACATGTATTAAAAAACTTGAGCAACACTTTCAGCGATGCAACATCGCCTTCGTCAGACAAGTTATGAAAGATTAATCCAAGAATAATTTAAATATAAACAGAAAGTGAAAGGAGCTTATGCCTACTCTTTCCAGAGCCAATGAAGTTTTATTAATTTATATATTTATTCCTTTACTAATACTTGGTGAAATATATATGATAATAAATAAATCAAATGGTGGAATAAAGTGGGAGGAAACGAAAGTACCTCAAGAAAACCGAAGCACACGGTATTTGTCATATTATATATATTGACCAGCCAAAACATTATGATCACCTACCTAATATTTGGTATGTCCACTTTAGCTCACAGGAGAGCAGCAATGGGGTTTGGCATGGAAGCGGTGAGGCCTTGGTAGGTGGCTTGAGGCATGGCCCACTGCATCTACACACACAAGTCTTTAATTCCTGTAAATTCCGCGATGAGCTTGGATCTGACATTCAATGACATCTCAAAAGTTTTCAACTGGGTTAAGACTGAATGAATTGAAAAATACCAAGATACATGAACAGGTGTAAATGATCAGTAATAACCTCTTGATAGTTAGAAGCAGTCATGGTGCCCTTCACAAGCACTACTGGGCCCACGAATGACCATGTGAAGATTCCTCAAATCATAGTGGAGTCACCAACAGTCTGTCGTCGTCCAACTGTGCACGTCTTGAATAGATGTTCTAGAAACGAGTTCTGGTCCGGCATCGATTTGATAAAGGCAGTATCGTCATTTATGAGACCACGCAACGCTGTACCATTCTTCGGTGGTCCATGGCTACGTTCTCACTCTAGTTGTAATCGACGATTTCATGTGGTTAATATTGGTACATAGAAAGACTTGGGGGTGAAGGCCCATATCCAACAGTGTACCATGAATATGTCCTCAGACACACTCGTGCTTTGTGGATTAATTGTGCCACAGTTTAGGCACTATCCTGTTGCACCAACCTCCATAGTCGACATGTTTAATGATGTATGACCGCCCAGCGCCTTGTCATTTGGTGCCGGTTTTACCGTCCTTTTCCCATCTTTGGAAGACACTAACCACAGAAGCTCGTGATCACCTGACAAGTCACACTGTTTCCGAAATGCTTGTTCCTAGCTGTCTGACCACAAACTGGCCCCTATATATCGCCGGCCTTCCTAATTCTACCCACAAGAACAACTCTGACTGATCGAGCGAGAGTTCTGTCACCGTCGTCGTTGTGTTGTGCCTCGTGACTCTTACGAAAGCTCAACGACTTTGTTCAAACAAGTAGCGAGTAGTCATAATGTTTTGGCTGAATAGTATATACTGTATATAACTTTGCTTAGTACACAGTTTAAAAGTTGACGAAATATAATCACCTTGAAATACCACTATTAACACGATAAGAAAAATAAATTTCTATGGCAGAGAAGTTATTTATTACACATGAGGGAAGATAAAGTTTAAGGGTCTTGATCATTTCAACTACGCCGTTACTTTGAATCGTGTTGTAAACTGAAACACTTTAGCTAGTTAAGATTTAAAAACACAAAACCAATTTAGCTAAATGAAGATCTAAAAGTTAATAAGTAAAAACTTCAACGTTCCGTTTCATTGCGTATAGGTTGACAGTTATAATCAAATAAACACGATTACTCATTTTATTGTTGGCAAAACGGAGGGCACACTACAAGATATTAAAGTAGTTATCGCTGTCAAATACTGATTACAATCATAGCTCCTATTTATTAATGAGTTTAGCTAGAAGAGTCTGTATCAGTGGTGCATGCGCGCTGACTACGTGGGTGCTCCGGGGCTCCAGCACTCATACAAATAATCCTGTGGTTGCGCCAAACCCACAAGATTTTTAGTTTGATAGAAACAAAATAAATATTTCTCACTTCTCATTATCAAAAAAATAATAAGCAATTAAAACATTGAGATTGAAGTTATAATTTATAACGTCTAAAACATAATTATTTGTTTCAAATGTGTTTGTGCAAAGGCAACCAAGTAACACACTCCCCCATTCCTTGCCTGTCTCTGGTATAGTCAAAAGCAGTCCCCACACTAAAAAAATGGAACTATATTGTGAATAGAATCGAGCACAGCCCTTTATGACAGTGATCATAAAAGTTTTTAACTAAAAAGAACTCAATCAAAAAACATCGAGACTCCCCTGAAAACATATAACACTTCCCACCATTGATATGCACCCACATAAATTTTGGAAAGTCGGCTCCGTTGCATATTGTATCTTGAATTACAAATAGTATATTAAACAAAATATAACTTAGCTATGGTCTTTTTAAACCCAAAATTTCTGTTGTCTGCGCCGCCCTTCCCTCTCCCCCAGCTTACAATTTTAAATAGTTTCAAAGCACAGTTTTGCAACTCAAAACGACTTTTATTTTCATCTGGTAAGTTTTTTCTTTTATTTTGAGTTTTCCAGAACGAAATTCGCGACTTATTCCCGGTTTGTTCACGGTATACGAAATTCACGGCTTATTCTCGGTTTATTCACGGTATTCGAAATCCACAGCTTATTCGTGGTTTCACGGTTGGGTTGGCACTCTGTATTAAGTTCTTTCCACTATGGCAAGGCGTCGAAATTTGAGGAAAATATTTTAGTTCGGCGATAGGAATTTGGCTTCACTTAGTTTGCTTCGAAAAATTGCGATCAAACTCTTTGGTCTGTGTTCTGGAATCAGGCCTGATATTTCGTGTCCTGCAATGCGGTTTTAGAAAAGGTTCGAATACAGAAACAACTATCTTCCCCTTACTATAGAATATCATACTATTATTAAAAAACAAGCAATTCATTGTATATTTTTTTATGGAAAGCTTTTGATATAGTAAATTATAAGCCATTACTAAACACACTGCATTTATATGATGTAAGAAAGACATGTCATGACTTAATAGAAACTTATTTATATAATAGAAAGGTTGTACAGAAATCAAACATTTTTAACTTATAATAGTACTCTTGAAATCCGTCCATCAAGCTACAAGCAAACTAATATAGATATTTCTTAAGGCTCTATTCTTGATTCTTTGCCATTTCTTTTGTACAATAAATTATCTTTCTACTAACTTTCATCCTGTACAAACTCTTTCTGAAGATGACACTACCATTTTAATACATGATGAACGTGTAAATTAATTAACTGAAAATTTAATTTTAATTCTGGAAAATCTGGCAGATTGGTCCAGCTGCAATTAACTGAAAGTGAATACAAACTAAATCAGTGTGTGTAGATTTGCCAGAAGTCATAAGATCAACCCTTTTTGTGCTCGGCTAATAAGTGAAAGTCCTAGTGCGATAGACGAAGCTAGATTGCAGGAACTGTGAGCAGATCAGGATCACAAGTAGTAAAAATATACACATGATCTCAATAATAAAACAAATGGTTACTTTATGTTCAGTGTTTCAAGGGAAAAAATAATCAAAGTAACTTATGTTGTACAATTTCGGTAACTGGTTCAGTATGGATTTATTTAAAGGGTAGAGGAATATTTGTAATTTAAGCAAAATAACATTTTTTAAATTGCATAATTAAAGGTCTATTTTTTATACGTATGAAAAGGAAATTCACTTTTAAAAAGATTTCAGCTCTAGAAAAGTAGTTCAGTATGTACTTACTGCCCTACCACAGGCCATCAGAGTACCGCTTAAGTTTCTCTAGAACATATTGGTGATCAGGTAGAATGTTTATGTTCCATCTTGAACTACATTCAGTTCGAGCTAATACGATGTACACATGTTACCTACTGTACTTAATTTTGAAATATTTTAGATTCATATATGCCCTCACCTTTAAAAAAAAAAAATAAATAAAAATAAAAAAATGTACTAGTCCAGTACAATTAGGCAAAATAAGAGTCGAACCCGAACATTGATAAGAACAAGCTTTCCGAACTTAATTAATTCATATATTTATTTATTTATTGTTACTTATCAATACCCGGATCAATTCATGCAAAGTGATCGAGAAAAAAGAAAAATTGCCGCTCGACCTTTTCAAAAAAATATATTTTTTTCATGAATGTTTAACCTATACCAGGGTACTTCAAAACCACAATTAATTATTTTTTACACCATCTCATGGCGATGCAGCGGCTGCCGCCATTTTGCGTCTTTTCGATTTGAGGCGTTTACGTTGTTTTGAATATCTCGGCATGTATTTGTCCTACCAAATTGAAAATTATTGGGCGTCTCCAACTCGTGCAGAGCTAAAACTTTGATCTCTTAACATTTATGCCTAAAACCACTTGAAGGAGTGAAATCATGGCCTACAGTAGCAATATTTTTGGACATTGAAAACATGTTTGGGAAGAGGAAACAACTGGTGTAGAGGTCTGAATTTATGTGTGCATGTAGTCCGGGGTCCCATAAGTTAATACACAAAAATTTCAGACCTGTAGCTGCTCCCAAAGGCCTGGGAAAAAATCGTAAAGTTGGGGAACTATCCAATTTGACATGTTTCACTGTCCAATATCTCCAATGGGTTTGGATGGAAAAATCTGAAATTTTGGGAATAGCATCGTTTGATCTTCATTCCCAAGTCAGTAAACACTTACTCGCTGTAAACACTGACTGCGGAATGTAGATCAAATGAAAGGACAACGTACCCTGCATGAGTTGACAGTTAAAACAAGAATAAACATGATTGAATGTCATTGATATATCAAGTAGCAAAAGCAAGGAGTACTTAAGGACTTTTTTTTTTTTTTGTCAAGTGTGCATTTTAACTTTCCTTGTCTTCTACTGATAGCGGCATTCTTTACCAGTGCTGCTGTGGGTGTGATAAGACAATGTTACAACTAGAGGAAAGAAACGAACTTGAGAGCCTTGATTGGACTAACCATTCATCCTACTTTATTTTACTTCACTACAACAAATTTTCAGTTGAATTTAAGAACAAAACACCTCCTAGAGTATGATATCATTACTTAATACTCTGACCCCCATCTGCTCAAAAACACAAAACACGCTTTGTTGTGTGTTATGGTATACTAAAGGACTAACTATTCCCAAAATTTCAGATTTTTCCATCCAGGCTCCATTTTGGAGATATTGAACAGTGAAACATGTCAAATTGGCATAGTTCCCAACTTTGCGATTTTTTTCCAGGCCTTTGGGAGCAGCTACAGGTCTGTAAATTTTTTAATATTAACTTATGACCCCGGACTACATGCACACATAAATTCAGACCTCTACGTCAGTTGTTTCCCCTTCCCTAACATGTTTTCAATGTCCAAAAATGTTGCTACTATAGGCCCTGTTTTCACCCCTTCAAGTGGTTTAGGCAAAAATGTTAAGAAATCAAAGTTTTAGCTCTGCACGAGTTGGAGACGTCAGCAATTTTTAATTTGGTCGGACAAATACATACTGAGATATTCAAACCAACGTAAACGCCTAAAATCAAAAAAACGTAAAATGGCAGTAGCCGCTGCGTCGCCATGGGGTGTTGCAAAAAATAATTATTTGTGGTTTTGAAGTACCCTGATATAGGATAAACAGTCATGAAAAAATTAGAATTTTTGGGGATAGTCGAGCGGCACATGCTTGATCACTTAGAATGAATTGACTCAACCTTCATTTTTGCGGCAGCTGCCATTACTTCTGTCTCTCAATGATCTCTCTCTTTTTTTTTTTTTTTTTTTCCTATATTCTCCGTCTTTCCGACATAACTTCCTCAGTAATCGATGTGGATGAATTTCTATTGGTCTGGCACATAACAGCAACTTCAGGCTGAATTTTTCTATTCTTGATTTCTTTCTGTTACTTATTTATCCACTATTTATATTCAGTGGCGAAGCGTAATCTCACAAGTAGGGTAGGCCCGATAAACTAATAACACAAATAACTTTTACTGTACCATAAAATGTTTACAATTATGGTCAAAATTCTATTTTTCTTATTGAGTTAAACAAAATAAAAACTGCCAAATCTATTCATTTTAAAGAACTTTCTTAGTTGTATTTCGAACACTGTTTAGAGTTAAATTTATGTGCATGTATACATAATAGTTTTTTGCTGTTCTTTAATTTAACAAGAAAAAATGAATATTTTATAAGAAAAGTAGACGGAAAGTAGTCTATTATTATTATTATTATTATTATTATTATTATTATTATTATTATTATTATTATTATTATTATTATTATTATTATTATTATTATTATTATTATTATTCAACAAATATTTACGCGAAGAAAACACACAATGTGTATTAATCGAATATTCCTATTTAGCTCCACTACAAATATTTTAAAGTGCAGTTAATATTTTCCTCTGTCTAGGATTTGCGGGGGGGGGGGGGGTGAGAAAAATTTCCTCCTTACATGCTGTTTTCATTTCCTGCATATTTGAAAATGGAGGGAGAGGAAAAAGAAAATACATTCTTACAGTAAGCTGTCAAATTTCCTGGGTAACCGTTTGTTACTTGCATCTCCCACTTTAAAGTAAGTACAACACTGCATTTAATTAATGCATCACGTAATAATGACTTCACTAGAAATATTAATGCCCAGAAGGAACTTCATTTGAATCAACGCAAGATATTTAATATTGTATTCTATGCAGTGGTATATTTAAAGGGTGGCTTTCGGGCTTAAGCAACCACCGAAATTTTATCGCAAATTTTTGTTTTATCCAATCCAACAACATAAATGTTGCCATGCAATGGAGAACTTTATATATTTCTAATTTTCTTTCTTTCTTTCCTGTCACACAGTGACCATAATGAATATGTATTATACATATTTGACCAATGAACATTTCAATAAGATGTAACTCATTACTTGAAATTTCGTATGACTTGTCTATAAAATTTTCTATTTTACCGGGAAAATATAATGTGCCGTTGGTACGATTGTACCACACTTTCATGATATGTAAAAGATAAGAGTAAATATTTGTAGATGAGTTTGTCCAACTATTTCTAATTTTAGTTAACAAATTGAACTGGCAGTGTTGTCAAAGGCCAAAATAGTTTAGAAATTGTCTTAAACTGACTTTGCATTTATTTATTTATTTATTGATCTTTCATACACATAACAAATCCATTAACTTAATAAAAAAAATCTCCCTCTTCTACTTCATAGTAACAGGAAATGTTTTCAGTAACAACTTTTCAGAAATGTTTTTCGATACAAATGTCTGTGAAAGAGGTTCCGGTCTCTTTGAATTAGTAGTCTTGAAGACTGTCAACGGTGCGATTTGAGCTTTATTAGTCCAATTAGCATTCAATATTATTAAATTTTTCCTATTGTTCGTGACCCTATTGATGATGAACAGTTCTCTATTCCTGACTCTTGAAAGACGATCATCTTTGACCGACGCTGCCAATAAAAACAAATTTGGAAAACTTTGTCTTCCTTTATTCTTTTATTTCTGCTTATGAAGCACATGTAGCATGCAATACATATTCTATCAAACATAGAAGCTAAATCTAAAGAATGATAGCGTCTTGTAACTTATTATAATGTAATTAAGAATATATGCCTTTCTCAAGTGGAGTCACCCTTCAGTATACTATCCTTATTTTTAGAGGTAGGAAGAAAATTCAATCATCCCTGGAGAATCACACGAAAACCTTAAGTTTAATGTTTGGTTCAGATATGTTGAACGGTATGGCCTCTAGGCGGGTGTGTATGAGGACCAACTGACAGACAAACGTCAAAAAGTCACTCTTTCGGTATCTATCGGTAATGAAACGTGTAAATCCGTTGAAAATCTGGAATTCCATTTTTTTTTTTTTTTTTTTTTTTTTTTTTTTTTTTTTTGATCACCATATTTTCTTTTCTCCTTTCGCAGCTCGGAAATAAAAATTGTGAAACTCTTCTGTCGGTGGACAATTTTGCCTTCATGGCAAAGTCTGAAATAGCGGTACTGCTCCAATCCATTGAAATCCATAACTGTCCTATGCACATTTCGATACTTCACGAATCTCTGCCAATCTTGCTAGACACATACACCAATCATTAACTTTAGTCTCCGAACCATGAAAAGTCTAAAACAAAGTAGTGAAAAATTTTGATAACTAGTATTTCTCAGTACCTAAACCAAATTAATTATCATTTTTACCTGAATCTTCTAACTATAAAATCATAATAGCTACTTCCAAAGATTATAGTTTATAAATTAGCATACCGAAGACTTAATTTGCCATGTGACTTAGGCTAAAGAAAAGAAATAGCAAAATAAATAATAATAATAATAAAAAAAAAAAAAACTGAAATATTTTGTCCATTGACAACATTGCCAACATGATTTACCCACCGAAACGTTACTAGTGGAGAAACTGGCACATAACTACACAAAACACTTCTAAACATTTTGATTTTACTGTTCACATAACTTGAGAACGAATTTTAGTTCCTTGAACACTGACTGTAGAGGTAGTTTCTCTACAAAATACTCTTTACTTGACACGATCATATAGAAATGCTAAATACATATCGTAGGCTATAGAAATGAGTTACATCTTTTTGAGAAACTTATTTGTTCACATATTGAAAAATATATCCATTACTGTCCAATGTACGAGGAAAAAAAAGACGAAGAAAATGAAAATTTATCATTTTCTTATATTTTCTATTATTTGCCAACACTTGCCTTGAATTCTAAGATTTAGAAAAGAACTTATATTTTATAGGATATATATAAGCTTATAATCACTCCACTAGCGTTGACTGTTTTGTCTTTTATAGTAATTTCTTACAACAGCTCGGCGATATTTAAACACAAGTGACTTCTCTCCCGAAGTGTTTATTTAAGAAAACTTTTAGATACTATAAGACGTAGTTCCGAAAGTTTAGTTTGTCCCTGTTTGCGTCTAGTTGCATTGGACTGTACCAGGCAAGAAGCGTATCCACATCGATATTCTGTATCTAACAAAGATAATGAGCACATTTTTACCTGATCGAGGAAGAGAAGCTCGCTCTCTTCTTGTAGTCTGTAGGCTGCGTCAAGGAGTTGCTGCAGTTGATTGGAGAATTCAGCCTCTTCCGTCGTTGTTACTGCCAGAGCAGGGGAACCAGTGAGTGATGTATACGAAGCTAAGGCATCTTCCCAGTAGTTGATTGCTGTCTCCAAAGCTTCCATCCCTATTAAGAAACAAAAGAATGCATACATATAATTAATTTTGCCATCAAACACAAGACATAAATACATAAACAACGAATTTAATAAGAAGAGATGCTTTCCATATTCAAATGGGCGTGAATATAAAGAAAATTAAATTTTTCGATAGTAATTTTTTTATGTAAATATTCAACTACTGATTTCATTTTTTTCTGAAAAAAGAAACTAAGTTACATAAATGTAACTATTTTATTTATTTTTAACGTTTTAAAGGGAAACTACTTATTCCTCTTTCGTCTCTTTCTCTCTGTCTCTATTTTTATCTTTTTAATACAGAAGAAACAGTTAGATAAATACAATGAAAGCAAACGTATAGTTTCATATAATAATGGAAATTAACGTATTTGAAAGAAAAAAAAAAGAAAGAAGAAAAGTTATAGCACTTAAACAGCGTGTAATTCTGATGATTACACGATCATCTATCTTTTGAAAGGCGAGAAATCTTTTAATTTATGAAATGAGGTGAGTCTATAATTTTAGGAAGAACAAAACGATTTTACTTAATCTTCGATTTTGGGAAAACTTGTTTACTGGCGACTTTCGAGAAAATCCATTTGAAGGAGGCTAACAATTTCATAAAATGGGATGAATATGATGCAAGAATATCTTTGAAGTAACATAGGAGATTATTTAAAAAAAACTGTAAATGGGAAGTTCACGATACAACCCTCTCTTTTGCTTTAGTTATTTCCAGAACAATGAAGTTATTAATTAATTCAAGGCAAGAAAAATGTAATGTGTACTACATTATTCATATTAGTAGTTTGATTTGCCATCGCACGTTGACATCTAGGCCTACTATGTGGACTGAAGACTGAGCTCTTAAATCACTTGGCAGTTAACATACTGGTTTAGGACTATAACCAGAATTCAAACTACCTCCAGACTTGCAACCACGTGTCAACACTCTTCTGGTCGTTCAGACACAAAAGAGTCCAGTTGTAAGTATCCTTTTCAACTTTCTTAAGAGTCATCTAATAATATCACGATAATAACTGTTCATAAGAGTAGTTCAAAATAAATAATTATTCACAAGAGTATCTTAATCGGAATATTTCGGAGAATAGTATGTACAGTAATTGAATGGATGGAAAAAGTATTTCAATTAATAGCATATTAAATATCTAAAGAATATCGATCCTGCAATAATTCATAAACTTGTTGACAACACGGGAGAAACAACTTATTTCCCTCAAAACATATTGAATTTTACCATTTCTCCTAAATAATTTATTTCTACAAAAAACGAATTTGAACTCGTCACAAAAAAAAAAAAAAAAAAAAAATGAAATGAAATGAAATGAAATGAAATTTTTGAGTTTTACGTCTCACAGTTATGCCAGTTAGGCTAAAAGAGATGGTGATGATGAGTAATGAATGAAAATGGTGGAATGAAGAAGGTGGGAGGAAACGGAAGAACCCCGAGAAAACCCACGCACACGGTGTTTGTCCACTACAAAGTTCACTTGGCGGGGCTGGGATCGAACCCGGGACCCCAAGCACCAGAGGTGAACGCTCTACCACTGAGCCACCGCGGCCCTCGTAAGTCATATCTATAGTAAAATTTATACTTATCAAATAACGAAGGAGTATCCCAGGAGTTTTAATATTTCAAACAAAATGCTTCGAAAGTTAATAGTGAAATAAATTATCATTATAATAACAAATGTATTTAAAGGCTGTCTTATTTAATGAAACAGTGGATAATATCTGTATACTTCAAGAGTGACATAACTCAAAAATCGCCCTTATTTACTTATGGGCACAAAATGAAAGCTAATTTTGATGTCTATCTCTGGCAAAATTTCACAGATGTGCTTCCAAAACTGGGCGTTAGAAAGCACTTGTTTCTTACTTGCGCCAAATGTTTTTCAATGTGTTTCAAAACTTACAAACGCTTCTCCTGAGAAGCTAGGAATTTTGAGTTATGTCACTCTTGAAATGAACAGGTGATATATTCCCTTAAGATTTGCACAATTACAATATAAAGACAATTTTCGGTTTTTAAGTTACGAAAACTATACTTAATTTTTGCACTGTTTACACATTTTCTCTAAACATTTCTGTGTTTACTTAAAAAAAAAAAAAAAAATAGAATAAGGAAAGTTTCTATTTTATGGGCCAATGTTTATATTCTACAGGTGAATAAAGAAAAGAGACTGAGTCCCACCTTGATTCCATCTCGGATTTAAATATATTAAGGGTGAGATATACTCTAAATTTTCTTCTGAGTCAAATCATCATTATCTACATTTAGCAAGATCATTTTCATAATTTTTGCGTCATACAATAAGATAAGATGTTTAAAAACAAAATTTATACGATTTCTATTCATCATTAAACAATTACTAAGAAATTGTAGGATTCAATATTTATGATTGAGATAATTGAGGGCAAATGGTGCAAAATGAAGGAATTTATTACAAAATAGCACTAATTATATTTTCGTCTTAGAAACCATGTATTTTAAGCGAGAAATACGAGCGAAGTTAAATGTAAATAAGTTTCCGTTTTAGTAAGCCACATCCCAACAGACAAGTAATAATTACTGCATACCTATTACCTACTAATTAACGCGAATCTGATTCAGAAAACAAGTAACGAGATGACCACCTAATAAAGCACATTCATTTAGTAGTGCCTGAAGCAAGAAACAGGATTAAATTACTATGAATATCAGATAACGTCAGATAATTACCACGTAAGGCGCCGCCCAAGGTCGCACAAATAGGATTGCTCTAAATCTACACTGAACTCTTTTTCTCTCTTTCTTTCTCTTTTATTTTTTTTTTTTAAACAAAGAAGTTGCAAGAACATTACGAAGAATCGCTGAAGAATTGAAGTACACAAAAAAAGGATAACGTTTGTAATCATGGGAAATTTAAGATTATGTTTATTGAAAAATAGAGAATCAATCAAATTTCGATGAAAACCTTCTGAAAGAAATTTCAATAAAATTCAGTACACAGATAGAATACGACGAGCTCAAAAGCGAGGTGATGATTGCTCTTTGCAAAGCTCCTTCAGAAGTCACTGGTCAGAAGAATGTTTTCCAGACACTATATTGGGAGAAGTAGCCTGTAAAGTAGGCCGTATGGTCATTTGACTTCCCTTATCTTTATGAACTTTGCTTTATGAGGCATTCTGGCATTTGAGTTGTATGTTTGAAAATCCGGGATCTTGATCATCTTAGGGAAAAGATAACCACTACAATGGCTATTCTGGGTCCCCACGTATTGAAGAAATAGTGGAATGTTCGAGAGTGTCAGAAATGGTAGAGGACATGTCAAGCTCGTCTTCCGTTAAGGTAATGTTCAGCCTTATGCAGAGTCGTTTTGACACCTGATTACCGTCATACTAAAGGCTTGACTACTGAAGGAAACACGTAAGTCGAACTTTTTAGTATGGCACTAATCACGCGTCAGAACGACTCTGCATAAGGCCCGTTATATTAAGCACTTTTCCCTTTGCAGGGGCGTTATTTTGGGTGGCAGGGGGGACTGCCACTCCCTGAGATTCAGAAATGCATACTATTTAATAAATTGATGTACTAATAAAAAGTCGGTGTTAAATCCCCCTCTCCTGGCAAAATCTGAAATCACGCTACTGTTTCTTTCGTTCCAATGAACGTTAAATTTACAATGGATATCCCTATTAGAGACATTCTGTCCGATATGTTATGCCCTTTAACCATCTTAGATTGGCGTTCCCTTTTACTACATTAGAGTTAAGTTCCTTATCGGCACAGAGGATATATTAATAACGAGTTTTCAACTGCGGAAGAAAGATTCGTCCTTCATTGATTTTAGCAAACCTTTACACACAGTGATTGTAATTACACACAATTACTTACTTAAAGTTTATAACAAGGTAATGTTTAACACATTTCTTCAATACAGTGGCGTACAAAAAATTCCATCAAGAGGTAAGCATTCAAGCTTTCAAATCGCTTGTTCATGTCGCTTCACGGAACAAGCGAGTTTTGTATTCATATTTTAGTATGATAAACTTTTATTCTTCCATAGTGTTTTACAGAAGTCAGTAACGACTCCTCTGCGTATGCCACTGTTTCTATTAATTTTCCTCTAATTCTTCTTCTAAATACAAATTAATGATTTTTTCCTGATAAAATTTGAAAAAGTCCTAACACAAAATTTCATGGCTAATGACTCAGGAACCAAAGGTTATTGTTGGACAAACACTGTGTATGTAGGTTTTCTTGGGATTCTCCTGTTTTCTCCCACTTTCTTCATTTCACTATTTCGCTCATTATCATTACCATCACTATCTTCCTTAGCCTCGGAACACAACCATGAAATATTAGACTGAAACAAAAACTACATATTATACGAATGACCTCCCCCTATTTTTGCTATTGTTATTAAGATAAGGTTCGAGGTACCAGGGATCAGTTCTAGAACTGTGTACGTAATTTATTCAGCTAACCGATAATTTCATCTCTTTTCAGACAACGCGATAAAAATTAATTCAGGTCAAAGAAAAGGAAAAAGTATCTTAAAACTTTATTACATTTAGGCCCTATACGAAAACTATGAGTCATTTCACGTCTTTGGGCTTCTAAGTGCAAAAACCCCGATTTTATTAAGGTTCTAGTACATGGCAGCCTTAGTAACATACGTTAATTTGGAAAGGTTTGTAGGTAGTTAAACAAATGAAAGAATATGATATACCCATGCAAGACGTCATAAAAATGTAATAAAAAGTATGGTTGGTTATACGAAAACAACTGAGATATCAAGTTGGCATTCTAAACAGTATAAAGTTAAATATCGTTTTTAAGTGACAATTCACGGATAGGAAATGCAAACAAATTCATTACTCCAAAAGCAACATTCTTGTAAAATGATCCTCAGAACGTACAACTACTTCTATGTGAAATTCTAAGTTATATGTTAATGCTTCTACTTCTGAATTATACGTCATGCAATATGATGAAAACGATAATTATAGATTCAGCAGCAATATCGAGTTTAATGAGAACTAGTAAAATTTTACTTTTAACATAATATAGAGTTTTGAAAGTTATTATGTGAGCATTATTCTCTGTTCATTAAGATCTAGCTTATATTTTAAAAATGTTATTTTAATTGAGTATATTTACTTCGTGAATGAAATAACTATGCAACGAGAATTATGAAAAAAAAATACTGATTATATTACACGGTAGTACGACGATTATATGCTGCGATTCGATGAATGAATATTATATGTTTAGAGTCTATAAGCAACGGCAGATTGAAAGCTGGATGCCAAATGTTCTTAAAGAAGGATCATGTGTCTGTAGTTTGAATGTTCTCAATGAAGGATTATTAGCATTACTGTATGATTTCCAACTGTCTATGCATAATTGATTCTTTTTTATTGATTGCATTTACATCTTTTATGTTCATGTTGCAACATTATGCTGTTTTATTTTCCATCTTAATTTGAAAATTCAAATAACCTCTATCTATGTGTCTATCTACGTGTGTATGCCTTATTCATCTTTCGGTGTATGTCGAAATTAATTGTAGGAATGGTATTGTAGCTAAATACATGAATATATGAAACGAAACACGAGATTAATAAACATGTTCATTCAGATACATTTTGGAAACTGCAACGAGGTATCAGTATTTATTATTATTATTATTATTATTATTATTATTATTATTATTATTATTATTATTATTATTATTATTATTATTATTATTATTATTATTATTATTAATTTACTTAATTTCTGCCCGACCGGATTTTTGTCATTTGGACTCCGAATTAAATCTTAAGGAAGTCCAATAGACCCTATACGTTTCAATATGTGATAACTTGGAAATGACTACCCGCGTCAATCTGGCTATTGTCAACGACCACAGGGGGTCGCGACAGATTATGCTGTATAGATAATTTGATTGATAGGCAGAAGTTCAATGATCTTTCTCAGCATCAAAACTATATGAGATGCTTAAAGTAGGATCCAACTCACTGTTTCAGCTTTTATCCGAGGCAAGTAGCCCAGCCGTGGAAAGAACCAGAGATTATGAACATAGGAAGCAATCATACTGGCCAACTAACTACGAAGGGGAACTTAAGCCACAGAGAGTGAGTTCATTAATTAGAAGGAGCAGTATACATATTGAAAAATGAAACAATTATACATTGATTAAATTTTGTGTTTATACCTACTTGTTCCTGGTCTGACGATTTCACGAAAATCAAAGCAAAACAATCAAAAAGAGTATATTTATAAATTAATTGTTTTAAAATGCATAATCAATATCTATATCTATCTATATATATCACAGCGTGTATCATTTAGATGATTTAATTATTTTTACAAAATTTCATCAATCTTTAGGGCTATATAACAGAGCAGAAAACCACAATGATCATGAAGAAATATTTTTAATTGAATTCAAAATTATGAAGTTATATGGGGTTGTTACTTAAATAATAGTCTATTTTAATATTCGTTGTGTAATATAAGTAACACACTAGGATGTTGCTTTCTTCTCTTAACGTCTACAGCAACATCCAGCATTCGCAGTGTCTTCCACTTACTAACAAATACTATGGCGCCACCTTGTAAACTTTCATTTGTTCACGGTGAGATATTTGGCTGCTATCAATCATTAGATTGTCTTAACTTACAGCTTGGAGCTTGCGCAACAGACGCTTGTTAATTTCGTTTGTTTGGTTTAAAGGAGAGATGACCATAATTCTTCACTAGTCTAATGACATAACATTTAAGGAAAAAAAAAAAAAAACTTTTCCAATATAGTTCGTTCTTCATTACATAGGACAGTAGCGAACAAACACGTTTTGCCACCACTCCTCCGGCTTTGGGTCCTTTGAATTATAATGTAAGACATACATATTGCATATTTTCCGATTTCAAGATCTTTTTTTAAAAAAAAACGATGTAAATTCCTTCACCTTTTCTCTTTTTCCTTAATAGCACATATCGTCGTTGAAATAACCAAGGAGTGTATTTCTGAGTTAACACCGTTATCTTGTATGGTTTTACGAGATCTAGCGATCGCTGTAAGAACTATAGGCGACGGAGGCTTCATTCTTCAGATTTCAAATTGATTAGAAGGCACATCTCAAGGCGAAAGCACATTTGGTGCATCACGAAGAGGCGTAGTAAAACACAGTAATGAAATTTGAGATATGCCTATTAGTTATGCCAGTGATGATATACGAGGGTTGATCCAGAAATAAGGTTCCCATCAATTTTACAAATAGACAACATTGTTTATTGAAGTAGCAATGTACATCGTTGGAAAGAAGACACTTTACTCTATTTTTCGACAATCGCCATCTTTTTCTACGCATTTTTGTAATCGATGCTCCAATTTCTGTATCCCAATGTCGTAGAACTCCACCGCCAACCCGTTGAGGAAGCGTTTTGCCTCGTCTTTGACTTCATCGTCGCTCCGGAAGCGTTGGTTACTCAAGTGTTCCTTTAACTTCTGGAACAAGTAATAATCGCTAGGCGCGAGGTCCGGACTGTACAGTGGGTGGAGCATGACAGTCCACCCAAAGTTTGTCAAAAGGTCCTGGGTTTGACGGAAGACGTGAGATCGGGCTGAGTGCGTATGTAAAGATAATAAAAATTACTCTATATCATTATTATTATTATTATTATTATTATTATTATTATTATTATTATTATTATTATTATTATTATTATTATTATTATTATTATTATTATTATTTGGTGGTGACAAAAATACATGGCGTTCTCATGGCGTCGATCATAGATAACTTTAGAGTCATGTGAAGTCGTTATGAAAAGTCCAAACAATACATTGTATCTATGTGTTCCTTGGCTACATTCGAAAAAACAAGAACTGACTTTTCTACTCTTTAAATCCATAGTGGAAAACACAGTCGAATGGGATTCTGAAATCAGAGTTTGTGCAGCTGGATATAATTAAAATCTTCAAAGTTTTAATTTCAATTTCCTATTTCATCTGTCTTCTGTTGCATTATCAAGCTTAGAAATATTGTTCAGTATGTTACAAAAGAAAATTCGTAATGTAAGTTATTGCGAAAAGAAAATGGATGATTTTGAAGAATATGTAAGATCATTGAGAGACAGTTTCGACTGTATTTGGCAGAAAATGGAAAGCATTTGGGAAACCTGAAGAACCACACTGTTTAAAATATCACGTCCAATTGGAGTGGGATCTGAGAAAAAAATCGTTCCCAATGCCGATTGAAATTGTTGGTACGCTGAAAGAAAAAAGTGAACACTAAATTTTTTGATATTGGAAATGAAATGAAAGCTTTGAGTTTTACGTTCCACGATTATGCTGGTTAGGCTAAAGGAGACGGTGATGATGGGAAATGAATAAATGGTGGAAGGAGGAAACGGGAGAACCCCGAGGAAACCCACTCACACGACGTTTGTCCACCACAAGGTTCACTTGGCGGGAGCAAGGTTTAAACCCGGGACCCCATGCACCAGAGGTGGACGCTCTACCACTGAGTCGCCGCAGCCCCCCTTTTCTGATATTGAGAAACTAGTTATTTGTAGTATCAACAACCGGTAATAATCATCAAAGTGCCACGCCATCTAATATATATATATATATATATATATATATATATATATATATATATATATATATATATATATGTATGTTACTTTACTTTACAGTTTACTCCATTTTCACCTTTATAGGGCCAAAAATTGACTGCCTTTTTTCACAATTGGAAACATTATTTTGCTACTTTTTCCTATCAACTTTGTCTAACATTGTTTTGTGAACGTAGCAAACTGCTACATGGTAGAGCCTCTTTTGGGTCATAGTTGACCTAAGATACTTGAAATATTTTGGGGAGAGGACGAAAACCGTTTTATAAATATTGGGGAACACGTTCCCAGTGGGATTGACGCCCATGGAGGCAATAAATTCATAAGCATCGGCTTAAATTCTCTCTTTGTTACAAGTATATATATACAAGTAATGTCAATTGTTAATACTTTAAATCAGCGTTTCCCAACCAGTGTGCCGCGAGGAAATTGAAAGAAAATTATTAATTCTATATCAATCAAATTGCAAGACATAGGGAAAAATGTTTATTTGTATTTTACATTACTATGAACCTCTACTATGAATCTACAATTTTAAGTTTCATACTGACTTACTTTTCTGTACATTTTTAATGTTGAATAAAGTATTTGTTATCATTGTTATGACCGTTATTGCTTCTTTATTGTTGCAGACAATTTCGTAACTTGAAATTTTAAAATATCATTCAATCCTTTTAACAAAGCAAACGCGCATACAAATTACCTACATTTGTGTTTTAAAAGTAAAAGAGATTTATTTGTTCGTTCATTATTTACTGATCTTCCTTCTTCGTGAAAGGTTGGATACAGTTTTTGAAAAAGGAATTGTATTTTTAGAAACCTGAGTCCTATATTTCATTGCAATTGTTGTCAAGTTTTAAATTAAAATGGAAGATATGCATAATGATTTATCACGGGGGGAAACCAGTGATCGAGCTTTCTTCTCTGTGAAGAGATCAGTAATCACAGAGAAAAAATACCACTGAATTTTATATTTACAAATAATAATAATAATATCTATATGAGTGTGCCACAAGAATTCAAGTTAGGGGTCTACACCTGTAGTGTGCCGCAAGTTGAAAAAGGTTGGGAAAAGCTGCTTTAGATCAATAAAAATCAGAAAGCAAAATCCTGAAATAAAATGTTTCTGGGGTCTTTCCACACATCCCGATATGTATGTCTGGGAATATGTGTGTGTGTGAGTGTGTAATTTTAAACCTGATTGCAATGCTGATCATGATCCATTATTTTTTTTTTTCTGGTTAACACCAAAAAGAGCATCTATACAGTCTTTTCTGCATTGGATTTGAAAGCGTTAAAAAATTTTGTCATGTATTTGAAGTCTTATAAAAATCATCAGCATTTTATAAAAATTCTTATCCTTAAAACTATAACAATTACGAATGGATAACATGAAATTAATCACTTGACGAGGGCCTTAATTGCTGGACGTCCCCGAACCGCGGGGTTTGCAGGACCGTTATTGCCGCCACTGGTAAGAAATATATATATATATATATATATATATATAGAGTGTGGCCTACTTACGATTTTGTTTCGGGGGGGGGGGAGCTTTGCCTGAAAATGTGAAAATTCTGCAAGATATTTCATATACTTTACTATAGTAAGTAAGATTTCGGGAGGGGGCTTAAGCCCGGAAGCCCCCCTAAATACACCACTATATATATATACTGCAAATATATAAAATAAAAATAAACCTGTAAGTCTAATAAATTCAATATTTTATAAATGATCCCAAGTTATTTTGTGTTTTAATTTTAGTAAGTAGTCCGAATGTGAATAAAAAAAGGTAATTAATCAATATAATTACCCTAAATAGTAAGCATTCATCAATATCTTAATACCTGACTCAGATACACAGAAATTTATCTTTCTTATCACAGCGAAAATCCATGGTACAGAGCAAGCAGTAATGTTCTATACGTATGTAATGATGACCTACAAGTGTTCGTAAACATGTAATTAAAACCAGTGGCATACACACACACACATCGTTACATTTTACGTTCTAGTTCGCCCCAAGAAATCCTAAAATAAATTTATAATATTCAAATATTTGATTTTCTTCTAAACTTTGTGGGCTTATGTAATATTTGAAGTACGAAGCACTATACTATATAATCTAATTTTAGGAAAGGAACGCAACAAGAGTCTAAGATTCTAATCTCGTAAAGACATCTTCATATTTTAATTTACGAATACAAATATTTACAAGGTTTGCTAAGAAAGAAAGTGAACTTTCTAAATATAATGGTATTCACCATTATGGAAGTTATTCAGTTTTATCTTCTTCAAAATAGCTTCCTGCACTATTAATATATCGTTCCAGAGCGTCTTTCACTGCTGGAACGCACTTTTTGGAATAGCCAGGTTTCGTAGCGAATTTTTCGTTATGTCTTCTATGGATCGGAGACGGCGATTTTTCAGGATGGATTTTAACTTGGAGAGTAGAAAGAAATCTGCGGGTGCCAAATCAGGCGAATAGGGTAGTTGAAGTGCGACAGTCGTAGTTTTTCGGCAAACATTCCCTAATGAGAGGCGCCAAATGGCTGAGAGCCTTGTCATGCTGCAGCATCCATGTTCCATATTTCTAAGAAGCTTCCGTCTCTTTTTTTCTCACAGCTACCCTCTATCGTCTCATCACTTCCCAATAACGTATGTAGACGTATTCGTAATAAACATCACCACAAAATTCAAAGAAAAGAAGAATAACCACTTTAACGTTTGAGAACTTCAACGTGCTTTTCGGGCACGGTTTTTCAACTCACTCGGATGATAGTCATTTTGTTTCAACGTCATAGCCATAGACCCACAATCTGGTCTTCTGTTATGTTTTTCAACAAGCTATCATTTTGGTTTGCCTTCAATTAAAAAAACATATTTCCACTTTTTTTTTTGTTCAATTGTTACCAACCGTGGAATGAATTTTGCAGCAACACGACGATATTTAGTTTTACAACTAAGACTACCGTCTCGTGAGCAACACTAGCACTAGCTACATCGAAATTACGTCTGCATGTCCCTCCCGTTTGTCAATGATGCATTGACACTGGAGGCCGTGTTTTCATGATTTATAAGGTTATGATTTACAATAAAAAAAAAAAATGTTTGTATGTGCATTATGTTTTCAAAACCTACACATCTGAACAGTGGGTACATTAATTTGAGATACTCTGTACATATCGAATTTACTTGAAAACCAAACAGAGAAATTATAGTATTTTTTTGTTAAAAGGGTTTATAGCTGTCATCGCACCTTATGCAGAAAATTGAAATATGGTTTATCAATAAGCATTTATCACGCTCTGACCAAGGGAATGTGATGAATTCCGGCTCTGTTATCAACGTCACATATTCATTACTTAAATGTATCTGTATTGTTTGTTATCTAACGAAATGACCTATAGAATGAGAACAACATTATTTCGCTTTGGCCAACGTCGCAATGATATATTATGCTTCGAGAAGAGCGGCATTTTGTTTTCCAGTCTATGCTTCGAATGGCAATAACCGAAAACAAGAAAAATGAACGATCGACAATATTTTATTTTAGAACTAGAAAGCTAATGAAAAATTCGACATTATTATTAATCGTTGTTAGGCAGACGCCATTTCGTGAGGACAGCAGACATTACTGTGCAAATTAAACTAATGATTACATTCATAATTAATAACATTTAAAAACTGACTAAAAGTCAAGTGACGAAAGTACACGAAAATGAGATATAAACATACATTTTATATAATTATCATATCCTACGAGTTATACATTCTAACACCACATAACTGTATACAGGAGTAGTATTTCTCTCAGGCGTTTGTTTCATGTCCAAATGTAATGAAAAACGAAGGATAACCATTTATCCAGTCTAAGATGAATCTTTATTGTTTGGAGTGTTTTGCCCAATGAACACCGTATATCATTGACATTATAATTAATTGTGCGTGTAATGTATTTGCTTATTACATACTGCATGCAAAGAAGAAAGAAAACACTGATCATACATGAATTAGAAATTCCAACCGGAAGTAGGCTCAAATCTTGCAAACGGTGCGAGATACTGTAAAAAATAATCGACAAAATCTCCCCTTTATGGTACGTCTTTACGATTTTTATCAAGATGTCTTTCACTTGTATCTGTAAAGAGACATGTCCAGATGTTGTGAGGAATGACAAGAAGATTCATACTCATATGTGAATGATGCGCTGTGTACAAAGTGCAAGTTCAGCTAGTATATTTACATTCTTCAAATAGTAATTTCTGCAAATAATTTAAACTTAAATATTTCTACAACTTCTTTAAAAAGAAAATAAGTTTTGTTTCAGATCATATTAAAGAGACTAACATACATGAACCATGTTCTGAATTTTCGTTTAAATTTCTTCAAGTGTACCCTACTTTCCCGTTTTATCTCCTTGGTGAAGCTTTAACCTCAGTCACGTCTCTGAATGCACACAGATCTTTATTTTAGTAAATAAGTAAATAAAAAAAAAAACTATGACAATATCGGAAATTATTTAGTGAATTAAATTACTATTAGTTTGCTATATGGTTTAAATCTTACGTTTTTCCCGTCATTGTTGAATTATCATTTTTCCTCTTTAATACAGCAACCTTCCACTTACTTTAGCTTTAAGGAATGAGCATGGTATGCTTTAAACCACGAAATATAACAAATAGCATGCCTTATCACGGTTTTCCACTTCAGTAGATATTTTACAACTCGAATATTGCTCGTGTGATTATTAGATCTTGCGAGAAAAAAAAATATTCTGCGGTATAGATATCAGAGCAAACAATTCAATTTATTGTGCTACATATTTTATTCTTGCCTGTCACATAATTGTATTCTATACAAGGAAAATACTTTCTATTGAAATAAACTGTTTTATAACTACAGAGAAGCGATAAGGCCAAAATAAATATATATATTTATTAGAAGAAAACGTAGGCAACGAAAAAAAATCATAAATCACAGTAAGAAATATGATGCGTTACAATCCACAATGTGTTTACTTTCCTCATTTCATCATATTACATTTCAACATAACGTTAGCGATAACGGTACATCAATATTATTTAAAATGTATATAAAGTTTAAAGAGTGGTCTCGTGTAGCAGAATGTACGCTACGCATCTACCTCAGTGAATGTGGTAACGCGTTCAATTCATTTATCACGACCACCCCCTTTTATCACATCCACTTGTCAGAGACTCCCAGAAGTAACTTTCGTTTTACAATAAGCTTTACGATTATTGCTACCTGTCATTTACAATTGTATATATATGTGTGTATAGGAACAGAAATCACAATGAATTATTCACAAAGGCGGAAACATTTATTTACGAGCATATGTATGAACTAATTGTAACAATCTACAAGTAATCCTGCACTTTTCACTTAAAATTATGGAAGGCAGCAGTGGCGGATCTAGAAGGTAAAAACTTGGAGGGTGCATCCAGAACACAGACTATAATAGGCATAGCATGAGTTTACTATAAACTTTGAAAAACATAGCTTCAAATTATCATCGTCCCTCAAAAAATTGGGGGGCCTAGGCCTCTCGGCCCCGGGCTAGATCCGCCACTGGAAGTAAGTCATTAAATAACTATTTTACCTAATACTTGAAAACTGTTTATTTCATGGTGTTTCACACCAGGCAAGTGCCGGGATGGTACCTAACATACAGGTACCAGGCCGCTTCTTTGTCCAATTTATTTTTTCCCTTCCCTTTCCTCGGATAGTGTGATCGCCGAGGGACGTCATCCCTCACACCTGACGGGCTAACATGGCCATAGATGCCGAAAGCTCAGAAATCTAATTCCTAAGTCCTAAACCCAGTCTATTATAGTAGTAAAGAATAGGGGTAATTTCCGGATCATAACAGGTACTCCTGAAACATCCTATGAGTTACTTTAAATTTGCTTCCAATTAGCTTGAGAATCTTGCTTGGAAGTCGCATGTAGAATTAGGTTTGGAATCGATTATTAACTTCAAAATTTAACGTTATGTCATTACGATATATATATATATATATATATATATATATATATATATATATATATATATATATATATATATATATATATATATATATATATAGGGTAAGAACCCCTAGTATGAGGACAGGCACCTAAATGGAGACCCCTATCTATCTCGGGAAGCAAGAGCTGCAATCTAGTGGAAGCAAGTTAAAAAAAGAGGAAATAGCTCACCACCTAGTGGAGGCTAGAAGAAATTGTGCCATATAAAGTTTTCTTAACGTGCACACATCAGACGCTGAAAATGGAGAAGGTAAATTGATATTTATTCTATCTTTACTTTCTTTTATACCAGTGAATATGCGTATTGTAACATGTAATCAGTTACCGATTTTCTTCCACTTATATTTGAGATGACGTTAGTCATTTGTTTATCGGTCGAATATCTTATTATGAGACCCTTAACGGGTTCAATATATGAGATCGGTCTCATAATGTGACCCGTATAGTAATATTGGGTCTTATATTAGGAGCTCATTTGTATCGACATTTCTGTATTCACAAAGTAGTCTCTTAGACTTAGTCACAGTAAAAGAGCCAGTGATATCGTTGGCATTGTACTGTCATTTTGGACACATTCCTTCTCATTTGGTACATATTTGAACATTAAAAGAAGTGATCAAAAATCGTTGCAGTTTATGCGCACAAAAAGTGTAAACTTTTACAACGTGTATATTTTAAAATTGAAGAAAGTAAGTTAGATTGAAAGTTTAACGTTTTATATTTTTGAGCCATCACAGGATTTGGCTTAAAGACAGTGTTGAATGGTGTATTAATAAAACAACTCTTTTAATATTAGACAAATAATCGGGTCTCTTATTAGATACCCCTCATAAAAATGGCAGTGTAATATAATTTTTTATTGTTAAATGTTTATAAGGAGATATGAGGAGATATGACCGACGACTTCGCATGCAAATGAAGAAGTTGAGGAAAATTATGAGAAAATAGAAGAAATTATAGATAGGGAGAAGAAGGGTGCATGCATAATTCTAATGGGAGATTTCAATGCAGTTGTGGGAGAAAAACAGGAAGGTAGTATCGTAGGCAAATATGGTTTAGGCGAAAGAAATGAAAGGGGAGAGGGACTGGTGAATTTCTGTAGACAGAATTCACTAGTAATTGGGAACACTTGGTTCAATCAGCACAAGAGAAGAAGATATACATGGAAATCACCAATAGACGGCGGAAGATATCAGATAGACTACGTTATGATTCAGGACAGGTATCGGAATAGCTTAAAGAACGCGAAGACCCTTCCCGGGGCTGATATTTTCTCTGATCATAATCTTGTGCTGGCCGAAGTAGATATTCAACTGAAAAATGTAGGCAGAAGAAAAGTAGGTAACAAAGTGTTGAATACTGAAAAGTTGAAAAACGAGGAAATAAGAAATCTTTTCGCTGAAAAATTCGAAGAAAAATGTTCAAACGAGGAAAGGATAGGCGCAGGTAGTAACGCACGGTGGGAATATATTAAACGTTGCTTACAGCAGGCTGCAGAAGAAGCAGTAGGTTACCGTGAACACAAAACTGCTAAGAAACCATGGGTTACAGAGCAGATGTTGCAGAAAATGAGGGAGAGGAAGATGTGGAAACAGGTTGATACAGAAGAGGGCAGAAAGATGTACAGAAAGTTAAATAATGAATTACGAAGAGAAACCGACAGAGCGAGGGAAGAGTTTTACAAAAGAAAATGCGAGGACATAGAAGAATTAGAAAGAGTTGGAAAATATGAGGAAATGTACAAGGAGGTGAAATCTATGGAATTTCGGAGGAAACAAGGGAATATTATAATGGCAGTAGAAAATAAGAATGGGAAGGTAGTCAGCGAGAGAAATGAGGTCATAGGAAGGTGGAAAGAATACGTTGAAGACTTATATGAGAGTAGGGATAGACCGTGTAGCCTAAAAGTTGAAGTGGAAAATGAAGTAGGCGAGGATGATAAAGGATTTAGTATTCTTCGGGATGAGTTTGAAAAGGCTATATCCGAGATTAGGAATGGAAAGGCAACAGGAATAGATAACATACCAATCGAATTCATTAAAAATATAGGAGACAAGGGAAAGAAAGAATTGTGGCGACTATGCAATGAAATATATGAAACAGGAGAATGGCCAAGAGACTTTCTGAAAACGATCATGATACCGATGGCTAAGAAATCGAACCCAAAGAGATGTGAGGATTATAGAACTATTAGTCTCATATCTCATGCAGCTAAAATTCTGCTCCGAATACTGAACAGAAGGTTATATGGAAGAACAAATAAAGATGTGGAGGAAGAGCAGTTCGGGTTCAGAAGAGGCAAGGGCACAAGAGATGCTATTGGATTATTAAGGGTGATCGGTGAAAGATTTATAGAAAAAGGCAAAGAGGTGTATGTTGTATTTATTGATCTAGAAAAGGCTTTTGACCGCGTGAATTGGGAATTGTTGTTGGGAGTTCTAACAAAGATAGGGTTGGAATGGAAAGATAGAAGACTAATAAGAAACTTATACATGAACCAAGAAGTAAGTGTTAGGATAGGGGAAGAACTGACGGAAGAGAGTGCAATTGGAAGGGGAGTTCGACAAGGATGCTGCCTCTCGCCAACACTATTTAATGTCAATCTAGAAGAGATAGTGAAAAAGAGCCTATATGATGATGATGGCATTTCAGTAGGAGGTAGAATGATTAGATGTATAAGATTTGCAGACGATATGGCGCTTGTTGCAGAATCTGAAAAGAAAATCAATAAAATGTTAGAAAAAATGAGAAAGGGCTTTGAAGAATATGGGATGAAAATAAATGTTAGAAAGACAAAAGCCATGGTGATTGGAACGAAGGGGTCTGTGTCAAATATAAAAGTAGGAGAGGAGAAAATAGAACAAGTGAATAGTTTTCGATACCTGGGTAGTATTCTTAGTAATGACATGAAATGCGAACGTGAAATAAAAGCAAGGATAGGAATGGCGAAAGAAGCCTTTAAAAGAAAGAAAAGTCTGTTTTGTGGGACCTTGAACAAAGAGTTGAGAAAAAGACTCATAAAATGCTTCGTGTGGAGTGTTGTACTGTATGGGGCGGAAACGTGGACATTACGTAAAGGTGACGAAAATCGACTGGAAGCCTTCGAAATGTGGGTGTGGAGAAGAATGGAAAGAATTAGTTGGGTCGAGCGGAAAACGCATGAGAGAGTGTTAGAAATGGTGGGTGAGAAAAGAACACTTCTAGATATTATTAGGAAGAGGAAGAGAAACTAGTTGGGACATTGCCTAAGAAGAGATTGTATCATGAGGGACGTCCTAGAGGGTATGGTGGCTGGAAAGAGAGGGAGGGGGCGAAGGAGACTACAATTAATGGATGATATTAAAACAGAAAGATCATACGCGAAGACGAAAAGGTTAGCGGAGGACCGTGGAGCATGGAAGCTTCTCAGCTGCGGCAAGTGACCTGCCAATAAAGGCAGAATACCTATGATGATGATGATGTTTATGCGTTACAATAGTTTGTACTGTAAATTAGACATTTCACAGAATGTATGAAAGTAACAACAGTGTTTGTTTATGCTATAATTAATCAATATATAGCATCTTAACTTAGAGAGAGAGAGAGAGAGAGAGAAAATGAGAATGAGAAAAATACTGCACTGCTGAAAATATAGGAATGAGAGGTAGGGGTCCAACAATTTTGGACATAAAGAAGAAAAATTACGTCATTATTTATGTTCCGCTCGTGCTGTTCAAAGAAGGCCTTGCAACTGGTGACCCAGTTTTGTAACTAACATAAACATTTCATTGTAACTGCTCGTGCTACTCAGCAACCCCAACAGAATATTAGAAATTGCTTATCTGGACGTTCCCTCAATTCACCTTCATACTAACGGTCATAAGTAGAACATTTGCAGAAAACTTCATTATTTGACTGTCATAAAAGCTGTCAGTTTCCACTTCTCGAAATCTACATTTCAATATGCATACACTGACAAGTAACCTTGTCATTGAAAGCCTGCAGGGTTTTAAATACAAACTAAGTAATTGTGTTTCTACGTCTGAACAATCCCGTTAGACTATTTCGCTAGAATGTTTTGATTATTATGAAACCTAACACATTTAACTTACGATTCATTTTAATAATCTACTAGTGTTTATATACTCAAAGTTAATTTATATTTTTGAACGTGATGATTTCGGAAGGTATCCCCATGGGAAAACATTGAGTACAACATGATATATAGCTCGGGGATGATTTCATAGCTTCGAGGGGGAATTTTTCCTTGAGCCACCTCTTGAATCACCACTGTTGAATTATGTTATAGGTCGTAGATCTGAAAGAGGGTTCATGAAGATTATGTATTTGTGAAGACGAGGAGAGACGTAAATACGACCTGTTATAATACACGGGAACTGATACTCTCTACAAAGGTCGTGGTGGCTTATTACGGGATACAGCGCTCAGCTCTGGAGCGTCGGATACCTAGTTCGATTAAAGCTCCCACCAAGAGGAATCTGTGGTGAACAAACACCGTGTGCATAGGTTTTCTTAGGGTTTACCCGTTTCCTCCCTCTTTCATCGTTCCACCATTATCATCCATTTCATCACTATCTCCTTTAGCTTTAGTGTATAAACGTGGACGTTAAACTAAATATAACATAAATTCAATTGATACAGTTTAAAAACTTCCTGTAAAATCATTAGTATTTAAATGATGTTAAAAACTAAACATTTACAACGATATCCTGAGTCCCCGAATACCATATATTTATTTCAGAGTAAACAGGCAGGCTATCTCTACGACCAAAATACAGTCTACAAACTACAGGACTTTTTATGGTAAAATATATGACAATTGTAAAGTAAAAACCAGATTTTTAGTGTAAATTTTCAATGTTTCCTTGAAAAATATATTCACATTTGGAGTATGAAAAACATTCTTGATATATGTTCTTTCTTTTCGAAACACCTGGTACAAGCAACGCCTTTCTTACTGTCAGTGTTCATTATAGTTATTTCAATTATTGCCTTATGAAACATGCCTTATTTGGTCTGTATGAAACCACACCGTGTGAATCATTAAGTCTATTCTTTCATTTGTATGCCTTCAGAGACAGAAATCAAATGCTTCGTCTCAAGATGTAACTAAATTACACTATACTTATATAGAGTGGCCCAAAAGTAGGTATACAGTCCCATACTGATCGGTCATGATATTTTATATCATTTACTTATTGATATTCATATAGGTACTGACTTAGTTTCTTCCTTATCTGTTCTTAATTTATTTTCACTTGCATCTTAAGCTCGGAAAAAATCGAAGCAAATACAGTAAAATGTCATACTTGATCGATGCTGGTCTGTGTATCTACTTTTGGGCCATCCTGTATAATAACTGTTTAATTAAGATAGGGAAACATTGTTCGAAGTATAGTCTTCTTGACTGACGTTCTAGCAATGTTTCAGAAATTCCTCGAGGATTCGCTCCCAAGCCAATTTCAGCTCACCAGACATGGTCACGAACATTAATAACTTGATAAGTAAATATCTTCAATCCAAATAATACCCAATGCATATTTAACCCAAATATATTACATTTTTATGAAAATGTTGTAGTTGTAACTAAAATGTAAAAAGAACAAATAAATTATGTTTAGCCATTTCCGACGAGGCCTGTAGGTTAATAGTTATAGTTACCATTGGTTATAGTTAACTTTGTTTATAGTTACCATTGGTATTGCAACTTTGATAGGTGATTCAGTATTATAATTATACTAGTTAAAAAGTTCGCCACAAAAGAACTCGGTATGTCCTACAGATATTGAAAATGAACATGACAGGACAAGCACAAGTTTCTAACTATCCAGATATCATATATCACTTGGTGTTTCCAAAAATTAATCAAACCCCGAAAAAAAAAGCTCCGAAAAAGAGGTCAGGAGAAGCATTGGAGAATTAACAATTCCTACAAGATATTGAGGTTAGTGGGCTGAAACGGTCATTTCAGATATACGAAACTAAAATTATGAACAATTCCCTAAGGACATTAGTATAGAGAATGTGCGGTACTTGTGTGCTTACAGTCAAGACCATCAATGACCCCCGATTACATCATAATCTGCTTTTGTGAACGTTCGACATTGAAGCCTCCGCCCACAAATGTCAGAATATCTACGAAGTAACATCTCAGAAGACAATATATTACTATTTCTTTTATCAGTAACAGAGATCTCGGTCAACTTAACAAAAGAAAAGTAAGCAAAGTAAAAGAAGTTTCTGTATGGCAACAGTTTTAGAAAAAAATAGCTCAATACAATGTATTGTAAGCACCGCAGAACACGTATCCTATCCCATCTGTACATTCAACAAGTTATTCCACTTACTACAGAAAATACGGAAATTATTCGCATATACTGTACATTAACATAACTACTGTTACAAAATAAGCATTGAAAACCTAAAGAGTCTACTAGGGGTCGTGTCATATTAATGCGATGCCAAGTTCAGTTTTGCTAAAGAAAATGGACTGAAAATGTGGACTGGACTGAGTCGCACCTCATCAATTTATCTGTATAAATGTGACATTACCTTTAATTCCTGTAAGGAGATACTTCACACAAAAGATAATTTTGTTTAAGAAATTTGCTACTTAATTAGAATAAAGGAAATATGAATTGGAAACATCACATACAAAAACTTCTCTGCAACAATTTGAGATGTGTTAATTTATGCTCTTGGAACAATTTTTGCTAAAGTGTAATATTTGATACAGTAGAATTACTTCACATCATCGATGCATGCACTTACACAACTCAGTGATACACTTTCTAGCGCACTTTTATTACTTTCATTTAGAATAACAACGTAACTGCAGTAAAAGTATAATTTCTACAATTATCGTGTTTAACATATAACAATGGATTATATGAAGCATATCTTGATCCAAATAAATATTTTGACGTATTTCATGCTTTTCATATAGGACCTTTTTCGTACTTTTAAATGACAGCAGGATCATGATCGTGATTATGATTTTCGTTCTCGACTTTCAATGAAAGATTCGAATTTGATATCCAGTATGAGTACATGTGGCTCGGATTGTACGTCTCAAATATCCTCAGTGCTGAAAATGGACTTCATCTTCGCCAATGATAGTCGCAAAATGTTATAATAATAATAACTGTTTTGAAGTTCCAAAGTACTTAAAGGTTTGTGACTTATTTCGTTATAAGTTCTTCGAGACGAAAATTACTGATTGTCTTCGTCATTCGTCATTTGATAAAATACAACAGGGGTTTTCTTACTTTATTTTTTTAATTTTTTTTACTTTTTCTTTGCTTCTTTTGCAGTCACTTTTGCGCCACCCCTACATCGCATCCAATTATGCATTATTGGAATCTAAGACTAAAAGTAATGGACATTCCCTTTTACCAAACTTCAATCCGACAGTTTGTTTTCAAGTTATGGCTGTTCTGAAATTTTATCGACAAATTTTCGCCTGACAAAAACGCCAGAAAGAAGCATTTCTATACCCAGGTTGGTTTATACTTTAAGTCTTAGTTTGGTGTCAGGAATCATCTCCCAAACGTTGTCGATGCTGTTTAGAAACCCCTTGTATATACGAGAATGGGGAGAAGACAGTGCACAATTTCCAATAAAAACAGAGAAATCTACTCGTGTCAACAATGACTCAACATGATCTATTGTTGGTTGTTTTGGAGTTTAGCTTTCCTTATGTGACCAACAGCAAATCAGTTAAGATAACTGGGAATCGAACCCAAGTATCCCACTTCGAGGGTATCCCAACGCTAACCATTTAACTACGATAAAGGCTTTGATTTATTATCACCACACATACTGACTGCAAGAGTTCAAAGCAGCATTAAGCCTGCTTCAACTGAGTTGTGTAGTATTTTAATCGAGCAAAAAAAATAAAAAGAAGTCTTATTGTTTTAATAAAGTAACGTAGATTAATTTAATAGTATTTCCCCCAAAAATAACTGTCTCAAAATACGATGCGTCTTATACTGTAACTCAACAGTAAATATACATCTTTAGAAAACAATTCAAAATTAAAATAGAATGATTTCTTGGTTCATTTGGAGTTTAGTGTCTTGTTCAGCACCGAGACAATACAACACATGGGCCTACAGCTCAATATGAGATCCAACCCACGAGCTTCCACTGGGAATATAACCCGGGTCTCCCTCAGTAAAAGCAGAACGACGAATAAAGCACAAAGTTACTTTTACTCCAGTTTATAAATATTTAGTCTATCGATATTTATACGAATACGTACGAGGGGGATCAGAAACTAAGGTTACAAGGCCGATATTTATGGAATTCCGTCTGTAGTAAAGGAATGAGGCATGTGCGATAATTTTAATACATGGAGTTGGCAACAGTGCAGAATTTCAGCCACCGCCACCTGTATGCAAATGGTGCTAGTTGTATGCAAACACAAATGGCAACTCGTTTGGAAAACTGATCTCGCGAAGAAGTCGAATCAGTTATGCGATTTCTATGGGCGAACAGCTCACATGGAGGAGCTGATTCAGAACAACAGGAGGATCACGTTCACCTGTTTCCGCACTTGAAGGAGCACCTAGGAGGCCGCCGCTTCGATTCAGATGAGGTGAAACACGTCGTGACAACACGCAAGAACATGATTTTTACCAGGAGGGAATTCATCCCACGATGCGACAAATGCCTCAACTCATATGAAGACTATCTCGAAAAATAACCTAATGTATGTACTAGTCTATATATATATATACGTTTCACTGCAGGCTTTGTAACCTTATTTTCTGATCACTCCTCGTATTTGCCTTTATTGCTTCTACCCTCCACCATTGTCATATCTGATTGACGAACGAACTTCCAGAATGGGACACTCAATCTGGAAAAATGATAGTCAATACCAATTATTTTCATAAGTACAAGTGGTATTTAGAAGGCACAGATTTTGAGTGATCTCTCCAGTATTTTAAATTGGAGACTTATTGTTAGTCCGAGTCCGAATAATATTTTGATTTTTAGAGCAAGATCTTTGTAATATGCAAGTGAACTTGAAATGTGTTCGGATTTAGGATATTTCTATTTAATGCAAACTGATATGGGACAATTCATATATATCAGGTATGTATTATTCATTACATTGAAGTACTAAACATTTATTTTCCCTTCAGTTAGTTTACTTTTCTCTTTTTTAAACAAGATGCAGTAAAACTTGTCCTTGCCGGAACCTGGATATAGCGGAAACTTGCCCACTCTGAACAAATTCCATGGTTCCAGCCAAGAAAACAGATTAGAAAATATTAATGTTTTGCGTAATATGGAATCTATCCAACTCAGAAACTGAAAACTAAAATTGAAGAATTCACTAGAAACTACGTGAACAATACGGAAATATTTTAAGAATAATGCACGACTGAGACATGTACTTTTAGTAAGTTACATATCACTTTTAACTTATTCGCCGACTTCGCGTTGTTTACGTGTAACTTAGTATACATATTTTCATGTGGTGGCATTAGCAAGCAGTTTGTTCTCACGTTTTAATAATGAACGTCATGGCTATGTCGTATATCTGTTTGTCATTTAATGATAAATATATCGAATACAAAGAGAAATACAAATATATGGGAAATAATAGTGCAATTCAAGTGCGGGGAATATTCAAATTTATGATGTACTAATGGATGAATGCGTGCAAGGAAATGATCTTACGAAGAGGGAACCAAAGAAAACTGACAACGAGGAAATTAATGAAGTTGTGTATGGATGATTCACTAATGCAGAATTAAACAATATGTACAGATCTGGACCAAAGTTGCAAAATGAAGCTCTCCCTGTAGCCAAATCTTTCGTAAATGATCAATTCAAGCATCAACAGGATGGTTGGAAAATTTCAAGAACAGGCACAATATCGTGTGGAATGAAGAATGTAGGGAATCCAAGAGTAATAAATAAATATGTGATTCATAAATGTAGTGTGGGATGTGTAAGAATAAAATTAATAATATTATAAACAGCACATATACCTATAAGCAGAGTTGTTTTGTTTAAAACAAAATGTTTAAAACAAATGATTAAAACTTGTTTTAAACAAATGATTTTGTTTAAAACACATTTTGTATACGTTTTAAACATTGTTTTAAACGCGTATACTTTTTAAGACTTGTTTTAAACATATTTTTATTTTTATTTTATTTTATTTTTGTAAAAGAATCTTCCAGAAAAAGAAAATTGTCAAACGTGCTCCCCATTCAGGAGACTATTTTCTTCCCATGTAAATGTTCTGATTTCTCGTGGCTACAGTAGGTCAATGTGGTAATCTACAATTAATTTTGCCTCTTTTTCCCCTTATTTTAACGCATATTGTATTGTTTAAATGCTTCTCAGTTAACTTGCGAGAAAGTATCGTATTCGAAGGTTGAACTACTTGCAGAACTGGTATTAAAAAATTAATAATTATCATGGATACAAATTTTCGTGTTGTATTCAGAAAACAAACAAAAAGGTTATTTGCTAAATTGCAGTTTTGAAATTAAAATATCGCAGGCATTAGTTGATACAGTACATGTTCGTTTTTAGTCTTCGTAAACTTGGAATCGTTTAATGTTAGTTTTACGAAAAAAAAAAAAAAAGGGGGACATCATTTGGAGCAAATTTATTAAAGTAACTCAAACTCCATCAGATAAGAAAATGACCATACGAGCTCGTTGCAAAACGTGTAAGAAAGAAATGGTTGGTTTAGTTCAAAGAATGAAGAATCATTATGAAAAATGCAATGCTGTGAAAAAACTGGAAACCCAAACAAATGGTAAAAGTGTTGATCCGAAAATTGCTTCTGATTATTCTAACGTTAGTAAGAATCAATTTTGTATCAACAATATCTTTTTCATTATATTATGAAAAATTTATTTCGTCTCTCTTCCCCATCTCAGTTCTAAATTTTCTTTTAAAAAATTTACACCTTGACATAGCTTGTATGAAGGACCGCGCGAGAAAGTGCAAGGTATGGCAGTCGCAAGCGTAACTAACCATTAACCCTTTGGGGATCCGATGGTACAATTTGTACCATACGGGTGTTTTATGGTACATTGCGTTATAACTCTCCTATTTGAGCTTTTTCGTCCGTTTTTTTTTCAAGTCCAGAGGCATTGTAGAAGACCTTACGTATGGTTTCACACCTTCCTGCGTCGAGACATAGGAGGTGATGACGTCATAATTCTAAAATATATTTTCTTTTATTAAGCCTATGTTCATTATTTTTTGGCGGGCTTATTTTTGCACGTAGAAGATTGAAATTTTGCACAAACATTCAGTCCATCGAGTAGTATTTACCAGATTTTTTTCAGATTTCTGCGTTAAAACAGGGGGGGATCCAGAGGGGTAAAAAGTTGAAAAAAGGGATATTTTTACCAAAAAATCCATTTCTACGGTATTTTCCCGCCTTAGATACATGATGGAGACATGTGAATGGTACCGCCTGAAATGCAGCTGTATTCTGAAGAAAATGATGTGCAAACCATGATCCGAGGGTAATTAGGGATGTCTCAGGGAATTTTTACAAAATATCCTTCTGTATACGGGAATATGGTACATTGTCGGTATATATATATTTTTGGCGGGCTTACTTTTGCACCTAGAAGATTGAAATTGTGCATAAACATTCAGCCCACCTAGTAGTATTTATCAGATTTTTTTCAGATCTCTGCGTTAAAACAGGGGGGTCCAGAAGGGCTAAAAGTTGAAAAAGGGATATTTAGACCAAAAATTCCTTTTTTCGGGATTTTCCCGCCTTAGTTACATGATAGAGACACGTGAGTCATACCGTCTGAAAGGCAGTTCTATTCTGAAGAGAATGATTGGCGGATTATAGTCCTAAGGAAAATAGAGATGTCTCAGGAATTTTTTTACCTGAGATCATGATTTGCGGTAATTTGGGGCATTGTGGGAATTCTTGATAAAATTTCTCCCGCTCTTAGTATTCAAGATAGAAACTTGAAATTTGGCACACGCATTCAGTATACCAAGTACTATTTATCAGATTTTTTTTGAGATCTCTACGTTCACACAGGGCCGCTCCAGAGGGGCCCAAAGTGTAAAAAAAAATTCCCCCGAAATTTTCCCTTTGACATCATTTTTCTCTCTCCTGGTATATGGTATGAGCATGCAAGTGGTACCATTTGAAAGCCAGTTCTATTCTGAAGAGAATGAGGTATGAACCATGATCCTAGGATAAATAGTGACGATGCAGTAGCTGCTTGACTGAAAGTCTAAAAAATACCCCCAAAACCCCGGATCCCTTAAGGGTTAAAGCGTGATACTTATTGTAACATCAGTGCCATATGTCAGTGTCTGGGACAATTTGATCTCAATTTGTTCATCTGTCTGTATGTATGGCACCACGTTACAGGGGGTAATTTTCGGTCTTTTAACATTAAATTTTGAGAGTAGAGGCACGAGACGTCGGAATTTGCTGTATAGATTTTGACTGAGATCCGACGAAAATTTTTTAATTAGTGGTTCGAATCCCACTTTAAACAAAAAGATGTCTCATATAGCCTTACTACTGATACAAGACTGTAATCAAACTAAACGAACTAATTTTATGCGTTTCGAACAAAATTGGTTGCAGGATAAATTTGGCTCCAACTCAGTTTTCATAAAATATTTTTAGATATGAAGCGTTCAGAGCACAAGGGATCCAAGTCCATTTTCAGAAAGGTTCACTTTTGCGCAGCAAACGTAGTACCTTCGTAGCGAAGGGTACGAAATAAACAAAAACCAAGGGTGTGGACTGGAGTTTCATAGGACAACCGCTAGACAAGGGCGTTGATGGAATGGGGAAGAGCTAATTTCCCTCTCCTTGCTCATAAATTTAAGATATTAACATTCTATTGTTTATGTTCAGCATGGGAATGATTAACAAGTCAAGCTCCGAATGTCATAGTCGATTATTCATAATTATGTTAAATAAATTCAGGATATGTCCAAAAGAATACACCGACGGAAAACGTCATATTTTCACAACCACGAATCTGAGATGAAAGGAAGAAAAACTAATGTGCAATCTATAATATTATATAATTGCCTCTAGAGGGGGACGTTCGTTTAGAGGTTGTCGTCTGCCCCTTACCCTGAATTTCAGATCTTGGGGACAGTAATGCAGATTGAGAAACCTTTTACTGAACAAAGTCCAACATAAAAATTTGAAGTCCTTACTCCGAACAAATACGGATTTTGATCAGTTATAATCCATTTCCATTGACCGTAAGGAGCTATACACTAATATTGCTCTCTTGTATATTTTTTGGCCCAAGGATTCCAAAGGTGGCTCTACTTTCGAGTTTCGGACCTGCTTAAAATTTTGGAAATTGGGCCTAAGCAACTTTCCAGTCTTAATTTTTTGTATGTTCTCCGTATTTATTCGGTGTAAGGTCCTCAAGCTTGTTCTCTTGGACTTTGCTTATCAAAAGGTTTCTAAAACTGCCTTAATGCCCCCAAAATCTGAAATCCGGAGCGGGAATGGGGACAGTTGCCCTCCTGTCCAACTGACGCCCCTGTCTAACGGCTGTAATCTGATGGAATTATCCTACGCCCTTTCTCATGGTATTAGTTACATTTCTTTTTGACTCTTCACTGTGAAGATATTACGTTTTGAAATAGAATTCATTTGCTGAGCAAAACTGAACTTTATTGAAAATGGATTTGGATCTATTGTGCTCTGAATGCCCCAAATATTATCTTTCTTCAGTAAATTATTGACTCAGAAAACAACCAATTACATAGGCTTGCAGAAAATATTCTAAAGTTAGCACAACATGAAGTGTGCTTCAAACATTACTTTTCGAAAATTTATTATTTTAAAACAATTTTATTAGCATCAGTGTTCTGAAATAGTAATCAAATTTTGTAACACAAATCTCACCTACTTCCACAAAACATGAGCTTAGTCCCTACAGGCATAACTAGAAAACTTTCAGAAGCAGTAATTCCGAAATGACTTGCTTTAGGGCTAAAATAACCTTATTTCTGTTAAAATTCTAGCCTTAAAATATGTAACATGACTCCCTTTGCATTTGAAATTTCGAATACCAATCAAAGATGTCCGCCATGATGCTTGATAGCTCCATCTGATGTATCAAACCACTTCCAGGTTTCATCATTCTCCTTCAACCCGTTCTCAATACACAAGGATGCTGAGGACTTTTGTTTTGTCATATATATTGATAGATTGTGTGAAATCTCTATAGTAGGTAGATTTTAACATCTACCTAAAAAGCTTATTATAACAAAAAAAAAAAAAAATACTTACGAGAGTCACAGGCGAGAGGGTGTAATAAGAGGGGGTCGTGATATGAAATAAGATACTGAAATATTATGTACCCAACACAGTATAGTCTTAACGAGAATAAAATAAAAGATCAGTTGCAAAAGCAAAAAGTCTTAATAAATAAGTTATTACACGATTTTGAAATATGTTTAAAATCACGTTTTAAACTGTTCAAAATGTTTAAAACATGTTTTGTGTGTGTGTTTTAAAATATGTTTAAAACATTTTGAACACCTTTTTCATGTTTTAAACACATTTTTTTAAAAAAATATTTTTCCAACCCTGCCTATAAGTAGTTAAAATTAGTATAATTTATTCAGATCTACAGTAGGTCTGAATCTTTGTATGCAATTTCGTATAATGCAGAACTTGTCCAGTTTGGAAAAATAGTTGGGCCACTTCTGATTCCGCTTTGAACAAATTTTAGTGTATAATAGAGTGTGTATTCAGGTGATTCGTCCTTTCAAGACATGTTAACAAATGTTCATACAAATTTTCTTCAAAAATTCACAAGAACATTTTTTTTTTTCAGATTTAAAGTCGAAATTGGGTCCTAGCAAAAATCCTTAGTACAACCCCCTTTCTGAAAGGAAGTCAACTTAAGGAATTTAAAGCTATCAACCCAGCATTCGACTGAAAACTGAGAATCAATCAGACAGAATGGATGGCTACATGATTTGAACCCATAATATCTTATTTATGAAACAGGCTTACTTACATTCGGAGACCTTAAATGTAATATTTTCCTATTATCGATAAATGACGAAGAAATTTTTGTATTAAAACTTTAGGATTCAAAGAGGAAGAAATGGCTTTCATGAGGAATATTGAGGTTTATCATCCAAAAAAAAAAAAAATTAAATAAATAAATAAATAAATAAAATAATAATAATAATAATAATAATAATAATAATAATAATAATAATAATAATAATAATAATAAATAAAATAAAATAAAATAAAAATAAAAATAAATTTTAAAGTAATAATTTTACATGTTAGCAATTACTCATCACAAACGAAACATTGTACGGTTGTTTTTCATAAATATGTATTTAGCAGTAGCTATAGCAACACTGTAGCTTCCTCTTCCAACCGTCAGATAATAACCCTTCATAATTTCTACCTTGTTCACGAAAAAAACGTATAAACAGGTTATGAAGAACTATTACGAACTCTAGGATCATTAGTCATACGAAACATCTCGTAATTTGTCGAGCAAAGCCTTTCTAATAAAGCACATAAGGCGTGGTTCCTGAAGGACGTTTTCTGCTTGCAGCTTTTTATTTTAACGTTGTATGAAATATTTCTTGATCTGTCTTTAATGACATCTGAAAAATACAAACTGCTATTCATTTTCTAATTAGGTGACGCAAGCAAAAATATTCTTTAAAATTACTTATTAACCTTTATTTTACGGCTTGTCAGTACACTGCCAGAATAGTAAATCCGTTCTTTCCCGCGTGTCACTGTACTGACACAGGCGAAAGGTCTACTTTGACCCGTGAGCACACCGGTTGAGAACCAACGTTTCTGGTTCCTTTCACTATGGACTATCTCTTCATACAATAAGGCACATCATTTTAAAAAAATATATATGTGCTTGCGGGTCAAAGTAAACCTTTCGCCTGTGTCAGTACAGTGACACGCGGTAAAGAACGGATTTACTATTCTGGCAGTGTAGTGACAGCCGTAAAGTAAAGGTTAAAATCACATAGCAACTTATAATAATATTAAATCAGTTCCGTTATGTAACTGACACTGTTCTATATAGCATCTACACAATTACACGAAAGTAAATCAGAAAAAAATAATCAGTACCAGATTATGTCATACATACTTACCTATTTTAAATACACGAGGCGTCTCCGAAAACTAAAGTTTTTGGTTCACAATTGCTGCCGATAGAGTTAGACGGTGGATTTGCATATTCGTACGTAACAGCTTAGTTTTAGAAGGAAATTGCCAATTCTTCCCTTTTATTATTTGATGTCGCCGATGAGTGCTTCATAATGAGCAAATTAACCATCCTTTCCTAAGATCCTCACCGATTTTACGAATTTTGATAAATAACTCAAAGAAAAAAGAACAAGATTCATTTTTTTCCCAAATAGCGTGTCTATAAAATGCTAAGTATACTGTTAATATTTTCATGTCTTTTGTTATACGAAGTAATAAAGGTGATATGTCATAATTTGCGGGTACTTGCGAAAAAATGTTAGTTCATTTTACATAATCCAGTTGCAAAACTTCTCGGATTGTTTGCTGTTAATTATTCACAAAACAAGTAAGACAAAACGGTAAGAAATGAGAAGACCCTTAATAATGATAGATCAGAAACATATTCTGTGTGACCGTATGCTTCTATATACCAATAAAACAAATTACTTGTTTACAAGGGCGCCCATCAGGGGGGCAAGGTGGGGCGCTCGCCCCCCTAGAGGAAATTGTACTTCAGAATATCGAAAATCCAACAGCATTTTTACATTAGTTACAGCAAAATTTGAAACTATTTTTGAAAGGTCACTTATACTTGCCCCCCTTGGAAACCACAACATGGGTGCCCTTGCTTGTTTAATATTATTTTGTTTATACCTTGTGTGTGTATGTGTACTTAATTTTAGTCTTATTATGTGCTCTCAGTTCTGATGTATCTTATTAATTACATAATACTTACATTGCACTTAAGTTAATTAATTTCCTTTCACACCTAAGTTCACAGTATATTGATATTTCAATATGTATTGTTAAAATAATGTTGTGTATTCCATACTAATTTCTAGTAATGGCCACTCTTGTATTGTTCCAGCTTGTAATTCAAGAGTATTTAATTGGGAATTGCTGATGTTGGTGATATTTCACAAAACTCTTCAGCCTTCACGCAATTATAATATATACGTATATACAGGGCCAGATTTAGGGGAGGGTGCACAGAAGCATATAAACCTCCCTTCACTGTAAATACACTATCTAAAATGAGAACCTAGCATTGAAAAAGCAACATTCTCCGAAACTTTCTGCTGTCATGTGTCCGTTTAAGGCTTAAAGAAACTTTAGTTTTGCAAAAGCAATAGTTTAAGTCGACTTTCTGAAGGTTGAAGGAAAAGGATTCACAGAACAAAGTAATATTCCTCATTCACAGCACAAATGCATAAAGGCGTTTAAAAACTTAAATCAAATGTAAGGGTAGTTATTGGTGTCCCCTTCAAGAAATCCTGGATCCGGCCCTGTATATATATCAGAAAAATGGAAACACCTGAACGAAATTGCAACTTACCAGATTAATATGGTATCGGGCCACCTTTCGCCTTCAGAACAGCCTTGATGCGACGTGGGATGGAGGCATAGTGGTCGTGAATGGTAGCAAGTGGAATTTTACACCATTCCTCGTGCAGGGCATCGGCCAGTTCTGTGAGAGAGGATGGAGGTGGAAATCGTCGCCGGAGTCGTGTTTCCAAGACGGACCACAGATGTTCAATTATGTTGAGATCTGGGAATTGGGCGGGCCAGGGGAGGTGTTGAACTTCATCCCGATGTTCCTCAAACCACGCTGTAACAACACCAGCTGTGTGAATGGGTGCATTATCATCCTGGAAGATGGCGTCATGTCAGGGAACAACATCCGGACCATAGGATGCAAGTGGTCTCCTAAAATTGCGACATAATCGTTGGCAGTGATTCGTCCGCTAAGTGTGACCACAGGACCCGATGAAAAACATGATATGGCGGCCCACAGCATCACCGAGCCGCCGCCATGCTTCACAGTTGGGCGGAGACACTGCAGATCATAAGCTTCTTTGGGAGTTCTCCACACATAAACACGGCCCGTGGTTGGGATTAGGGTGAACGATAGACTCATCCGACCATATCACACGTTTCCAGTCCTCAGCGGTCCAAGTTGCATGGTCGCAGCACCATTTGCGGCGTGCGAAAGCGTTATGGTTCCTTATGAGCGGTTTGGCCCGTGCAACACGACCCCGTAAGTTCATGTCATGTAATTCGCGGCGAACTGTGATTGTCGAAACAGGGTGGGAGAGGTGCTGATTGAGTTCCTTCGTCACTTGTTCCGCAGTGGCACGACGGTTCTGCGTGACAATGCGCTTTAATACCCGGCGTGACCTATCACTCATGATTTTCTTCCGCCCACTGTTCCGCTTCCCCGGTGTGGTTTTTCCGTGTATTGTGTAGGCCATCATCACCTTCGACACTGTAACACGCGACACATCTAACACAGTAGCCACTGCCGTCACACTCACTCCACATAATCGCGCACCAACAATTTGCCCTCTTTGAAAATCTGAGAGGTTTCCCATTTTACACTACTTCCGTCTGCTGCAGCCACTGGACACTGCTGTTCCACTGCGCTTGACGTAGTATGGAGACCGACCTAACACACCACCAGCGGTCCGGCGCTGCGGGCGCCACGACACCACTGCCAACCCATACATCTGACGTGTTGCCAACTACAGGTGTTTCCATTTTTCTGATCACCATCTGTATATACAGGGCGAACCTGAAAGATGTGCACAAACTCCGGGAGGTGATTCGTGACATCAATGGAAGAGAAAAAGTCCTCTTGCATGTTGGCGTCGCGTACAAGTGACAGGAGTGTCAACTTGGAATCGAAACTCCAATCATGACAATTTGAACGGAACAGAAAGATGTACACATACTTCGGGAGGTGACTCGTAATATCAAAAGAAGACAAACGGTCTTCTTGCATTTTGCCGAATTCCGCGTCGTGTACGCTGTGCATGAGTGGCGCAAATCTGTCTTCAACATTGGGGGGGGGGGGAGGGTAGGACCGTTCCGTTTTTGTTTTTCTAAGCGATGTTCAAAATATTTAAGAAGTTGCAAAACAATGCTGTGGAGGATCACGGAAGCAGAGTTGTCTTCAACATTGGGAGGCTGGCAATTTGAGGCTTATTTTGGGAGACATCGATTTCATCTCATTTTCCTTTGTGGCAATCGGACACATATTTTCACATTTCTTCCCCATCCCCCAAAAAAAGAATTTCAAATTGGATTATTGGGGGCACAATCCCCCAAGTTCCAAGATCGGAGGAGGCATGTCCCCTTCATGCCCCGGAATTCGCGCCAGTGCTGTGCACACATTTCTATTCCATTCAAATTATCAGGATTCGAGTTTCGATTCTAAGACGGCACCCTTGTTACTCGTACAGGACGCCGAATTCAACATGCAAGAAGGATTTTTATCTTCTTTTGATGTCACGAATCACCCCCCGAAGTATGTGCACATATTTGTTCCGTTACAGTTGTGACACCTGTCACTCTTTTAGGGTCCCGGGTTCGATCCCAGCCCCCGCCAAGTGAGCTTTGTGGTGGACAAACACCGTGTCCGTGGGTTTTCTAGGGTTCTCCCGTTTCCTCCCACTTTCTTCATTCCACCATCTCATTCATTTCTCATCATCACCGTATCATTTAGCCTAACCGGCATAACGTGGGACGTAAAACTCAAAGATTTCATTTCATTTCTGTCATTCTTACACGACGCAGAATTCGACAATATGCAAGAGGTCTTTTGTCTTCTTTTGATGTCACGAATCACCTTCCGGAGTTTGTGCACATCTTCCGGGTTCAACCTGTATACAGTAAAATCAAATTAAGAAATTTTCAGTTACAAGATGATCAATATTTATTTTAGTGGGAACGAAATGATTTTTTTAAAAAAGCTCATGAGAATCAGTACATCATCACTTGACAGATTTAAGAGATAGTGAATGTGACATAGTTTATATATAATGTTTGTGTCGCTGCTGTTATTTGTACTCTCAATGGACAAAATTCTGCACATTAAACTCGACATCAAATGTAATTTGAACCAGAGAACGAAATGTTCTCTTAGTAGCACTACGATGGATACAAGCAAAATTGAATTATTTGTCGCTGATTCTAACCGGAAATAATTTGATGAGAGTGCTATTCATTATTTACCTTTGTGTTTGATAGTAATTTTCTAAATAGAAACAGTTCATAGTGTACATGTATCAACTGAGAGTACCGGTAATTAATATAAGCCAGAAGCACGTACCTGAATCACTGCATCCTATTTATTTTATTCGTTGTTGTTTTTCAATCAACATTAGTTTTTCTTTTCTAGCAACGACATTGGGAAAAAAATCCATGATCTGCTCCTCCATCTCAGTAACGATATCAGGTATTTTAACCAATATAACATGAGAATGGCTCAAAAATCGAATCTATATTATAGACTCTAAGTTTAAAATAAATATTACTAACCTACGTCTAGTAGGCTATCTAATACTTCTATACTATACTGTATAGTGGGTTTTCTAGTGGTATGCCGTTGCAATTTAATGGTAAAATATTGTCCATACTATCATTTTGTTCCTTATCAGGTAGGGAATGAGAAAAGTGATAGTGGACATGTCAGACCCCCAACTGGTAGGGAAAGGGTGTGGGAAAATGATGAATCATCGCTCGCTTAACACCTGATAATTTCGCTCCTAATCTTTCGATTTTGAGTTTTTTTTTTTTTTTTAACGAAAGGTCTAAGTACGTTCTACACATTACGTTATTATCCTCTTTTACATAAAAGTAGCTGTTTTGATTAAAATTTTAAAAAAATCCTAGGAAAAAACAGATATTTCATTTAAGAAAATAATCATTCTTATTTCGTGATCCTTTTATAAATTTAGCAATTTGGCAGAAATAAATAATACAAAAATGAATTTTTATTTTCAACATCGTTTTTATATAAAATATAAGGAAAAGAACAGAATACAAAATCTAATATTTCACTCAAGAGAAGCAACTTTTAACTATCATTGCACCTATTCCTACAAGCTATTATGTGATCCATATTAATATTAATTCTGTAGATGTTCATAACTATAAGTATAAAGGTAACCAAGAAAGTTCTGTCACCTTTTCAACCATCACCTTCGAACATCGATATGCCACTTAAGACGTACCTGGAAGGTCAAAAATAGCCCCCATCAGCATCGACGACCCTCTGCCAACGTTCTGGAAGGTCACGGATTTCATCGCGGTAGAACTTGGTGGGCCTTGAAGCGAAGAATGTATCAAGTGCATTTTGCACCTCTACTAGGGTCTGAATTGGCGTTCTCTAAGCTTATTGTCCAAGGAATGGAACAGGTGATAATCGGACGGTGAAATGTCCAGGGAGTATAGCGGATGAAGTAGTGTTTCCCATCCAAGGCGTAGAACGGTGTCCCGGGTTATCCTAGTCACGTGGGGTTCAGCGTTCTCTTGCAACAGGACGACCTCTTTGCGATTCAGGAGTACTGGCTCTAGAGTTTTGAGTTTTTCTTAACCCTTAACGGTTTACTACCTTTTCTGTCTGCTTCCGGCACTGCTTGCGAAAAAACATGTCCACAGACTATATCCCTCGTAAAAATTCACCAGAGTTATCACCAAAATTCACCCGCTGCTCTACCATCGCACAAAGTATATATAAAAATAACCACAACGAACAATATCTAAAAATAATACTCTTCAAATGCAATAGACAAGATCAAAAAATGTGTAGCCAAATAGTAAAGAAAACTCGTTAAGGGTTAAACACGACTCAACTGCTGACAGTACACAGTTGTATTGGTGCTCTGACCAGCTGGTACCTGTTCCCGATGTACGATACCGCGAGCAGTCCATCAAACACATAGCAGGACCTTCTTCTGGTGCTGTGCTGATTTCAGCTGTTTTGGAACCGGTTCATGGGATGCTAACCAATGATGACGGCGCCATGGAGCTTCGTAAAGGACCCACTTCTCATCACATGTCCACACCCTGTCCAGAAATGGCCCCTTCCTCCGACGAGACAGCAAAGAAACACAGGTGTCTGCTCGTGTCTTCTGGACCAGAGTCAAATCATGTGAGACTCATCGACCCAACTTGTAGAGCTTCCCAAGTTGATGGAGATGTTGCCGAATCGTTTCTCCACTCATACTGAATTGTAGTCCCAGTTCCTCATATGTCTGGCCACTGTTCACTTCAATTGCTGCCTGAAGATCTTCATTTTGTACATGTGTTGGTCTGCCGGCACGTGGTGCGTCTGCGAGTGTTTCATCACCGTTCTTAAACTTATTAAACCACCGCTGCATTGTCTGCGTAGTCACGACACCCTCACCAAAGGCCTGGCACATCTTCCGCCCCGCTGCAGCGTCGTTTGACCCCAGTTTGAACTCATACAATATATACGCCTTTATGACGCTCTGTGGAGGTCCCATGTTCACTCTCTCCTTACGCAAGTTCACAGTGTAACTGAACTGCTACAACCAGGTACGTTGGATATACCCACACCAACAACTGACCTTCACCGTATCTTCATTTGCATTCAACGCACGGTGTGAGGGCCAATTGAACACAGACCTCCACAAAAGTGACAGAACTTTCTTGGTTACGTTTATGTTTTAGAAATATATTTTAATTGTCATGGAATAAGTACTCCAGTCTTGTATTTCCTTATTGTATTCATTTACTTATTATATTCATTTACTGAAAAGTAAAAGATACTCTTCTTATGGTGTGAGTCCACACAGTAGTCATCGGGTCACTTCCAGAATCCGAAATTCTCCTTCTTACTTCAATCTTCATAACATTAATTATTGTTCTTATTTTAATATACACTACACTATGACACTACACTTGTTCTTATTTTAATATACACTACACTTTTCTTCCTCGCTCCACATTCAGAACGCACTAAGAAAAAAGAAGAAATGGTTGAAAGGGGAACAAAGGAAATACACAAACACTTCCTGATTTCCGTTCCTTCACGTCACAGGAAATTTACAGTGTTTAACCGATCGGCAACAGGTCGAAAGACGGACAGATTGGTTCACGAAAGAATAGAAGTCACATAACGAAGGCTTTCCGTTAATCGAGTTATGACAGTGCTCAGTTCCTTCTTGTTTCAGGAGAGTTTATCATCTTTCGCATTATCCTAGTCACAAATTCCCTATCTGCATAGTCCGCTTCAAGGCACCCCTCTCATAACCATGATTCAAGTTCATCGCCGTTATCAGTATCATCACAAAAGTCTATTCCACTTGAGATTTCATAATCTTTTCTTTCTCGCTCCCATTATTGCATTTTTGAGGATCAGTAGAACAGGAACACATGTCTGTGCAAGTAAGTTTATTTAGAGCACATTTGTACCGTGGAACACACCACAAATTTTGATGGACTACATGAACATTTGATGACTGAGAGAAGCTCTTCAGGTCCACAAGGAATATCACACATTATTGGCTCATATTGCCCTTTTTCATTAACAGTCCAACCCCAGCCAGTCACTGTAGGTATTGAGGATTCGAAATATGTGCTTTACGCCACATTAGGGCTTGAAAATGTGCTCTTTTTATGGCAGGGCGCAGAGTATCTTGTATTGAAGACATGCACGGCTATGATGGGACCTGCAGAAAACCACGATATCACTGCCCATACTCTAACAGAACCACCCCCATGCTTTACAGTTGGGAGCAGACAGTCTGTATCATAGGGCTGCGATGGTGTTCTCCATACGTAAACACGACCGGTTGTTGGAAATAAAGTGAAGGTCGATACATCGGACCACATTATGTGTTTCCACTGCTCATGAATCCACGCATTGTGGTCCTTGCACCACTGGATACGCCTCTTCGCATTTAATGCTGTGACCAGGGGTTTGGCGACAGCGGCCCTGCCATGAATTTTCATTTAATGAAGCTCCCGTCGCACTATTTTCGATGAAACCTGGTTCTACAGGCTGGAATTTAGTTTAGACGTAATTTACATTGCAGTGGTCTTCTTTTTATCTGCTACAATTCGTTTTAATGCCCTCCGGTCCCTATCTGACAGGATTGTCTTTCGACCACTGTTGTGCTTTGCAGACGTCGTTTGCCCATGAATTGTGTATGCCCTCGTGACATTGGACACAGTGCCTTTCGATACCCCAACAATGTTCGCCACTGTTGCCACTGGAGCAACGATCATGCCAACGATCATGCCTCTTTCGAAGTCTGTCAGGTTGCCCATTTTACCGCACCACTTTCACACCACGACACTCACAGGTGAACTAGATACTGCTGACGGAAATGGAAGGTCCACATGACACATTGGAAACAAAAAACGTTCGGCAACCGCAACACGTGTTGTACAGTGGAGGGCCAAACTTACATGTCCTGTATGAAGTGTTTTTAGATTTTTTGTCTACCCCTGTATATACAGGATGTTTCGAAACAACACCGACAACTTTTGGGAGGAGCTTCCTGACACCAAGATAAGACAAAAAGTATAGGCCAACCTACGTGCACAAATGCTTCCTTTCGGAGTTATAGGCTGTCGAAAACGTGAAAAAAATGAACTTTAAAGGTCCATAGCTCCAAAACTATGGAGCCTACCGTAGTCGGGTCAAGAATTTACTAAGGAACTAATATGTATTCTATCCAAAAATACATGCTTCAGAATCCTGCAGTACTTCCGCAATTTGTATAGAAGTAGTTAGTGAGTACTTCAGATTATATGCCCGTAACCCTAGGATTCTGAAATATGTACGAGGGCAAGTCAAAAATTATCTACACTTTTCATTCTACAGATTATTTACATGAAGCGAGGGTTATACTATGCACATCATTTTTCTACGTAATCTCCCTCCTTGTCAATGCACTTGGCCCAACGGTCAACAATCTTCGTATTCCTTCCAAATAAAAGGTTTTCGGTTGGTCGTGAAGCCACTTTTGTACCGCTTTTTTCACGTTTAAATCTGAGGCAAATTGGCGACCACGCAAAGCATCCTTTAGTGGCCCAAACAAGTGAAAGGCGGTGACTTTTCTGCTTAAAAATGCATCACCTTCGTTGTTGAAGCGAGTGAGTAAGCGTTGACAGACCCTAACACGAGTGAACTTGTGTTCTGCGGTAAGCTTTCTTGGTACCCACTGTGCACAGACTTTATGAAAACCGAGCTCGTCGTGGATGATTTGATGACCCTTTGACACTCTCCGACTAGAGGAATCGGATCACTGTTCGTTGTTCCTCTTTGGTGCAAACTTCTCATGGAGCAGAAATGATATATCTGCAACAGGAAGAAAAATGGAGGAATTAAGATCACACTTTCACAGCATTACCACAACAGTATAACAACAAAATATGCGAGGACAGAAGACAAAGTGCGCAATGTAAGAAAAGTTATGACAAAGTTACGACATAAGCCCTCGTATTTTTGGATAGAGCACATATTAGTTCCTAAGTAAAGTCTTGACCCGACTACGGTAGGTCCCATAGTTTTGGAGCTAAGTTCATTTTTTCCTGTTTTCGACAGCCTTTAACTCCGAAAGGAAGCATTTGTGCACCCAGGGTGGGCTATACTTTTCGTCTTATTTTGTTGGCAGGAATCACCTTCCAAACGTTGTCGGTATTGTTTTGAAACACCCTATATATATATATATATATATACCTAGTTATATCATAAATACTGTCATAAAGTTCGGGGTGTCGCTGTAGGCATTCGGAGTGGCACAGTGCTGCCATCCGTGTATAACGCGGAAGATGCATGTAGTATGCGACTGTTTATGACATACGTTGATATTGTACTGAGTTCTGATGGAGTGAGGCGATTACGAAAAGCGTGTAGCAGTAATTGCACTACACAAGGTCGGGAAGACAGCAGGTGAGATTTTCAACCTCCTGAAACCCCTACAAATCAGCAACAGAATCGTGTTTCGCGGCATACAGCGATACACCGAGACTGGAACGGCAGCTGACCGCGCAAGGTGTGGCAGACCACGAACGGTACGAACCCCGGAGGTCCAGAAAGCAGTCGCAGCAAGAATTCGAAGAAATCTTGTTCGAACACAAAGTGTGATGGCTGCTGAGATGATCATCAGCAGAAATTTCATGTCTCATGTGCTCAGGAGTGATCTACATCTACGGGCGTACAAGAGGCGGACTGATTACTTTCTGACCTAAATATTAATGTCGCAGAGGGTCCTTAAATCAAAGTGACTATTGCGGCGTTACGCCAACAATCTGCACAGAAATATTCTGTTCACTGACGAAAAGGTGTTCACAACTGACCAGGCCTACAATTCCCAAAATGACCGTGTGTATGCCACGTCTTCTACTGCAGCTGCTGAGGCAGCTCCAAGGGTTCAGAGGGCATATCATCCTGCCTCAGTGATGGTTTGGTGGGGAGTGAGCTACTCAGGCACAACCCAGCTGCATTTTTGCGAACAAGGGGTTAAAACATCTGCCAAGGTGTACCAGGACACAGTGCTAACACCTATAGTGAAACCATTGTCTGCTACCATGTTCCCTGGAGAAGGATGGCCCTTCCAGCAGGATTCTGCTCCAGGCCACAAAGCGAAAACAACCCAGGACTGGCTGGCACGGAACGTCCCCGACTTCATTTCTACCGCTGATTGGCCTTCTAGCAGCCCAGACCTTAACCAGTTGGACTACAAACTTTGGACAGTCCTTCAGGCAAAGGTCTGCCATACACGGCATCCATCTGTCGACAGTATGAAACAATCCTTGACCCGAGCAGTGAACAATTTTCCCGTGGACGTGGTGCGTAATGCCATTGACCAGTGGCCGGACAGACTTCGTGCCTGCATCAAGGCCAAGGGGGGACATTTCGAAAAATGATTCGTGCGTCAGGTCTACAACATATCAATGTAAAACATGGCCAAAATAAATTGCTTTGGTGTTAGTACTCTCTGTGTTATTCACACTCAAACTTGTGACAGTATTTATGATGTAACTAGGTACATATATATATATATATATATATATATATATATATATATATATATATATATATATATATATATATATATAAAAGGAAAAATCCGTTTTTTGAAATTTTAACTAAAACGGCTACATTTACACAAAAGATGCTAATAACGTAATATGTAGAATGTACTTAGACGTTTCTTTTGAAAAATGGAAAATCGAAATCGAATGATTAGGTGTGAAGTTATAAGGGGTTAAGCGAGAGAAGACTCATCATTTCCCCCCACACCTTTCCCCCTCAGTCGCGGGTCTGACATGTCCACCATCATTTTTCTCATTCCCTACCTGATAAGGAACAAAATGTTACCACCCACAATACTCTACCATTAAATTGCACACGGGATTAAAAAAAAAAAAAAAGTGACCACTAGAAAACTGACTAATAAGTTCCACTTAAATTCGAGGCTAAAACAAAGAGTGTGTTTCGATTTTATGGGCTGCGTTCTCGATTTGTAGTCACTACCATCACTGTTTTAAATTCTAACATGGATATACAAAAATCAAATTATAGTTTGTTAATTTGAAATGCAATTTATCGAAGTCGTTGAATATAAGAGTAGGCTAATGCCAGTTCGTATATCTTTACAACTGACTGACAACATTAATGTTATATAAGAATCTGTAATTACAAGTAAGCTCAATAGATGGCATGGAAGGCTTTATGCCAGAACGTTTGAAATTTCAATATTTACTTGAAAGTTACAAGAAAATTTTAACGGTGTTTATTTCTTATTCTTTACCTAAAACGTTCAATATACAAAATTTTCCACAATGGTCACTATGATTATGATTGTGAGAAAGGAGGAAAACAATCTAAATATTTTTAAACTCTTGCTATGACTAAATGTATTTCTGCAGACATATCTGTTCATAGATGGCAAAATGTATTTTTGCACTGATACTCATAAAAAAGAAAAAGTGAAAAACTATTACACCAAATATATGCCCATCCAATCCTGAATATCTAAATTCTGAAAAAATAAAAGAGCCCTGTACTTTCGTTACTTCCCCTGTCAACTTAAATGCAAGCTCCAGAAATCAGATTTTCGATTCCACATCTGGTAATAAAGAAAGCTTAGGCTGGTATGAATTTTACATTATTTTCACGTAAACAAGTTTCTTTACCTCTCTCGTCTTTGATCCACTTAGTCTTTAAAGTTTATTTTTTCGGGGGAAAAAAATTAAAAATTGTAATTCTCTGTCTCATTAGGAAATTTAAAAGTTAACGTAAAACTCAACCACTGTAAGTGCCATATGTAGCTCACGTCTTCGGAACCCCCCTGAATTAATAAAGGAAATGCATCACGCTTGACTAACCATAGCTCTAAATCAAAGTAGGGGGAAGGTATACCTGCGACCGTGCTAATCCGTATTCATTAGTTTGTCACTACAAATGCTTGGGATGCAGCACACCATCAACATAAAATGAAACGCAAAATAATTCTGTGAGGATAACTTCGTGCACAAAAATCTGGCTCTACGACAGAGTAATTCTTCAATGTTATTAGCGTTTAACGAAAAAAGTCCAAAGATGAGATGTATACCAATCAACAGATCGAACCAAGCTAAACAAAATGACATTAGTAAGTGTAAAACTCTCTGCGAGAAAATCGATAAAAACGAACCTTTTCGTAAACATAAAAATTGATGCTGTATGACAATCTGGTCACCCATTGTGCTGTAACTGATATTGAAGTATAAGCTTCATCAAGCTTTTCATTAAGCACTAGCAAGACAAAAGTAGACAGCATAGTTAATGAGATATGGGTGTGTCTAATTTACTGACCAACACATTTCTCTGGCCACCAGCAAAACTACAACAGCTATCGACACCAAAATCCACACAAATATAAACCTCAAAGACCCCGACATATTTACAAAAAATCATCAAAATATCGTGATATTTAATATATCTTTATCACGAAAAACCATTAAAAATATGATAAAAACTTGGCCACCACGGAAACTATAATGGCCACCGACACCAAACAATGCACAAATATAAACCTTAAGAACCCCGACATATTTACAAAAAATCATTAAAATATCGTGATATTTCATATATCTTTATCACGAAAAACTATTAAAAATATGATAAAAACTTGGCCACCACGGAAACTATAATGGTCACTGACACCAAACCATGCACAAATATCAACCTTCAGAACCCCGACATATTTACAAAAAATCATTAAAATATCGTGATATTTAATATATCTTTATCACGAAAAACTATTAAAAATATGATAAAAACTTGGCCACCACGAAAACTCTAATGGCCACCGACACCAAAATATGCACAAACATCAACCTTCAGGACCCCGACATATTTACAAAAAATCATTAAAATATCGTGATATTTAATATATCTTTATCACGAAAAACTATTAAAAATATTATAAAAACTTGGCCACCACGGAAACTATAATGGCCACCGACACCAAACAATGCACAAATATCAACCTTCAAAATACCGACATATTTACAAAAAATCATTAAAATATCGTGATATTTAATATATCTTTATCACGAAAAACTATTAAAAATATGATAAAAACTTGGCGACCACGGAAACTATAATGGCCACCGACACCAAACAATGCACAAATATCAACCTTCAGAACCCCGACATATTTACAAAAAATCATTAAAATATCGTGATATTTAATATATCTTTATCACGAAAGACTATTAAAATATGATAAAAACTTGGCCACCACGAAAACTATAATGGCCACCGACACCAAAATATGTACAAATATCAACCTTCAGGACCCCGACATATTGACAAAAAATCATTAAAATATCGTGATATTTACTATATCTTTATCACGAAAAACTATTAAAAATATTATAAAAACTTGGCCACCACGGAAACTATAAAGGCCACCGACACCAAACAATGCACAAATATCAACCTTCAAAACACCGACATATTTACAAAAAATCATTAAAATATCGTGATATTTAATATATCTTTATCACGAAAAACTATTAAAAATATGATAAAAACTTGGCCACCACGGAAACTATAATGGCCACCGACACCAAACAATGCACAAATATCATCCTTGAGAACCCCGACATATTTACAAAAATCATTAAAATATCGTGATATTTAATATATCTTTATCACGAATAACGATTAAAAATATGATAAAAATTTGGCCACCACGGTAACTATAATGGCTACCGACACCAAACATTCCACAAATATCAACCTTCAGGACCCCGACATATTTACAAAAAATCATTAAAATATCGTGATACTTAATATATCTTTATCAAGAAAAACTATTAAAAATATGATAAAAACTTCGCCACCACGGAAACTATAATGCCCACTGACACCAAACAATGCACAAATATAAACCTTGATAATGCCGACATATTTACAAAAAATCATTAAAATATCGTGATATTTAATATATCTTTATCACGAAAAACTATTAAAAATATGATAAAAACTTGGCCACCACGGAAACTATAATGGCTACCGACACCAAACAATGCACAAATATCAACGTTCAGGACCCCGACACATTTGCATAAAACCAATAAAATATCGTGATTTTTAATATATCTTTATCACGAAAAACTATTAAAAATATGATAAAAACTTGGCCACCACGTAAACTATAATGGCCACCGACACCAAACAATGCACAAATATCAACCTTCAGAACCCCGACATATTTACAAAAAATCATTAAAATATCGTGATATTTAATATATCTTTATCACGAAAAACTATTAAAAATATGATAAAAACTTGGCCACCACGGAAACTATAACGGCCACCGACACCAAACAATGCACAAATATCAACCTTCAGAACCCCGACATATTTACAAAAAATCATTAAAATATCGTGATATTTAATATATCTTTATCACGAAAAACTATTAAAAATATGATAAAAACTTGGCCACCACGAAAACTATAATGGCCACCGAAACAAAAATATGCACAAATATCAAACTTCAGGACCCCGACATATTTACAAAAAATCATTAAAATATCGTGATATTTAATATATCTTTATCACGAAAAACTATTAAAAATATTATAAAAACTTGGTCACCACGGAAACTATAATGGCCACCGACACCAAACAATGCACAAATATCAACCTTCAAAATACCGACATATTTACAAAAAATCATTAAAATATCGTGATATTTAATATATCTTTATCACGAAAAACTATTAAAAATATGATAAAAACTTGGCCACCACGGAAACTATAATGGTCACCGACACCAAACAATGCACAAATATCAACCTTCAGAACCCCGACATATTTACAAAAAATTATTAAAATATCGTGATATTTAATATATCTTTATCACGAAAAACTATTAAAAATATGATAAAAACTTGGCCACCACGAAAACTATAATGGCCACCGACACCAAAATATGCACAAATATCAACCTTCAGGACCCCGACATATTTACAAAAAATCATTAAAATATCGTGATATTTAATATATTTTTATCACGAAAAACTATTAAAAATATGATAAAAACTTGGCCACCACGGAAACTATAATGGCCACCGACACCAAACAATGCACAAATATCAACCTTGAGAACCCCGACATATTTACAAAAAATCATTAAAATATCGTGATCTATATATATAAAAGAGAACGCACAAATCCTTTGTTCCCTCATCACGCTAATACGGCTGAACCAATTTCTTTCATTTTTGGGGGGTTATTAGGATTTGGACCCTAGATGGTTTTTATCATATCACTTTAATTTTTAATTACCAGTGTCTTGAGATAATTGACCATTCAAGTGTCCATAACGTACAAATCCTTTGTTAGTTCATCATAGGTAAAAATAAACGTATTTATATGCAACCCGCATGACCGTATCACTCGGCGGGTTAACATAAATGACAGGCGATATAATGTTAACATTTACTGCAATCTACTATGGTTTTTATCATATCACTTGAAAGCGAAAAAGTAAAAATTATCTAAGTAACAACGTTTATTGCGTTCCGGGGTGACCGCAGCGAAGCGGGGTGAACGCTGCTAGTATTTAATATATCTTTATCACGAAAAACGATTAAAAATATGAAAAAAATTTGGCCACCACGGTAACTATAATGGCTACCGACACCAAACATTCCACAAATATCAACCTTCAGGACCCCGACATATTTACAAAAAATCATTAAAATATCGTGATACTTAATATTTCTTTATCAAGAAAAACTATTAAAAATATGATAAAAACTTCGCCACCACGGAAACTATAATGCCCACTGACACCAAACAATGCACAAATATAAACCTTGATAATGCCGACATATTTAGAAAAAATCATTAAAATATCGTGATATTTAATATATCTTTATCACGAAAAACTATTAAAAATATGATAAAAACTTGGCCACCACGGAAACTATAATGGCTACCGACACTAAACAATGCACAAATATCAACTTTCGGGACCCCGACATATTTGCATAAAACCAATAAAATATCGTGATTTTTAATATATCTTTATCACGAAAAACTATTAAAAATATGATAAAAACTTGGCCACCACGTAAACTATAATGGCCACCGACACCAAACAATGCACAAATATCAACCTTCTGGACCCCGACATATTTACAAAAAATCATTAAAATATCGTGATATTTAATATATCTTTATCACAAAAAACTATTAAAAATATGATAAAAACTTGGCCACCACGGAAACTATAACGGCCACCGACACCAAACAATGCAAAAATATCAACCTTCAGGACCCCGACATATTCACGAAAAATCATTAAAATATCGTGATATTTAATATATCTATATCACGAAAAACTATTAAAAATATGATATAAACTTGGCCACCACGTAAACTGTAATGGCCACCGACACCAAAAAAAGAAGAAATATAAACCTTTAAAACTCCGACGTATTTACAAAAAATCATTAAAATATCGTGATATTTAATATATCTTTATCACAAAAAACTATTAAAAATATGATAAAAACTTGGCCACCACGGAAACTATAATGGCCACCGACACTAAAAAACGCACAAATATCAACCTTCAGGACACCGACATATTTACAAAAAATCATTAAAATATCGTGATATTTAATATATCTTTATCACGAAAAACTATTAAAAATATGATAAAAACTTGGCCACCACGAAAACTATAATGGCCACCGACACCAAACAATGCACAAATATCAACCTTCAGGACCCCGAAACATTTACAAAAAATCTTTAAAATATCGTGATATTTAATATATCTTTAACACGAAAAACTATTAAAAATATGATAAAAACTTGACCACCACGGAAACTATAATGGCTACCGACACCAAACAATGCACAAATATCAACGTTCAGGACCCCGAAACATTTGCATAAAATCAATAAAATATCGTGATTTTTAATATATCTTTATCACGAAAAACTATTAAAAATATGATAAAAACTTGGCCACCACGTACACTATAATAGCAACCGACACCAAACAATGCACAAATATCAACCTTCAGGACCCCGACATATTTACAAAAAATCGTTAAAATATCGTGATATTTAATATATCTTAATCACAAAAAACTATTAAAAATATGATAAAAACTTGGCCACCACGGAAACTATAATGGCCACCGACACCAAACAATGCACAAATATCAACCTTGAGAACCCCGACATATTCACGAAAAATCATTAAAATATCGTGATATTTAATATATCTTTATCACGAAAAACAATTAAAAATATGATATAAACTTGGCCACAACGTAAACTGTAATGGCCACCGACACCAAAAAAAGCACAAATATAAACCTTCAAAACTCCGACCTATTTACAAAAAATCATTAAAATATCGTGATATTTAATATATCTTTATCACGAAAAACTATTAAAAATATGATAAAAACTTGGCAACCACGGAAACTATAATGGCCACCGACACCATAAAATGCACAAATATCAACCTTCAGGACCCCGACATATTTACAAAAAATAATTAAAATATCGTTATATTTAATATATCTTTATCACGAAAAACCATTAAAACTATGATAAAAACTTGTCCACCACGGAAACTATAATGGCCAGCGACACCAAACAATGCACAAATATCAACCTTCAGACCCCGACATATTTACAAAAAATCATTAAATATCGTGAGATTTAATATATCTTATCACGAAAAACTATTAAAAAGATGATATAAACTTTGCCACTACGGAAACTATAATCGCCACCGACACCATAAAATGCACAAATATCAACCTTCAGGACACCGACATATTTACAAAAAATCATTAAAATATCGTGATATTTAATATATCTTTATCACGAAAAACTATTAAAAATATGATAAAATTTTGGCCACCACGGAAACTATAATGGCCACCGACACCAAACAATACACAAATATCAATTTTCGGGACCCCGACATATTTGGAAAAAAATATTAAAATATCGTGATATTTAATATATCTTTATCACGAAAAACTATTAAAATATGATATAAACTTGGCCACCACGTAAACTATAACGGCCACCGACACCAAACAAAGCACAAATATAAACCTTCAGAACCCCGACTTATTTACAAAAAATCATTAAAATATCGTGATATTTAATATATCTTAACACGAAAAACTTTTAAAAATATAATAAAAAATTGGCCACCACGGAAACTATAATGGCTACCGACACCAAACAATGCACAAATATCAACGTTCAGGACCCCGACACATTTGCATAAAATCAATAAAATATCGTGATATTTAATATATCTTTATCACGAAAAACTATTAAAAATATGATAAAAACTTGGCCACCACGAAAACTATAATGGCCACCGACACCAAAATATGCACAAATATCAACCTTCAGGACCCCGACATATTTACAAAAAATCATTAAAATATCGTGATATTTAATATATTTTTATCACGAAAAACTATTAAAAATATGATAAAAACTTGGCCACCACGGAAACTATAATGGCCACCGACACCAACAATGCACAAATATCAACCTTGAGAACCCCGACATATTTACAAAAAATCATTAAAATATCGTGATCTATATATATAAAAGAGAACGCACAAATCCTTTGTTCCCTCATCACGCTAATACGGCTGAACCAATTTCTTTCATTTTTGGGGGGTTATTAGGATTTGGACCCTAGATGGTTTTTATCATATCACTTTAATTTTTAATTACCAGTGTCTTGAGATAATTGACCATTTAAGTGTCCATAACGTACAAATCCTTTGTTAGTTCATCATAGGTAAAAATAAACGTATTTATATGCAACCCGCATGACCGTGTCACTCGGCGGGTTAACATAAATGACAGGCGATATAATGTTAACATTTACTGCAATCTACTATGGTTTTTATCATATCACTTGAAAGCGAAAAAGTAAAAATTATCTAAGTAACAACGTTTATTGCGTTCCGGGGTGACCGCAGCGAAGCGGGGTGAACGCTGCTAGTATTTAATATATCTTTATCACGAAAAACGATTAAAAATATGAAAAAAATTGGCCACCACGGTAACTATAATGGCTACCGACACCAAACATTCCACAAATATCAACCTTCAGGACCCCGACATATTTACAAAAAATCATTAAAATATCGTGATACTTAATATTTCTTTATCAAGAAAAACTATTAAAAATATGATAAAAACTTCGCCACCACGGAAACTATAATGCCCACTGACACCAAACAATGCACAAATATAAACCTTGATAATGCCGACATATTTAGAAAAAATCATTAAAATATCGTGATATTTAATATATCTTTATCACGAAAAACTATTAAAAATATGATAAAACTTGGCCACCACGGAAACTATAATGGCTACCGACACTAAACAATGCACAAATATCAACTTCGGGACCCCGACATATTTGCATAAAACCAATAAAATATCGTGATTTTTAATATATCTTTATCACGAAAAACTATTAAAAATATGATAAAAACTTGGCCACCACGTAAACCATAATGGCCACCGACACCAAACAATGCACAAATCACAAATATCAACCTTCTGGACCCCGACATATTTACAAAAAATCATTAAAATATCGTGATATTTAATATATCTTTATCACAAAAAACTATTAAAAATATGATAAAAACTTGGCCACCACGGAAACTATAACGGCCACCGACACCAAACAATGCAAAAATATCAACGTTCAGGACCCCGACATATTCACGAAAAATAATTAAAATATCGTGATATTTAATATATCTATATCACGAAAAACTATTAAAAATATGATATAAACTTGGCCACCACGTAAACTGTAATGGCCACCGACACCAAAAAAAGAAGAAATATAAACCTTTAAAACTCCGACGTATTTACAAAAAATCATTAAAATATCGTGATATTTAATATATCTTTATCACAAAAAACTATTAAAAATATGATAAAAACTTGGCCACCACGGAAACTATAATGGCCACCGACACTAAAAACGCACAAATATCAACCTTCAGGACACCGACATATTTACAAAAAATCATTAAAATATCGTGATATTTAATATATCTTTATCACGAAAAACTATTAAAAATATGATAAAAACTTGGCCACCACGAAAACTATAATGGCCACCGACACCAAACAATGCACAAATATCAACCTTCAGGACCCCGAAACATTTACAAAAAATCTTTAAAATATCGTGATATTTAATATATCTTTATCACGAAAAACTATTAAAAATATGATAAAAACTTGACCACCACGGAAACTATAATGGCTACCGACACCAAACAATGCACAAATATCAACGTTCAGGACCCCGAAACATTTGCATAAAATCAATAAAATATCGTGATTTTTAATATATCTTTATCACGAAAAACTATTAAAAATATGATAAAAACTTGGCCACCACGTAAACTATAATAGCAACCGACACCAAACAATGCACAAATATCAACCTTCAGGACCCCGACATATTTACAAGAAATCGTTAAAATATCGTGATATTTAATATATCTTAATCACAAAAAACTATTAAAAATATGATAAAAACTTGGCCACCACGGAAACTATAATGGCCACCGACACCAAACAATGCACAAATATCAACCTTGAGAACCCCGACATATTCACGAAAAATCATTAAAATATCGTGATATTTAATATATCTTTATCACGAAAAACAATTAAAAATATGATATAAACTTGGCCACAACGTAAACTGTAATGGCCACCGACACCAAAAAAAGCACAAATATAAACCTTCAAAACTCCGACCTATTTACAAAAAATCATTAAAATATCGTGATATTTAATATATCTTTATCACGAAAAACTATTAAAAATATGATAAAAACTTGGCAACCACGGAAACTATAATGGCCACCGACACCATAAAATGCACAAATATCAACCTTCAGGACCCCGACATATTTACAAAAAATAATTAAAATATCGTTATATTTAATATATCTTTATCACGAAAAACCATTAAAACTATGATAAAAACTTGTCCACCACGGAAACTATAATGGCCAGCGACACCAAACAATGCACAAATATCAACCTTCAGGACCCCGACATATTTACAAAAAATCATTAAAATATCGTGAGATTTAATATATCTTTATCACGAAAAACTATTAAAAAGATGATATAAACTTGGCCACCACGGAAACTATAATCGCCACCGACACCAAACATTGCAAAAATATCAACCTTCAGAACTTCGACATATTTACAAAAAAGATTAAAATATCGTGATATTTAATATATCTTTATCACGAAAAACTATTAAAAATATGATATAAACTTTGCCACTACATAAACTATAATGGCCACCGACACCAAACAATGCACAAATATCAACCTTCAGGACCCCGAAATATTTACAAAAAATCATTAAAATATCGTGATATTTAATATATCTTTATCACGAAAAACTATTAAAAATATGATAAAAACTTTGCCACTACGGAAACTATAATCGCCACCGACACCATAAAATGCACAAATATCAACCTTCAGGACACCGACATATTTACAAAAAATCATTAAAATATCGTGATATTTAATATATCTTTATCACGAAAAACTATTAAAAATATGATAAAATTTTGGCCACCACGGAAACTATAATGGCCACCGACACCAAACAATACACAAATATCAATTTTCGGGACCCCGACATATTTGGAAAAAAATATTAAAATATCGTGATATTTAATATATCTTTATCACGAAAAACTATTAAAAATATGATATAAACTTGGCCACCACGTAAACTATAACGGCCACCGACACCAAACAAAGCACAAATATAAACCTTCAGAACCCCGACTTATTTACAAAAAATCATTAAAATATCGTGATATTTAATATATCTTAACACGAAAAACTTTTAAAAATATAATAAAAAATTGGCCACCACGGAAACTATAATGGCTACCGACACCAAACAATGCACAAATATCAACGTTCAGGACCCCGACACATTTGCATAAAATCAATAAAATATCGTGATATTTAATATATCTTTATCACGAAAAACTATTAAAAATATGATAAAAACTTGGCCAGCACGAAAACTATAATGGCCACCGACACCAAACAATGCACAAATATCAACCTTCAGGACCCCAAAATATTTACAAAAAATTTTTAAAATATCGTGATATTTAATATATCTTTATCACGAAAAACTATTAAAAATATGATAAAAACTTGGCCACCACGGAAACTATAATGGCCACCGACACCAAACAATGCACAAATATCAACCTTGAGAACCCCGACATATTTACAAAAAATCATTAAAATATCGTGATCTATATATATAAAAGAGAACGCACAAATCCTTTGTTCCCTCATCACGCTAATACGGCTGAACCAATTTCTTTCATTTTTGGGGGGTTATTAGGATTTGGACCCTAGATGGTTTTTATCATATCACTTTGATTTTTAATTACCAGTGTCTTGAGATAATTGACCATTCAAGTGTCCATAACGTACAAATCCTTTGTTAGTTCATCATAGGTAAAAATAAACGTATTTATATGCAACCCGCATGGCCGTGTCACTCGGCGGGTTAACATAAATGACAGGCGATATAATGTTAACATTTACTGCAATCTACTATGGTTTTTATCATATCACTTGAAAGCGAAAAAGTAAAAATTATCTAAGTAACAACGTTTATTGCGTTCCGGGGTGACCGCAGCGAAGCGGGGTGAACGCTGCTAGTATTTAATATATCTTTATCACGAAAAACGATTAAAATATGATAAAAATTTGGCCACCACGGTAACTATAATGGCTACCGACACCAAACATTCCACAAATATCAACCTTCAGGACCCCGACATATTTACAAAAAATCATTAAAATATCGTGATACTTAATATTTGTTTATCAAGAAAAACTATTAAAAATATGATAAAAACTTGGCCACCACGGAAACTATAATGGCTACCGACACTAAACAATGCACAAATATCAACTTTCGGGACCCCGACATATTTGCATAAAACCAATAAAATATCGTGATTTTTAATATATCTTTATCACGAAAAACTATTAAAAATATGATAAAAACTTGGCCACCACGTAAACTATAATGGCCACCGACACCAAACAATGCACAAATATCAACCTTCTGGACCCCGACATATTTACAAAAAATCATTAAAATATCGTGATATTTAATATATCTTTATCACAAAAAAACTATTAAAAATATGATAAAAACTTGGCCACCACGGAAACTATAACGGCCACCGACACCAAACAATGCAAAAATATCAACGTTCAGGACCCCGACATATTCACGAAAAATCATTAAAATATCGTGATATTTAATATATCTATATCACGAAAAACTATTAAAAATATGACATAAACTTGGCCACCACGTAAACTGTAATGGCCACCGACACCAAAAAAAGAAGAAATATAAACCTTTAAAACTCCGACGTATTTACAAAAAATCATTAAAATATCGTGATATTTAATATATCTTTATCACAAAAAACTATTAAAAATATGATAAAAACTTGGCCACCACGGAAACTATAATGGCCACCGACACTAAAAAACGCACAAATATCAACCTTCAGGACACCGACATATTTACAAAAAATCATTAAAATATCGTGATATTTAATATATCTTTATCACGAAAAACTATTAAAAATATGATAAAAACTTGGCCACCACGAAAACTATAATGGCCACCGACACCAAACAATGCACAAATATCAACCTTCAGGACCCCGAAACATTTACAAAAAATCTTTAAAATATCGTGATATTTAATATATCTTTATCACGAAAAACTATTAAAAATATGATAAAAACTTGACCACCACGGAAACTATAATGGCTACCGACACCAAACAATGCACAAATATCAACGTTCAGGACCCCGAAACATTTGCATAAAATCAATAAAATATCGTGATTTTTAATATATCTTTATCACGAAAAACTATTAAAAATATGATAAAAACTTGGCCACCACGTAAACTATAATAGCAACCGACACCAAACAATGCACAAATATCAACCTTCAGGACCCCGACATATTTACAAGAAATCGTTAAAATATCGTGATATTTAATATATCTTAATCACAAAAAACTATTAAAAATATGATAAAAACTTGGCCACCACGGAAACTATAATGGCCACCGACACCAAACAATGCACAAATATCAACCTTGAGAACCCCGACATATTCACGAAAAATCATTAAAATATCGTGATATTTAATATATCTTTATCACGAAAAACAATTAAAAATATGATATAAACTTGGCCACAACGTAAACTGTAATGGCCACCGACACCAAAAAAAGCACAAATATAAACCTTCAAAACTCCGACCTATTTACAAAAAATCATTAAAATATCGTGATATTTAATATATCTTCATCACGAAAAACTATTAAAAATATGATAAAAACTTGGCAACCACGGAAACTATAATGGCCACCGACACCATAAAATGCACAAATATCAACCTTCAGGACCCCGACATATTTACAAAAAATAATTAAAATATCGTTATATTTAATATATCTTTATCACGAAAAACCATTAAAACTATGATAAAAACTTGTCCACCACGGAAACTATAATGGCCAGCGACACCAAACAATGCACAAATATCAACCTTCAGGACCCCGACATATTTACAAAAAATCATTAAAATATCGTGAGATTTAATATATCTTTATCACGAAAAACTATTAAAAAGATGATATAAACTTGGCCACCACGGAAACTATAATCGCCACCGACACCAAACATTGCAAAAATATCAACCTTCAGAACTTCGACATATTTACAAAAAAGATTAAAATATCGTGATATTTAATATATCTTTATCACGAAAAACTATTAAAAATATGATATAAACTTTGCCACTACATAAACTATAATGGCCACCGACACCAAACAATGCACAAATATCAACCTTCAGGACCCCGAAATATTTACAAAAAATCATTAAAATATCGTGATATTTAATATATCTTTATCACGAAAAACTATTAAAATATGATAAAAACTTTGCCACTACGGAAACTATAATCGCCACCGACACCATAAAATGCACAAATATCAACCTTCAGGACACCGACATATTTACAAAAAATCATTAAAATATCGTGATATTTAATATATCTTTATCACGAAAAAACTATTAAAAATATGATAAAATTTTGGCCACCACGGAAACTATAATGGCCACCGACACCAAACAATACACAAATATCAATTTTCGGGACCCCGACATATTTGGAAAAAAATATTAAAATATCGTGATATTTAATATATCTTTATCACGAAAAACTATTAAAAATATGATATAAACTTGGCCACCACGTAAACTATAACGGCCACCGACACCAAACAAAGCACAAATATAAACCTTCAGAACCCCGACTTATTTACAAAAAATCATTAAAATATCGTGATATTTAATATATCTTAACACGAAAAACTTTTAAAAATATAATAAAAAATTGGCCACCACGGAAACTATAATGGCTACCGACACCAAACAATGCACAAATATCAACGTTCAGGACCCCGACACATTTGCATAAAATCAATAAAATATCGTGATATTTAATATATCTTTATCACGAAAAACTATTAAAAATATGATAAAAACTTGGCCAGCACGAAAACTATAATGGCCACCGACACCAAACAATCCACAAATATCAACCTTCAGGACCCCAAAATATTTACAAAAAATTTTTAAAATATCGTGATATTTAATATATCTTTATCACGAAAAACTATTAAAAATATGATAAAAACTTGGCCACCACGGAAACTATAATGGCCACCGACACCAAACAATGCACAAATATCAACCTTGAGAACCCCGACATATTTACAAAAAATCATTAAAATATCGTGATCTATATATATAAAAGAGAACGCACAAATCCTTTGTTCCCTCATCACGCTAATACGGCTGAACCAATTTCTTTCATTTTTGGGGGGTTATTAGGATTTGGACCCTAGATGGTTTTTATCATATCACTTTGATTTTTAATTACCAGTGTCTTGAGATAATTGACCATTCAAGTGTCCATAACGTACAAATCCTTTGTTAGTTCATCATAGGTAAAAATAAACGTATTTATATGCAACCCGCATGGCCGTGTCACTCGGCGGGTTAACATAAATGACAGGCGATATAATGTTAACATTTACTGCAATCTACTATGGTTTTTATCATATCACTTGAAAGCGAAAAAGTAAAAATTATCTAAGTAACAACGTTTATTGCGTTCCGGGGTGACCGCAGCGAAGCGGGGTGAACGCTGCTAGTATTTAATATATCTTTATCACGAAAAACGATTAAAATATGATAAAAATTTGGCCACCACGGTAACTATAATGGCTACCGACACCAAACATTCCACAAATATCAACCTTCAGGACCCCGACATATTTACAAAAAATCATTAAAATATCGTGATACTTAATATTTGTTTATCAAGAAAAACTATTAAAAATATGATAAAAACTTCGCCACCACGGAAACTATAATGCCCACTGACACCAAACAATGCACAAATATAAACCTTGATAATGCCGACATATTTACAAAAAATCATTAAAATATCGTGATATTTAATATATCTTTATCACGAAAAACTATTAAAAATATGATAAAAACTTGGCCACCACGGAAACTATAATGGCTACCGACACTAAACAATGCACAAATATCAACTTTCGGGACCCCGACACATTTGCATAAAACCAATAAAATATCGTGATTTTTAATATATCTTTATCACGAAAAACTATTAAAAATATGATAAAAACTTGGCCACCACGTAAACTATAATGGCCACCGACACCAAACAATGCACAAATATCAACCTTCAGGACCCCGACATATTTACAAAAAATCATTAAAATATCGTGATATTTAATATATCTTTATCACAAAAAACTATTAAAAATATGATAAAAACTTGGCCACCACGGAAACTATAACGGCCACCGACACCAAACAATGCAAAAATATCAACCTTCAAGACCCCGACATATTCACGAAAAATCATTAAAATATCGTGATATTTAATATATCTTTATCACGAAAAACTATTAAAAATATGATATAAACTTGGCCACCACGTAAACTGTAATGGCCACCGACACCAAAAAAAAAAAAAAGAAATATAAACCTTTAAAACTCCGACGTATTTACAAAAAATCATTAAAATATCGTGATATTTAATATATCTTTATCACAAAAAACTATTAAAAATATGATAAAAACTTGGCCACCACGGAAACTATAATGGCCACCGACACTAAAAAACGCACAAATATCAACCTTCAGGACACCGACATATTTAGAAAAAATCATTAAAATATCGTGATATTTAATATATCTTTATCACAAAAAACTATTAAAAATATGATAAAAACTTGGCAACCACGGAAACTATAATGGCCACCGACACCATAAAATGCACAAATATCAACCTTCAGGACCCCGACATATTTACAAAAAATAATTAAAATATCGTTATATTTAATATATCTTTATCACGAAAAACCATTAAAAATATGATAAAAACTTGTCCACCACGGAAACTATAATGGCCAGCGACACCAAACAATGCACAAATATCAACCTTCAGGACCCCGACATATTTACAAAAAATCTTTAAAATATCGTGATATTTAATATATCTTTATCACGAAAAACTATTAAAAATATGATAAAAACTTGACCACCACGGAAACTATAATGGCTACCGACACCAAACAATGCACAAATATCAACGTTCAGGACCCCGAAAAATTTGCATAAAATCAATAAAATATCGTGATATTTAATATATCTTTATCACGAAAAACTATTAAAAATATGATAAAAACTTGGCCACCACGTAAACTATAATAGCAACCGACACCAAACAATGCACAAATATCAACCTTCAGGACCCCGAGATATTTACAAAAAATCGTTAAAATATCGTGATATTTAATATATCTTAATCACAAAAAACTATTAAAAATATGATAAAAACTTGGCCACCACGGAAACTATAATGGCCACCGACACCAAACAATGCACAAATATCAACCTTGAGAACCCCGACATATTCACGAAAAATCATTAAAATATCGTGATATTTAATACATCTTTATCACGAAAAACTATTAAAAATATGATATAAACTTGGCCACCACGTAAACTGTAATGGCCACCGACACCAAAAAAAGCACAAATATAAACCTTCAAAACTCCGACCCATTTACAAAAAATCATTAAAATATCGTGATATTTAATATATCTTTATCACGAAAAACTATTAAAAATATGATAAAAACTTGACCACCACGGAAACTATAATGGCTACCGACACCAAACAATGCACAAATATCAACGTTCAGGACCCCGAAACATTTGCATAAAATCAATAAAATATCGTGATATTTAATATATCTTTATCACGAAAAACTATTAAAAATATGATAAAAACTTGGCCACCACGTAAACTATAATAGCAACCGACACCAAACAATGCACAAATATCAACCTTCAGGACCCCGAGATATTTACAAAAAATCGTTAAAATATCGTGATATTTAATATATCTTAATCACAAAAAACTATTAAAAATATGATAAAAACTTGGCCACCACGGAAACTATAATGGCCACCGACACCAAACAATGCACAAATATCAACCTTGAGAACCCCGACATATTCACGAAAAATCATTAAAATATCGTGATATTTAATACATCTTTATCACGAAAAACTATTAAAAATATGATATAAACTTGGCCACCACGTAAACTGTAATGGCCACCGACACCAAAAAAAGCACAAATATAAACCTTCAAAACTCCGACCCATTTACAAAAAATCATTAAAATATCGTGATATTTAATATATCTTTATCACGAAAAACTATTAAAAATATGATAAAAACTTGGCAACCACGGAAACTATAATGGCCACCGACACCATAAAATGCACAAATATCAACCTTCAGGACCCCGACATATTTACAAAAAATAATTAAAATATCGTTATATTTAATATATCTTTATCACGAAAAACCATTAAAAATATGATAAAAACTTGTCCACCACGGAAACTATAATGGCCAGCGACACCAAACAATGCACAAATATCAACCTTCAGGACCCCGACATATTTACAAAAAATCATTAAAATATCGTGATATTTAATATATCTTTATCACGAAAAACTATTGAAAAGATGATATAAACTTGGCCACCACGGAAACTATAATCGCCACCGACACCAAAGATTGCAAAAATATCAACCTTCAGAACTTCGACATATTTACAAAAAAGATTAAAATATCGTGATATTTAATATATCTTTATCACGAAAAACTATTAAAAATATGATATAAACTTGGCCACTACATAAACTATAATGGCCACCGACACCAAACAATGCACAAATATCAACCTTCAGGACCCCATTATATTTACAAAAAATCATTAAAATATCGTGATATTTAATATATCTTTATCACGAAAAACTATTAAAAATATGATAAAAACTTTGCCACTACGGAAACTATAATCGCCACCGACACCATAAAATGCACAAATATCAACCTTCAGGACACCGACATATTTACAAAAAATCATTAAAATATCGTGATATTTATTATATCTTTATCACGAAAAACTATTAAAAATATGATAAAATTTTGGCCACCACGGAAACTATAATGGCCACCGACACCAAACAATACACAAATATCAATTTTCGGGACCCCGACATATTTGGAAAAAAATATTAAAATATCGTGATATTTAATATATCTTTATCACGAAAAACTATTAAAAATATGATATAAACTTGGCCACCACGTAAACTATAACGGCCACCGACACCAAACAAATCACAAATATAAACCTTCAGAACCCCGACTTATTTACAAAAAATCATTAAAATATCGTGATATTTAATATATCTTAACACGAAAAACTTTTAAAAATATAATAAAAAATTGGCCACCACGGAAACTATAATGGCTACCGACACCAAACAATGCACAAATATCAACGTTCAGGACCCCGACACATTTGCATAAAATCAATAAAATATCGTGATATTTAATATATCTTTATCACGAAAAACTATTAAAAATATGATAAAAACTTGGCCACCACGGAAACTATAATGCCCACTGACACCAAACAATGCACAAATATAAACTTTGATAATGCCGACAAATTTACAAAAAATCATTAAAATATCGTGATATTTAATATATCTTTATCACGAAAAACTATTAAAAATATGATAAAAACTTGGCCACCACGAAAACTATAATGGCCACCGACACCAAACAAGGCACAAATATCAACCTTCAGGACCCCAAAACATTTACAAAAAATTTTTAAAATATCGTGATATTTAATATATCTTTATCACGAAAAACTATTAAAAATATGATAAACACTTGGCCACCACGGAAACTATAATGGCCACCGACACCAAACAATGCACAAATATCAACCTTCAGGACACCGACATATTTACAAAAAAATTTTTAAAATATCGTGATATTTAATATATCTTTATCACGAAAAACTATTAAAAATATGATAAAAACTTGGCTACCACGGAAACTATAATGGCTACCGACACCAAACAATGCACAAATATCAACCTTCAGGTCACCGACATTTTTACAAAAAATCATTAAAATATCGTGATATTTAATATATCTTTATCACGAAAAACTATTAAAAATATGATAAAAACTTGGCCACCACGAAAACTCTAATGGCCACCGACACCAAAATATGCACAAACATCAACCTTCAGGACCCCGACATATTTACAAAAAATCATTAAAATATCGTGATATTTAATATATCTTTATCACGAAAAACTATTAAAAATATTATAAAAACTTGGCCACCACGGAAACTATAATGGCCACCGACACCAAACAATGCACAAATATCAACCTTCAAAATACCGACATATTTACAAAAAATCATTAAAATATCGTGATATTTAATATATCTTTATCACGAAAAACTATTAAAAATATGATAAAAACTTGACCACCACGGAAACTATAATGGCTACCGACACCAAACAATGCACAAATATCAACGTTCAGGACCCCAAAACATTTGCATAAAATCAATAAAATATCGTGATTTTTAATATATCTTTATCACGAAAAACTATTAAAAATATGATAAAAACTTGGCCACCACGGAAACTATAATATCCACCGACACCAAACAATGCACAAATATCAACCTTCAGGACACCGACATATTTACAAAAAAATCTTTAAAATATCGTGATATTTAATATATCTCTATCACGAAAAACTATTAAAAATATGATAAAAACTTGGCCACCACGGAAACTATAATGGCTACCGACACCAAACAATGCACAAATATCAACCTTGAGAACCCCGACATATTCACGGAAAATCATTAAAATATCGTGATATTTAATATATCTTTATCACGAAAAACTATTAAAAATATGCTATAAACTTGGCCACCACGTAAACTGTAATGGCCACCGACACCAAAAAAAGCAGAAATATAAACCTTCAAAACTCTGACTTATTTACAAAAAATCATTAAAATATCGTGATATTTAATATATCTTTATCACGAAAAACTATTAAAAGTATGATAAAAACTTGGCCACCACGGAAACTATAATGGCCACCGACACCAAACAATGCACAAATATCAACAATATATTGTTTGGTGTCGGTGGCCATTATAGTTTCCGTGGTGGCCAAGTTTTTGTCATATATTTAATAGTTTTTCGTGATAAAGATATATTAAATATCACGATATTTTATTGATTTTATGTAAATGTGTCGGGGTCCTGAAGGTTGATATTTGTGCATTGTTTGGTGCCGGTAGCCATTATAGTTTTCGTGGTGGCCAAGTTTTTACCATATTTTTAATAGTTTTTCGTGATAAAGATATATTAAATATCACAATATTTTAATGATTTTTTGTAAATATGTCGCGGTTCTCAAGGTTGATATTTCTGCATTGTTTGGTGTCGGTGGCCATTATAGTTTCCCTGGTGGCCAAGCTTTTATCATATTTTTAATAGTTTTTCGTGATAAAGATATATTAAATATCACGATATTTTAATGATTTTTTGTAAATATGTCGGTATTTGGAAGGTTGATATTTGTGCATTGTTTGGTGTCGGTGGCCATTATAGTTTTCGTGGTGGCCAAGTTTTTATCATATTTTTAATAATTTTTCGTGATAAAGATATATTAAATATCACGATATTTTAATGATTTTTTGCAAATATGTCGGGGTTCTGAAGGTTGATATTTGTGCATTGTTTGGTGTCGGTGGCCATTATAGTTTCCGTGGTGGCCAAGTTTTTATCATATTTTTAATAGTTTTTCGTGATAAAGATATATTAAATATCACGATATTTTAATGATTTTTTGTAAATATGTCGGTATTTTGAAGGTTGATATTTGTGCATTGTTTGGTTTCGGTGGCCATTATAGTTTTCGTGGTGGCCAAGTTTTTATCATATTTTTAATAGTTTTTCGTGATAAAGATATATTAAATATCACGATATTTTAATGATTTTTTGCAAATATGTCGGGGTTCTGAAGGTTGATATTTGTGCATTGTTTGGTGTCGGTGGCCATTATAGTTTCCGTGGTGGCCAAGTTTTTATCATATTTTAAAGAGTTTTTCGTGATAAAGATATATTAAATATCACGATATTTTAATTATTTTTCTTGAATATGTCGGGGTTCTCAAGGTTGATATTTGTGCATTGTTTGGTGTCGGTGGCCATTATAGTTTCCGTGGTGGCCAAGTTTTTATCATATATTTAATAGTTTTTCGTGATAAAGATATATTAAATATCACGATATTTTATTGATTTTATGTAAATGTGTCGGGGTCCTGAACGTTGATATTTGTGCATTGTTTGGTGTCGGTAGCCATTATAGTTTTCGTGGTGGCCAAGTTTTTATCATATTTTTAATAGTTTTTCGTGATAAAGATATATTAAATATCATGATATTTTAATGATTTTTCGTAAATATGTAGCGGTCCTCAAGGTTGATATTTGTGCATTGTTTGGTGTCGGTGGCCATTATAGTTTCCGTGGTGGCCAAGTTTTTATCATATTTTTAATAGTTTTTCGTGATAAAGATATATTAAATATCACGATATTTTAATGATTTTTTGTAAATATGTCGGTATTTTGAAGGTTGATAAAAATTGTGCATTGTTTGGTTTCGGTGGCCATTTTAGTTTTCGTGGTGGCCAAGTTTTTATCATATTTTTATTAGTTTTTCGTGATAAAGATATATTAAATATCACGATATTTTAATGATTTTTTGCAAATATGTCGGGGTTCTGAAGGTTGATATTTGTGCATTGTTTGGTGTCGGTGGCCATTATAGTTTCCGTGGTGGCCAAGTTTTTATCATATTTTTAATAGTTTTTCGTGATAAAGATATATTAAATATCACGATATTTTAATGATTTTTTGTAAATATGTCGGGGTTCTGAAGGTTTATATTTGTGCAATGTTTGGTGTCGGTGGCCATTATAGTTTCCGTGGTGGCCAAGTTTTTATCATATTTTTAATGGTTTTTCGTGATAAAGATATATTAAATATAACGATATTTTAATGATTTTTTGCAAATATTTTGGGGTCCTGAAGGTTGATATTTGTGCATTGTTTGGTGTCGGTGGCAATTATAGTTTCCGTGGTGGCCAAGTTTTTATCATATTTTTAATAGTTTTTCCTGATAAAGATATATTAAATATCACGATATTTTAATGATTTCTTGTAAATATGTCGGGGTCCTGAACGTTGATATTTGTGCATTGTTTGGTGTCGGTGGCCATTATAGTTTTCGTTGTGGCCAAGTTTTTATCATATTTTTAATAGTTTTTCGTGATAAAGATATATTAAATATCACGATATTTTAATTATTTTTCGTGAATATGTCGGGGTTCTCAAGGTTGATATTTGTGCATTGTTTGGTGTCGGTGGCCATTATAGTTTCCGTGGTGGCCAAGTTTTTATCATATATTTAATAGTTTTTCGTGATAAAGATATATTAAATATCACGATATTTTATTGATTTTATGTAAATGTGTCGGGGTCCTGAACGTTGATAAAAATTGTGCATTGTTTGGTGTCGGTAGCCATTATAGTTTTCGTGGTGGCCAAGTTTTTATCATATTTTTAATAGTTTTTCGTGATAAAGATATATTAAATATCATGATATTTTAATGATTTTTTGTAAATATGTCGCGGTTCTCAAGGTTGATATTTGTGCATTTTTTGGTATCGGTGGCCATTATAGTTTCCGTGGTGGCCAAGTTTTTATCATATTTTTAATAGTTTTTCGTGATAAAGATATATTAAATATAACGATATTTTAATGATTTTTTGTAAAAATGTCGGGGTTTTTAAGGTTGATATTTGTGCATTGTTTGGTGTCGGTGGCCATTATAGTTTTCGTGGTGGCCAAGTTTTTATCAAATTTTTAATAGTTTTTCGTGATAAAGATATATTAAATATCACGATATTTTAATGATTTTTTGCAAATATGTCGGGGTTCTGAAGGTTGATATTTGTGCATTGTTTGGTGTCGGTGGCCATTATTGTTTCCGTGGTGGCCAAGTTTTTATCATATTTTTAATAGTTTTTCGTGATAAAGGTATATTAAATATCACGATATTTTAATTATTTTTCGTGAATATGTCGGGGTTCTCAAGGTTGATATTTGTGCATTGTTTGGTGTCGGTGGCCATTATAGTTTCCGTGGTGGCCAAGTTTTTATCATATATTTAATAGTTTTTCGTGATAAAGATATATTAAATATCACGATATTTTAATGATTTTTTGTCAATATGTCGGGGTGTTGAAGGTTTATATTTGTGCATTGTTTGGTGTTGGTGGCCATTATAGTTACCGTGGTGGCCAAGTTTTTATCATATATTTAATAGTTTTTCGTGATAAAGATATATTAAATATCACGATATTTTAATGATTTTACGTAAATGTGTCGGGGTCCTGAACGTTGATATTTGTGCATTGTTTGGTGTCGGTAGCCATTATAGTTTTCGTGGTGGCCAAGTTTTTATCATATTTTTAATAGTTTTTCGTGATAAAGATATATTAAATATCATGATATTTTAATGATTTTTTGTAAATATGTCGCGGTTCTGAAGGTTGATATTTGTGCGTTGTTTGGTGTCGGTGGCCATTATAGTTTCCGTGGTGGCCAAGTTTTTATCATATTTTTAATAGTTTTTCGTGATAAAGATATATTAAATATCACGATATTTTAATGATTTTTTGTAAATATGTCGGTATTTTGAAGGTTGATATTTGTGCATTGTTTGGTGTCGGTGGCCATTATAGTTTCCGTGGTGGCCAAGTTTTTATCATATTTTTAATAGTTTTTCGTGATAAAGATATATTAAATATCACGATATTTTAATGATTTTTTGTAAATATGTCGGGGTTCTGACGGTTGATATTTGTGCATTGTTTGGTGTCGGTGGCCATTATAGTTTCCGTGGTGGCCAAGTTTTTATAATATTTTTAATAGTTTTTCGTGATAAAGATATATTAAATATCACGATATTTTAATGATTTTTTGTAAATATGTCGGGGTCCTGAAGGTTGATATTTGTGCATTGTTTGGTGTCGGTGGCCATTATAGTTTATGTAGTGGCCAAGTTTTTTCATATTTTTAATAGTTTTTCGTGATAAAGATATATTAAATATCACGATATTTTAATGATTTTTTGTAAATATGTCGGGGTCCTGAACGTTGATATTTGTGCATTGTTTGGTGTCGGTGGCCATTATAGTTTTCGTGGTGGCCAAGTTTTTATCATATTTTTAATAGTTTTTCGTGATAAAGATATATTAAATATCACGATATTTTAATGATTTTTTGTAAATATGTCGGGGTTCTGAAGGTTGATATTTGTGCATTGTTTGGTGTCGGTGGCCATTATAGTTTCCGTGGTGGCCAAGTTTTTATCATATTTTTAATAGTTTTTCGTGATAAAGATATATTAAATATCACGATATTTTAATGATTTTTTGTAAATATGTCGGTACTTTGAAGGTTGATATTTGTGCATTGTTTGGTGTCGGTGGCCATTATAGTTTCCGTGGTGGCCAAGTTTTTATAATATTTTTAATAGTTTTTCGTGATAAAGATATATTATATATCATGATATTTTAATGATTTTTTGTAAATATGTCGGGGTTCTGAAGGTTGATATTTGTGCATTGTTTGGTGTCGGTGGCCATTATAGTTTCCGTGGTGGCCAAGTTTTTATCATATTTTTAATAGTTTTTCGTGATAAAGATATATTAAATATCACGATATTTTAATGATTTTTCGTAAATATGTCGGGGTTCTGACGGTTGATATTTGTGCATTGTTTGGTGTCGGTGGCCATTATAGTTTCCGTTGTGGCCAAGTTTTTATAATATTTTTAATAGTTTTTCGTGATAAAGATATATTAAATATCACTATATTTTAATGATTTTTTGTAAATATGTCGGGGTCCTGAAGGTTGATATTTGTGCATTGTTTGGTGTCGGTGGCCATTATAGTTTTCGTGGTGGCCAATTTTTTATCATATTTTTAATAGTTTTTCGTGAAAAAGATATATTAAATATCACGATATTTTATTGATTTTTTGAAAATGTGTCGGCAATATCAAGGTTCATATTTGTGCATTGTTTGGTCTCAGTGGGCATTATAGTTTCCGTGGTGGCGAAGTTTTTATAATATCTTTAATAGTTTTTTGTGATAAAGATATATTAAATATCACGATATTTTAATGATTTTTTTTAAATGTGTCGGGGTCTTGAAGGTTGATATTTGTGCATTGTTTGGTGTCGGTGGCCATTATAGTTTTCGTGGTGGCCAAGTTTTTATCATATTTTTAATAGTTCTTCGTGATAAAGATATATTAAATATCACGATATTTTAATGTTTTTCTGTAAATATGTCGCGGTTCTGAAGGTTGATATTTGTGCATTGTTTGGTGTCGGTGGCCATTATAGTTACCGTGGTGGCCAAGTTTTTATCATATTTTTAATAGTTTTTCGTGATAAAGATATATTAAATATCACGATATTTTAATGATTTTTTGTCAATATGTCGGGGTGTTGAAGGTAGATATTTGTGCATCGTTTGGTGTCGGTGGCCATTATAGTTACCATGGTGGCCAAGTTTTTATCATATTTTTATTAGTTTTTCGTGATAAAGATATATTAAATATCATGATATTTTAACGATTTTTTGCAAATATGTCGGGGTTCTCAAGGTTGATATTTGTGCACTATTTGGTGTCGGTGGCCGTTATAGTTTCCGTGGTGGCCAAGTTTTTATCATATTTTTAATGGTTTTTCGTGATAAAGATATATTAAATATAACGATATTTTAATGATTTTTTGTAAATATGTCGGGGTGCTGAAGGTTGATATTTGTGCATTGTTTGGTGTCGGTGGCCGTTATAGTTTCCGTGGTGGCCAAGTTTTTTCATATTTTTAATAGTTTTTCGTGATAAAGATATATTAAATATCACGATATTTTAATGATTTTTTGTAAGAAAGTCGGGGTCCTGAAGGTTGATATTTGTGCATTGTTTGGTGTCGGTGGCCATTATAGTTTTCGTGGTGGCCAAGTTTTTATCATATTTTTAATAGTTTTTCGTGATAAAGGTATATTAAATATCACGATATTTTAATTATTTTTCGTGAATATGTCGGGGTTCTCAAGGTTGATATTTGTGCATTGTTTGGTGTCGGTGGCCATTATAGTTTCCGTGGTGGCCAAGTTTTTATCATATATTTAATAGTTTTTCGTGATAAAGATATATTAAATATCACGATATTTTAATGACTTTTTGTCAATATGTCGGGGTGTTGAAGGTTTATATTTGTGCATTGTTTGGTGTTGGTGGCCATTATAGTTACCGTGGTGGCCAAGTTTTTATCATATTTTTAATAGTTTTTCGTGATAAAGATATATTAAATATCACGATATTTTAATGATTTTTTGTAAATATGTCGCGGTTCTCAAGGTTGATATTTGTGCGTTGTTTGGTGTCGGTGGCCATTATAGTTTCCGTGGTGGCCAAGTTTTTATCATATTTTTAATAGTTTTTCGTGATAAAGATATATTAAATATCACGATATTTTAATGAGTTTTTGTAAATATGTCGGTATTTTGAAGGTTGATATTTGTGCATTGTTTGGTGTCGGTGGCCATTATAGTTTCCGTGGTGGCCAAGTTTTTATCATATTTTTAATAGTTTTTCGTGATAAAGATATATTAAATATCACGATATTTTAATGATTTTTTGTAAATATGTCGGGGTTCTGACGGTTGATATTTGTGCATTGTTTGGTGTCGGTGGCCATTATAGTTTCCGTGGTGGCCAAGTTTTTATAATATTTTTAATAGTTTTTCGTGATAAAGATATATTAAATATCACGATATTTTAATGATTTTTTGTAAATATGTCGGGGTCCTGAAGGTTGATATTTGTGCATTGTTTGGTGTCGGTGGCCATTATAGTTTATGTAGTGGCCAAGTTTTTTCATATTTTTAATAGTTTTTCGTGATAAAGATATATTAAATATCACGATATTTTAATGATTTTTTGTAAATATGTCGGGGTCCTGAACGTTGATATTTGTGCATTGTTTGGTGTCGGTGGCCATTATAGTTTTCGTGGTGGCCAAGTTTTTATCATATTTTTAATAGTTTTTCGTGATAAAGATATATTAAATATCACGATATTTTAATGATTTTTTGTAAATATGTCGGGGTTCTGAAGGTTGATATTTGTGCATTGTTTGGTGTCGGTGGCCATTATAGTTTCCGTGGTGGCCAAGTTTTTATCATATTTTTAATAGTTTTTCGTGATAAAGATATATTAAATATCACGATATTTTAATGATTTTTTGTAAATATGTCGGTACTTTGAAGGTTGATATTTGTGCATTGTTTGGTGTCGGTGGCCATTATAGTTTCCGTGGTGGCCAAGTTTTTATAATATTTTTAATAGTTTTTCGTGATAAAGATATATTATATATCATGATATTTTAATGATTTTTTGTAAATATGTCGGGGTTCTGAAGGTTGATATTTGTGCATTGTTTGGTGTCGGTGGCCATTATAGTTTCCGTGGTGGCCAAGTTTTTATCATATTTTTAATAGTTTTTCGTGATAAAGATATATTAAATATCACGATATTTTAATGATTTTTCGTAAATATGTCGGGGTTCTGACGGTTGATATTTGTGCATTGTTTGGTGTCGGTGGCCATTATAGTTTCCATTGTGGCCAAGTTTTTATAATATTTTTAATAGTTTTTCGTGATAAAGATATATTAAATATCACTATATTTTAATGATTTTTTGTAAATATGTCGGGGTCCTGAAGGTTGATATTTGTGCATTGTTTGGTGTCGGTGGCCATTATAGTTTTCGTGGTGGCCAAGTTTTTATCATATTTTTAATAGTTTTTCGTGATAAAGATATATTAAATATCACGATATTTTATTGATTTTTTGAAAATGTGTCGGCAATATCAAGGTTCATATTTGTGCATTGTTTGGTGTCGGTGGCCATTATAGTTTCCGTGGTGGCCAAGTTTTTATCATATTTTTAATGGTTTTTCGTGATAAAGATATATTAAATATAACGATATTTTAATGATTTTTTGTAAATATGTCGGGGTGCTGAAGGTTGATATTTGTGCATTGTTTGGTGTCGGTGGCCGTTATAGTTTCCGTGGTGGCCAAGTTTTTTCATATTTTTAATAGTTTTTCGTGATAAAGATATATTAAATATCACGATATTTTAATGATTTTTTGTAAGAAAGTCGGGGTCCTGAAGGTTGATATTTGTGCATTGTTTGGTGTCGGTGGCCATTATAGTTTTCGTGGTGGCCAAGTTTTTATCATATTTTTAATAGTTTTTCGTGATAAAGGTATATTAAATATCACGATATTTTAATTATTTTTCGTGAATATGTCGGGGTTCTCAAGGTTGATATTTGTGCATTGTTTGGTGTCGGTGGCCATTATAGTTTCCGTGGTGGCCAAGTTTTTATCATATATTTAATAGTTTTTCGTGATAAAGATATATTAAATATCACGATATTTTAATGACTTTTTGTCAATATGTCGGGGTGTTGAAGGTTTATATTTGTGCATTGTTTGGTGTTGGTGGCCATTATAGTTACCGTGGTGGCCAAGTTTTTATCATATTTTTAATAGTTTTTCGTGATAAAGATATATTAAATATCACGATATTTTAATGATTTTTTGTAAATATGTCGCGGTTCTCAAGGTTGATATTTGTGCGTTGTTTGGTGTCGGTGGCCATTATAGTTTCCGTGGTGGCCAAGTTTTTATCATATTTTTAATAGTTTTTCGTGATAAAGATATATTAAATATCACGATATTTTAATGAGTTCTTGTAAATATGTCGGTATTTTGAAGGTTGATATTTGTGCATTGTTTGGTGTCGGTGGCCATTATAGTTTCCGTGGTGGCCAAGTTTTTATCATATTTTTAATAGTTTTTCGTGATAAAGATATATTAAATATCACGATATTTTAATGATTTTTTGTAAATATGTCGGGGTTCTGACGGTTGATATTTGTGCATTGTTTGGTGTCGGTGGCCATTATAGTTTCCGTGGTGGCCAAGTTTTTATAATATTTTTAATAGTTTTTCGTGATAAAGATATATTAAATATCACGATATTTTAATGATTTTTTGTAAATATGTCGGGGTCCTGAAGGTTGATATTTGTGCATTGTTTGGTGTCGGTGGCCATTATAGTTTATGTAGTGGCCAAGTTTTTTCATATTTTTAATAGTTTTTCGTGATAAAGATATATTAAATATCACGATATTTTAATGATTTTTTGTAAATATGTCGGGGTCCTGAACGTTGATATTTGTGCATTGTTTGGTGTCGGTGGCCATTATAGTTTTCGTGGTGGCCAAGTTTTTATCATATTTTTAATAGTTTTTCGTGATAAAGATATATTAAATATCACGATATTTTAATGATTTTTTGTAAATATGTCGGGGTTCTGAAGGTTGATATTTGTGCATTGTTTGGTGTCGGTGGCCATTATAGTTTCCGTGGTGGCCAAGTTTTTATCATATTTTTAATAGTTTTTCGTGATAAAGATATATTAAATATCACGATATTTTAATGATTTTTTGTAAATATGTCGGTACTTTGAAGGTTGATATTTGTGCATTGTTTGGTGTCGGTGGCCATTATAGTTTCCGTGGTGGCCAAGTTTTTATAATATTTTTAATAGTTTTTCGTGATAAAGATATATTATATATCATGATATTTTAATGATTTTTTGTAAATATGTCGGGGTTCTGAAGGTTGATATTTGTGCATTGTTTGGTGTCGGTGGCCATTATAGTTTCCGTGGTGGCCAAGTTTTTATCATATTTTTAATAGTTTTTCGTGATAAAGATATATTAAATATCACGATATTTTAATGATTTTTCGTAAATATGTCGGGGTTCTGACGGTTGATATTTGTGCATTGTTTGGTGTCGGTGGCCATTATAGTTTCCGTTGTGGCCAAGTTTTTATAATATTTTTAATAGTTTTTCGTGATAAAGATATATTAAATATCACTATATTTTAATGATTTTTTGTAAATATGTCGGGGTCCTGAAGGTTGATATTTGTGCATTGTTTGGTGTCGGTGGCCATTATAGTTTTCGTGGTGGCCAAGTTTTTATCATATTTTTAATAGTTTTTCGTGATAAAGATATATTAAATATCACGATATTTTATTGATTTTTTGAAAATGTGTCGGCAATATCAAGGTTCATATTTGTGCATTGTTTGGTCTCAGTGGGCATTATAGTTTCCGTGGTGGCGAAGTTTTTATAATATCTTTAATAGTTTTTTGTGATAAAGATATATTAAATATCACGATATTTTAATGATTTTTTTTAAATGTGTCGGGGTCTTGAAGGTTGATATTTGTGCATTGTTTGGTGTCGGTGGCCATTATAGTTTTCGTGGTGGCCAAGTTTTTATCATATTTTTAATAGTTTTTCGTGATAAAGATATATTAAATATCACGATATTTTAATGTTTTTCTGTAAATATGTCGCGGTTCTGAAGGTTGATATTTGTGCATTGTTTGGTGTCGGTGGCCATTATAGTTACCGTGGTGGCCAAGTTTTTATCATATTTTTAATAGTTTTTCGTGATAAAGATATATTAAATATCACGATATTTTAATGATTTTTTGTCAATATGTCGGGGTGTTGAAGGTAGATATTTGTGCATTGTTTGGTGTCGGTGGCCATTATAGTTACCATGGTGGCCAAGTTTTTATCATATTTTAATTAGTTTTTCGTGATAAAGATATATTAAATATCATGATATTTTAACGATTTTTTGTAAATATGTCGGGGTTCTCAAGGTTGATATTTGTGCACTATTTGGTGTCGGTGGCCGTTATAGTTTCCGTGGTGGCCAAGTTTTTATCATATTTTTAATGGTTTTTCGTGATAAAGATATATTAAATATAACGATATTTTAATGATTTTTTGTAAATATGTCGGGGTGCTGAAGGTTGATATTTGTGCATTGTTTGGTGTCGGTGGCCGTTATAGTTTCCGTGGTGGCCAAGTTTTTTCATATTTTTAATAGTTTTTCGTGATAAAGATATATTAAATATCACGATATTTTAATGATTTTTTGTAAGAAAGTCGGGGTCCTGAAGGTTGATATTTGTGCATTGTTTGGTGTCGGTGGCCATTATAGTTTTCGTGGTGGCCAAGTTTTTATCATATTTTTAATAGTTTTTCGTGATAAAGATATATTAAATATCACGATATTTTAATGATTTTTTGTAAATATGTCGGGGTTCTGAAGGTTGATGTTTGTGCATTGTTTGGTGTCGGTGGCCATTATAGTTTCCGTGGTGGCCAAGTTTTTATCATATTTTTAATTAATTTTCGTGATAAAGATATATTAAATATCACGATATTTTAATGATTTTTTGTAAATATGTCGGTATTTTGAAGGTTGATATTTGTGCATTGTTTGGTGTCGGTGGCCATTATAGTTTCCGTGGTGGCCAAGTTTTTATAATATTTTTAATAGTTTTTCGTGATAAAGATATATTATATATCATGATATTTTAATGATTTTTTGTAAATATGTCGGGGTTCTGAAGGTTGATATTTGTGCATTGTTTGGTGTCGGTGGCCATTATAGTTTCCGTGGTGGCCAAGTTTTTATCATATTTTTAATAGTTTTTCGTGATAAAGATATATTAAATATCACGATATTTTAATGATTTTTCGTAAATATGTCGGGGTTCTGACGGTTGATATTTGTGCATTGTTTGGTGTCGGTGGCCATTATAGTTTCCGTGGTGGCCAAGATTTTATAATATTTTAAATAGTTTTTCGTGATAAAGATATATTAAATATCACGATATTTTAATGATTTTTCGTAAATATGTCGGGGTTCTGAAGGTTGATATTTGTGCATTGTTTGGTGTCGGTGGCCATTATAGTTTCCGTGGTGGCCAAGTTTTTATCATATTTTTAATAAATTTTCGTGATAAATATATATTAAATATCACGATATTTTAATGATTTTTTGTAAATATGTCGGTATTTTGAAGGTTGATATTTGTGCATTGTTTGGTGTCGGTGGCCATTATAGTTTCCGTGGTGGCCAAGTTTTTATAATATTTTTAATAGTTTTTCGTGATAAAGATATATTATATATCATGATATTTTAATGATTTTTTGTAAATATGTCGGGGTTCTGAAGGTTGATATTTGTGCATTGTTTGGTGTCGGTGGCCATTATAGTTTCCGTGGTGGCCAAGTTTTTATCATATTTTTAATAGTTTTTCGTGATAAAGATATATTAAATATCACGATATTTTAATGATTTTTCGTAAATGTGTCGGGGTTCTGACGGTTGATATTTGTGCATTGTTTGGTGTCGGTGGCCATTATAGTTTCCGTGGTGGCCAAGTTTTTATAATATTTTTAATAGTTTTTCGTGATAAAGATATATTAAATATCACGATATTTTAATGATTTTTCGTAAATATGTCGGGGTTCTGAAGGTTGATATTTGTGCATTGTTTGGTGTCGGTGGCCATTATAGTTTTCGTGGTGGCCAAGTTTTTATCATATTTTTAATAGTTTTTCGTGATAAAGATATATTAAATATCACGATATTTTATTGATTTTTTGAAAATGTGTCGGCAATATCAAGGTTCATATTTGTGCATTGTTTGGTCTCAGTGGGCATTATAGTTTCCGTGGTGGCGAAGTTTTTATAATATCTTTAATAGTTTTTTGTGATAAAGATATATTAAATATCACGATATTTTAATGATTTTTTTTAAATGTGTCGGGGTCTTGAAGGTTGATATTTGTGCATTGTTTGGTGTCGGTGGTCATTATAGTTTTCGTGGTGGCCAAGTTTTTATCATATTTTTAATAGTTTTTCGTGATAAAGATATATTAAATATCACGATATTTTAATGATTTTTTGTAAATATGTCGGGGTTCTGAAGGTTGATATTTGTGCATTGTTTGGTGTCGGTGGCCATTATAGTTTTCGTGGTGGCCAAGTTTTTATCATATTTTTAATAGTTTTTCGTGATAAAGATATATTAAATATCACGATATTTTAATGATTTTTTGCAAATATGTCGGGGTTCTGAAGGTTGATATTTGTGCATCTTTTGGTGTCGGTGGCCATTATAGTTTCCGTGGTGGCCAAGTTTTTATCATATTTTTAATAGTTTTTCGTGATAAAGATATATTAAATATCACGATATTTTAATTATTTTTCGTGAATATGTCGGGGTTCTCAAGTTTGATATTTGTGCATTGTTTGGTGTCGGTGGCCATTATAGTTTCCGTGGTGGCCAAGTTTTTATCATATATTTAATAGTTTTTCGTGATAAAGATATATTAAATATCACGATACTTTATTGATTTTATGTAAATGTGTCGGGGTCCTGAACGTTGATATTTGTGCATTGTTTGGTGTCGGTAGCCATTATAGTTTCCGTGGTGGCCAAGTTTTTATCATATTTTTAATAGTTTTACGTGATAAAGATATATTAAATATCACGATATTTTAATGATTTTTTGTAAATATGTCGGTATTTTGAAGGTTGATATTTGTGCATTGTTTGGTGTCGGTGGCCTATAGTTTCCGTGGTGGCCAAGTTTTTATCATATTTTTAATAGTTTTTCGTGATAAAGATATATTATATATCATGATATTTTAATGATTTTTTGTAAATATGTCGGGGTTCTGAAGGTTGATATTTGTGCATTGTTTGGTGTCGGTGGCCATTATAGTTTCCGTGGTGGCCAAGTTTTTATCATATTTTTAATAGTTTTTCGTGATAAAGATATATTAAATATCACGATATTTTAATGATTTTTCGTAAATGTGTCGGGGTTCTGACGGTTGATATTTGTGCATTGTTTGGTGTCGGTGGCCATTATAGTTTCCGTGGTGGCCAAGTTTTTATAATATTTTTAATAGTTTTTCGTGATAAAGATATATTAAATATCACGATATTTTAATGATTTTTCGTAAATATGTCGGGGTTCTGAAGGTTGATATTTGTGCATTGTTTGGTGTCGGTGGCCATTATAGTTTTCGTGGTGGCCAAGTTTTTATCATATTTTTAATAGTTTTTCGTGATAAAGATATATTAAATATCACGATATTTTATTGATTTTTTGAAAATGTGTCGGCAATATCAAGGTTCATATTTGTGCATTGTTTGGTCTCAGTGGGCATTATAGTTTCCGTGGTGGCGAAGTTTTTATAATATCTTTAATAGTTTTTTGTGATAAAGATATATTAAATATCACGATATTTTAATGATTTTTTTTAAATGTGTCGGGGTCTTGAAGGTTAATATTTGTGCATTGTTTGGTGTCGGTGGCCATTATAGTTTTCGTGGTGGCCAAGTTTTTATCATATTTTTAATAGTTTTTCGTGATAAAGATATATTAAATATCACGATATTTTAATGATTTTTTGTAAATATGTCGGGGTTCTGAAGGTTGATATTTGTGCATTGTTTGGTGTCGGTGGCCATTATAGTTTTCGTGGTGGCCAAGTTTTTATCATATTTTTAATAGTTTTTCGTGATAAAGATATATTAAATATCACGATATTTTAATGATTTTTTGCAAATATGTCGGGGTTCTGAAGGTTGATATTTGTGCATCTTTTGGTGTCGGTGGCCATTATAGTTTCCGTGGTGGCCAAGTTTTTATCATATTTTTAATAGTTTTTCGTGATAAAGATATATTAAATATCACGATATTTTAATGATTTTTTGTAAATATGTCGGTACTTTGAAGGTTGATATTTGTGCATTGTTTGGTGTCGGTGGCCATTATAGTTTCCGTGGTGGCCAAGTTTTTATAATATTTTTAATAGTTTTTCGTGATAAAGATATATTATATATCATGATATTTTAATGATTTTTTGTAAATATGTCGGGGTTCTGAAGGTTGATATTTGTGCATTGTTTGGTGTCGGTGGCCATTATAGTTTCCGTGGTGGCCAAGTTTTTATCATATTTTTAATAGTTTTTCGTGATAAAGATATATTAAATATCACAATATTTTAATGATTTTTCGTAAATATGTCGGGGTTCTGACGGTTGATATTTGTGCATTGTTTGGTGTCGGTGGCCATTATAGTTTCCGTTGTGGCCAAGTTTTTATAATATTTTTAATAGTTTTTCGTGATAAAGATATATTAAATATCACTATATTTTAATGATTTTTTGTAAATATGTCGGGGTCCTGAAGGTTGATATTTGTGCATTGTTTGGTGTCGGTGGCCATTATAGCTTTCGTGGTGGCCAAGTTTTTATCATATTTTTAATAGTTTTTCGTGATAAAGATATATTAAATATCACGATATTTTATTGATTTTTTGAAAATGTGTCGGCAATATCAAGGTTCATATTTGTGCATTGTTTGGTCTCAGTGGGCATTATAGTTTCCGTGGTGGCGAAGTTTTTATAATATCTTTAATAGTTTTTTGTGATAAAGATATATTAAATATCACGATATTTTAATGATTTTTTTTAAATGTGTCGGGGTCTTGAAGGTTGATATTTGTGCATTGTTTGGTGTCGGTGGCCATTATAGTTTTCGTGGTGGCCAAGTTTTTATCATATTTTTAATAGTTTTTCGTGATAAAGATATATTAAATATCACGATATTTTAATGTTTTTCTGTAAATATGTCGCGGTTCTGAAGGTTGATATTTGTGCATTGTTTGGTGTCGGTGGCCATTATAGTTACCGTGGTGGCCAAGTTTTTATAATATTTTTAATAGTTTTTCGTGATAAAGATATATTAAATATCACGATATTTTAATGATTTTTTGTCAATATGTCGGGGTGTTGAAGGTAGATATTTGTGCATTGTTTGGTGTCGGTGGCCATTATAGTTACCATGGTGGCCAAGTTTTTATCATATTTTAATTAGTTTTTCGTGATAAAGATATATTAAATATCATGATATTTTAACGATTTTTTGTAAATATGTCGGGGTTCTCAAGGTTGATATTTGTGCACTATTTGGTGTCGGTGGCCGTTATAGTTTCCGTGGTGGCCAAGTTTTTATCATATTTTTAATGGTTTTTCGTGATAAAGATATATTAAATATAACGATATTTTAATGATTTTTTGTAAATATGTCGGGGTGCTGAAGGTTGATATTTGTGCATTGTTTGGTGTCGGTGGCCGTTATAGTTTCCGTGGTGGCCAAGTTTTTTCATATTTTTAATAGTTTTTCGTGATAAAGATATATTAAATATCACGATATTTTAATGATTTTTTGTAAGAAAGTCGGGGTCCTGAAGGTTGATATTTGTGCATTGTTTGGTGTCGGTGGCCATTATAGTTTTCGTGGTGGCCAAGTTTTTATCATATTTTTAATAGTTTTTCGTGATAAAGATCTATTAAATATCACGATATTTTAATGATTTTTTGTAAATATGTCGGGGTTCTGAAGGTTGATGTTTGTGCATTGTTTGGTGTCGGTGGCCATTATAGTTTCCGTGGTGGCCAAGTTTTTATCATATTTTTAATTAATTTTCGTGATAAAGATATATTAAATATCACGATATTTTAATGATTTTTTGTAAATATGTCGGTATTTTGAAGGTTGATATTTGTGCATTGTTTGGTGTCGGTGGCCATTATAGTTTCCGTGGTGGCCAAGTTTTTATAATATTTTTAATAGTTTTTCGTGATAAAGATATATTATATATCATGATATTTTAATGATTTTTTGTAAATATGTCGGGGTTCTGAAGGTTGATATTTGTGCATTGTTTGGTGTCGGTGGCCATTATAGTTTCCGTGGTGGCCAAGTTTTTATCATATTTTTAATAGTTTTTCGTGATAAAGATATATTAAATATCACGATATTTTAATGATTTTTCGTAAATATGTCGGGGTTCTGACGGTTGATATTTGTGCATTGTTTGGTGTCGGTGGCCATTATAGTTTCCGTGGTGGCCAAGATTTTATAATATTTTAAATAGTTTTTCGTGATAAAGATATATTAAATATCACGATATTTTAATGATTTTTCGTAAATATGTCGGGGTTCTGAAGGTTGATATTTGTGCATTGTTTGGTGTCGGTGGCCATTATAGTTTCCGTGGTGGCCAAGTTTTTATCATATTTTTAATAAATTTTCGTGATAAATATATATTAAATATCACGATATTTTAATGATTTTTTGTAAATATGTCGGTATTTTGAAGGTTGATATTTGTGCATTGTTTGGTGTCGGTGGCCATTATAGTTTCCGTGGTGGCCAAGTTTTTATAATATTTTTAATAGTTTTTCGTGATAAAGATATATTATATATCATGATATTTTAATGATTTTTTGTAAATATGTCGGGGTTCTGAAGGTTGATATTTGTGCATTGTTTGGTGTCGGTGGCCATTATAGTTTCCGTGGTGGCCAAGTTTTTATCATATTTTTAATAGTTTTTCGTGATAAAGATATATTAAATATCACGATATTTTAATGATTTTTCGTAAATGTGTCGGGGTTCTGACGGTTGATATTTGTGCATTGTTTGGTGTCGGTGGCCATTATAGTTTCCGTGGTGGCCAAGTTTTTATAATATTTTTAATAGTTTTTCGTGATAAAGATATATTAAATATCACGATATTTTAATGATTTTTCGTAAATATGTCGGGGTTCTGAAGGTTGATATTTGTGCATTGTTTGGTGTCGGTGGCCATTATAGTTTTCGTGGTGGCCAAGTTTTTATCATATTTTTAATAGTTTTTCGTGATAAAGATATATTAAATATCACGATATTTTATTGATTTTTTGAAAATGTGTCGGCAATATCAAGGTTCATATTTGTGCATTGTTTGGTCTCAGTGGGCATTATAGTTTCCGTGGTGGCGAAGTTTTTATAATATCTTTAATAGTTTTTTGTGATAAAGATATATTAAATATCACGATATTTTAATGATTTTTTTTAAATGTGTCGGGGTCTTGAAGGTTGATATTTGTGCATTGTTTGGTGTCGGTGGCCATTATAGTTTTCGTGGTGGCCAAGTTTTTATCATATTTTTAATAGTTTTTCGTGATAAAGATATATTAAATATCACGATATTTTAATGATTTTTTGTAAATATGTCGGGGTTCTGAAGGTTGATATTTGTGCATTGTTTGGTGTCGGTGGCCATTATAGTTTTCGTGGTGGCCAAGTTTTTATCATATTTTTAATAGTTTTTCGTGATAAAGATATATTAAATATCACGATATTTTAATGATTTTTTGCAAATATGTCGGGGTTCTGAAGGTTGATATTTGTGCATCTTTTGGTGTCGGTGGCCATTATAGTTTCCGTGGTGGCCAAGTTTTTATCATATTTTTAATAGTTTTTCGTGATAAAGATATATTAAATATCACGATATTTTAATTATTTTTCGTGAATATGTCGGGGTTCTCAAGTTTGATATTTGTGCATTGTTTGGTGTCGGTGGCCATTATAGTTTCCGTGGTGGCCAAGTTTTTATCATATATTTAATAGTTTTTCGTGATAAAGATATATTAAATATCACGATACTTTATTGATTTTATGTAAATGTGTCGGGGTCCTGAACGTTGATATTTGTGCATTGTTTGGTGTCGGTGGCCTATAGTTTCCGTGGTGGCCAAGTTTTTATCATATTTTTAATAGTTTTTCGTGATAAAGATATATTAAATATCACGATATTTTAATGATTTTTTGTAAATATGTCGGGGTTCTGATGGTTGATATTTGTGCATTGTTTAGTGTCGGTGGCCATTATAGTTTCCGTGGTGGCCAAGTTTTTATAATATTTTTAATAGTTTTTCGTGATAAAGATATATTAAATATCACGATATTTTAATGATTTTTTGTAAATATGTCGGGGTCTTCAAGGTTGATATTTGTGCATTGTTTGGTATCGGTGGCCATTATAGTTTTCGTGGTGGCCAAGTTTTTATCATATTTTTAATAGTTTTTCGTGATAAAGATATATTAAATATCACGATATTTTAATGATTTTTTGTAAATATGTCGCGGTTCTGAAGGTTGATATTTGTGCATTGTTTGGTGTCGGTGGCCATTATAGTTTCCGTGGTGGCCAAGTTTTTATCATATTTTGAATAGTTTTTCGTGATAAAGATATATTAAGTATCACGATATTTTAATGATTTTTTGTAAATGTGTCGGGGTCCTGAAGGTTGATATTTGTGCATTGTTTGGTGTCGGTAGCCATTATAGTTACCGTGGTGGCCAAGTTTATATCATATTTTAATAGTTTTTCGTGATAAAGATATATTAAATATCATGATATTTGAATGATTTTTCGTAAATATGTCGGGGTTCTCAAGGTTGATATTTGTGCATTGTTTGGTGTCGGTGGCCATTATAGTTTCCGTGGTGGCAAAGTTTTTATAATATTTTTAATAGTTTTTCGTGATAAAGATATATTAAATTACACGATATTTTAATGATTTTTTGTCAATATGTCGGGGTGTTGAAGGTTGATATTTGTGCATTGTTTGGTGTCGGTGGCCCTTATAGTTACCGTGGTGGCCAAGTTTTTATCATATTTTTAATAGTTTTTCGTGATAAAGATATATTAAATATCATGATATTTTAATGATTTTTTGTAAATATGTCGGGGTTCTCAAGATTGATGTTTGTGCACTATTTGGTGTCGGTGGCCGTTATAGTTTCCGTGGTGGCCAAGTTTTTATCATATTTTTAATAGTTTTTCGTGATAAAGATATATTAAATATCACGATATTTTAATGATTTTTTGTAAATATGTCGGGGTTCTGAAGGTTTATATTTGTGCATTCTTTGGTGTCGGTGGCCATTATAGTTTCCGTGGTGGCCAAGTTTTTATCATATTTTTAATGGTTTTTCGTGATAAAGATATATTAAATATAACGATATTTTAAAGATTTTTTGTAAATATGTCGGGGTCCTGAAGGTTGATATTTGTGTATTGTTTGGTGTCGGTGGCCGTTATAGTTTCCGTGGTGGCCAAGTTTTTATCATATTTTTAATAGTTTTTCGTGATAAAGATATATTAAATATCACAATATTTTAATGATTTTTTGTAAATATGTCGGGGTCCTGAAGGTTGATATTTGTGCATTGTTTGGTGTCGGTGGCCATTATAGTTTTCGTGGTGGCCAAGTTTTTATCATATTTTTAATAGTTTTTCGTGATAAAGATATATTAAATATCACGATATTTTAATGATTTTTTGTAAATATGTCGGTGTTTTGAAGGTTGATATTTGTGCATTGTTTGGTGTCGGTGGCCATTATAGTTTCCGTGGTGGCCAAGTTTTTATCATATTTTTAATAGTTTTTCGTGATAAAGATATATTAAATATCTCGATATTTTAATTATTTTTCGTGAATATGTCGGGGTTCTCAAGGTTGATATTTGTGCATTGTTTGGTGTCGGTGGCCATTATAGTTTCCGTGGTGGCCAAGTTTTTATCATATATTTAATAGTTTTTCGTGATAAAGATATATTAAATATCACGATATTTTATTGATTTTATGTAAATGTGTCGGGGTCCTGAACGTTGATATTTGTGCATTGTTTGGTGTCGGTAGCCATTATAGTTTTCGTGGTGGCCAAGTTTTTATCATATTTTTAATAGTTTTTCGTGATAAAGATATATTAAATATCACGATATTTTAATGATTTTTCGTAAATGTGTCGGGGTTCTGACGGTTGATATTTGTGCATTGTTTGGTGTCGGTGGCCATTATAGTTTCCGTGGTGGCCAAGTTTTTATAATATTTTTAATAGTTTTTCGTGATAAAGATATATTAAATATCACGATATTTTAATGATTTTTCGTAAATATGTCGGGGTTGTGAAGGATGATATTTGTGCATTGTTTGGTGTCGCTGGCCATTATAGTTTTCGTGGTGGCCAAGTTTTTGTCATATTTTTAATAGTTTTTCGTGATAAAGATATATTAAATATCACGATATTTTATTGATTTTTTGAAAATGTGTCGGCAATATCAAGGTTCATATTTGTGCATTGTTTGGTCTCAGTGGGCATTATAGTTTCCGTGGTGGCGAAGTTTTTATAATATTTTTAATAGTTTTTTGTGATAAAGATATATTAATTATCACGATATTTTAATGATTTTTTGTAAATATGTCGGGGTTCTGAAGGTTTATATTTGTGCATTGTTTGGTGTCGGTGGCCATTATAGTTTTCGTGGTGGCCAAGTTTTTGTCATATTTTTAATAGTTTTTCGTGATAAAGATATATTAAATATCACGATATTTTAATGTTTTTCTGTAAATATGTCGCGGTTCTGAAGGTTGATATTTGTGCATTGTTTGGTGTCGGTGGCCATTATAGTTTCCGTGGTGGCCAAGTTTTCATCATATTTTTAATACTTTTTCTTGATAAAGATATATTAAGTATCACGATATTTTAATGATTTTTTGTAAATGTGTCGGGGCCCTGAAGGTTGATATTTGTGCATTGTTTGGTGTCGGTGGCCATTATAGTTACCGTGGTGGCCAAGTTTTTATCATATTTTTAATAGTTTTTCGTGATAAAGATATATTAAATATCATGATATTTGAATGATTTTTTGTAAATATGTCGGGGTTCTCAAGGTTGATGTTTGTGCACTATTTGATGTCGGTGACCGTTATAGTTTCCGTGGTGGCCAAGTTTTTATCATATTTTTAATAGTTTTTCGTGATAAAGATATATTAAATATCACGATATTTTAATGATTTTTTGTAAATATGTCGGGGTTTTGAAGGTTTATATTTGTGCATTGTTTGGTGTCGGTGGCCATTATAGTTTCCGTGGTGGCCAAGTTTTTATCATATTTTTAATGGTTTTTCGTGATAAAGATATATTAAATATAACGATAATTTAACGATTTTTTGTAAATATGTCGGGTTCCTGAAGGTTGATATTTGTGCATTGTTTGGTGTCGGTGGCCATTATAGTTTCCGTGGTGGCCAAGTTTTTATCATATTTTTAATAGTTTTTCGTGATAAAGATATATTAATTATCACGATATTTTAATGATTTTTTGTAAATGTGTCGGGGTCCTGAACGTTGATATTTGTGCATTGTTTGGTGTCGGTGGCCATTATAGTTTTCGTGGTGGCCAAGTTTTTATCATATTTTTAATAGTTTTTCGTGATAAAGATATATTAAATATCACGATATTTTTATGATTTTTTGCAAATATGTCAGGGTTCTGAAGGTTGATATTTGTGCATTGTTTGGTGTCGGTGGCCATTATAGTTTCCGTGGTGGCCAAGTTTTTATCATATTTTTAATAGTTTTTCGTGATAAAGATATATTAAATATCACGATATTTTAATTATTTTTCGTGAATATGTCGGGGTTCTCAATGTTGATATTTGTGGATTGTTTGGTGTCGGTGGCCATTATAGTTTCCGTGGTGGCCAAGTTTTTATCATATATTTAATAGTTTTTCGTGATAAAGATATATTAAATATCACGATATTTTAATGATTTTTCGTAAATGTGTCGGGGTTCTGACGGTTGATATTTGTGCATTGTTTGGTGTCGGTGGCCATTATAGTTTCCGTGGTGGCCAAGTTTTTATAATATTTTTAATAGTTTTTCGTGATAAAGATATATTAAATATCACGATATTTTAATGATTTTTCGTAAATATGTCGGGGTTCTGAAGGTTGATATTTGTGCATTGTTTGGTGTCGGTGGCCATTATAGTTTTCGTGGTGGCCAAGTTTTTATCATATTTTTAATAGTTTTTCGTGATAAAGATCTATTAAATATCACGATATTTTAATGATTTTTTGTAAATATGTCGGGGTTCTGAAGGTTGATGTTTGTGCATTGTTTGGTGTCGGTGGCCATTATAGTTTCCGTGGTGGCCAAGTTTTTATCATATTTTTAATTAATTTTCGTGATAAAGATATATTAAATATCACGATATTTTAATGATTTTTTGTAAATATGTCGGTATTTTGAAGGTTGATATTTGTGCATTGTTTGGTGTCGGTGGCCATTATAGTTTTCGTGGTGGCCAAGTTTTTATCATATTTTTAATAGTTTTTCGTGATAAAGATATATTAAATATCACGATATTTTATTGATTTTTTGAAAATGTGTCGGCAATATCAAGGTTCATATTTGTGCATTGTTTGGTCTCAGTGGGCATTATAGTTTCCGTGGTGGCGAAGTTTTTATAATATCTTTAATAGTTTTTTGTGATAAAGATATATTAAATATCACGATATTTTAATGATTTTTTTTAAATGTGTCGGGGTCTTGAAGGTTGATATTTGTGCATTGTTTGGTGTCGGTGGCCATTATAGTTTTCGTGGTGGCCAAGTTTTTATCATATTTTTAATAGTTTTTCGTGATAAAGATATATTAAATATCACGATATTTTAATGTTTTTCTGTAAATATGTCGCGGTTCTGAAGGTTGATATTTGTGCATTGTTTGGTGTCGGTGGCCATTATAGTTACCGTGGTGGCCAAGTTTTTATCATATTTTTAATAGTTTTTCGTGATAAAGATATATTAAATATCACGATATTTTAATGATTTTTTGTCAATATGTCGGGGTGTTGAAGGTAGATATTTGTGCATTGTTTGGTGTCGGTGGCCATTATAGTTACCATGGTGGCCAAGTTTTTATCATATTTTAATTAGTTTTTCGTGATAAAGATATATTAAATATCATGATATTTTAACGATTTTTTGTAAATATGTCGGGGTTCTCAAGGTTGATATTTGTGCACTATTTGGTGTCGGTGGCCGTTATAGTTTCCGTGGTGGCCAAGTTTTTATCATATTTTTAATGGTTTTTCGTGATAAAGATATATTAAATATAACGATATTTTAATGATTTTTTGTAAATATGTCGGGGTGCTGAAGGTTGATATTTGTGCATTGTTTGGTGTCGGTGGCCGTTATAGTTTCCGTGGTGGCCAAGTTTTTTCATATTTTTAATAGTTTTTCGTGATAAAGATATATTAAATATCACGATATTTTAATGATTTTTTGTAAGAAAGTCGGGGTCCTGAAGGTTGATATTTGTGCATTGTTTGGTGTCGGTGGCCATTATAGTTTTCGTGGTGGCCAAGTTTTTATCATATTTTTAATAGTTTTTCGTGATAAAGATCTATTAAATATCACGATATTTTAATGATTTTTTGTAAATATGTCGGGGTTCTGAAGGTTGATGTTTGTGCATTGTTTGGTGTCGGTGGCCATTATAGTTTCCGTGGTGGCCAAGTTTTTATCATATTTTTAATTAATTTTCGTGATAAAGATATATTAAATATCACGATATTTTAATGATTTTTTGTAAATATGTCGGTATTTTGAAGGTTGATATTTGTGCATTGTTTGGTGTCGGTGGCCATTATAGTTTCCGTGGTGGCCAAGTTTTTATAATATTTTTAATAGTTTTTCGTGATAAAGATATATTATATATCATGATATTTTAATGATTTTTTGTAAATATGTCGGGGTTCTGAAGGTTGATATTTGTGCATTGTTTGGTGTCGGTGGCCATTATAGTTTCCGTGGTGGCCAAGTTTTTATCATATTTTTAATAGTTTTTCGTGATAAAGATATATTAAATATCACGATATTTTAATGATTTTTCGTAAATATGTCGGGGTTCTGACGGTTGATATTTGTGCATTGTTTGGTGTCGGTGGCCATTATAGTTTCCGTGGTGGCCAAGATTTTATAATATTTTAAATAGTTTTTCGTGATAAAGATATATTAAATATCACGATATTTTAATGATTTTTCGTAAATATGTCGGGGTTCTGAAGGTTGATATTTGTGCATTGTTTGGTGTCGGTGGCCATTATAGTTTCCGTGGTGGCCAAGTTTTTATCATATTTTTAATAAATTTTCGTGATAAATATATATTAAATATCACGATATTTTAATGATTTTTTGTAAATATGTCGGTATTTTGAAGGTTGATATTTGTGCATTGTTTGGTGTCGGTGGCCATTATAGTTTCCGTGGTGGCCAAGTTTTTATAATATTTTTAATAGTTTTTCGTGATAAAGATATATTATATATCATGATATTTTAATGATTTTTTGTAAATATGTCGGGGTTCTGAAGGTTGATATTTGTGCATTGTTTGGTGTCGGTGGCCATTATAGTTTCCGTGGTGGCCAAGTTTTTATCATATTTTTAATAGTTTTTCGTGATAAAGATATATTAAATATCACGATATTTTAATGATTTTTCGTAAATGTGTCGGGGTTCTGACGGTTGATATTTGTGCATTGTTTGGTGTCGGTGGCCATTATAGTTTCCGTGGTGGCCAAGTTTTTATAATATTTTTAATAGTTTTTCGTGATAAAGATATATTAAATATCACGATATTTTAATGATTTTTCGTAAATATGTCGGGGTTCTGAAGGTTGATATTTGTGCATTGTTTGGTGTCGGTGGCCATTATAGTTTTCGTGGTGGCCAAGTTTTTATCATATTTTTAATAGTTTTTCGTGATAAAGATATATTAAATATCACGATATTTTATTGATTTTTTGAAAATGTGTCGGCAATATCAAGGTTCATATTTGTGCATTGTTTGGTCTCAGTGGGCATTATAGTTTCCGTGGTGGCGAAGTTTTTATAATATCTTTAATAGTTTTTTGTGATAAAGATATATTAAATATCACGATATTTTAATGATTTTTTTTAAATGTGTCGGGGTCTTGAAGGTTGATATTTGTGCATTGTTTGGTGTCGGTGGCCATTATAGTTTTCGTGGTGGCCAAGTTTTTATCATATTTTTAATAGTTTTTCGTGATAAAGATATATTAAATATCACGATATTTTAATGATTTTTTGTAAATATGTCGGGGTTCTGAAGGTTGATATTTGTGCATTGTTTGGTGTCGGTGGCCATTATAGTTTTCGTGGTGGCCAAGTTTTTATCATATTTTTAATAGTTTTTCGTGATAAAGATATATTAAATATCACGATATTTTAATGATTTTTTGCAAATATGTCGGGGTTCTGAAGGTTGATATTTGTGCATCTTTTGGTGTCGGTGGCCATTATAGTTTCCGTGGTGGCCAAGTTTTTATCATATTTTTAATAGTTTTTCGTGATAAAGATATATTAAATATCACGATATTTTAATTATTTTTCGTGAATATGTCGGGGTTCTCAAGTTTGATATTTGTGCATTGTTTGGTGTCGGTGGCCATTATAGTTTCCGTGGTGGCCAAGTTTTTATCATATATTTAATAGTTTTTCGTGATAAAGATATATTAAATATCACGATACTTTATTGATTTTATGTAAATGTGTCGGGGTCCTGAACGTTGATATTTGTGCATTGTTTGGTGTCGGTGGCCTATAGTTTCCGTGGTGGCCAAGTTTTTATCATATTTTTAATAGTTTTTCGTGATAAAGATATATTAAATATCACGATATTTTAATGATTTTTTGTAAATATGTCGGGGTTCTGACGGTTGATATTTGTGCATTGTTTAGTGTCGGTGGCCATTATAGTTTCCGTGGTGGCCAAGTTTTTATAATATTTTTAATAGTTTTTCGTGATAAAGATATATTAAATATCACGATATTTTAATGATTTTTTGTAAATATGTCGGGGTCTTCAAGGTTGATATTTGTGCATTGTTTGGTATCGGTGGCCATTATAGTTTTCGTGGTGGCCAAGTTTTTATCATATTTTTAATAGTTTTTCGTGATAAAGATATATTAAATATCACGATATTTTAATGATTTTTTGTAAATATGTCGCGGTTCTGAAGGTTGATATTTGTGCATTGTTTGGTGTCGGTGGCCATTATAGTTTCCGTGGTGGCCAAGTTTTTATCATATTTTGAATAGTTTTTCGTGATAAAGATATATTAAGTATCACGATATTTTAATGATTTTTTGTAAATGTGTCGGGGTCCTGAAGGTTGATATTTGTGCATTGTTTGGTGTCGGTAGCCATTATAGTTACCGTGGTGGCCAAGTTTATATCATATTTTAATAGTTTTTCGTGATAAAGATATATTAAATATCATGATATTTGAATGATTTTTCGTAAATATGTCGGGGTTCTCAAGGTTGATATTTGTGCATTGTTTGGTGTCGGTGGCCATTATAGTTTCCGTGGTGGCAAAGTTTTTATAATATTTTTAATAGTTTTTCGTGATAAAGATATATTAAATATCACGATATTTTAATGATTTTTTGTCAATATGTCGGGGTGTTGAAGGTTGATATTTGTGCATTGTTTGGTGTCGGTGGCCCTTATAGTTACCGTGGTGGCCAAGTTTTTATCATATTTTTAATAGTTTTTCGTGATAAAGATATATTAAATATCATGATATTTTAATGATTTTTTGTAAATATGTCGGGGTTCTCAAGATTGATGTTTGTGCACTATTTGGTGTCGGTGGCCGTTATAGTTTCCGTGGTGGCCAAGTTTTTATCATATTTTTAATAGTTTTTCGTGATAAAGATATATTAAATATCACGATATTTTAATGATTTTTTGTAAATATGTCGGGGTTCTGAAGGTTTATATTTGTGCATTCTTTGGTGTCGGTGGCCATTATAGTTTCCGTGGTGGCCAAGTTTTTATCATATTTTTAATGGTTTTTCGTGATAAAGATATATTAAATATAACGATATTTTAAAGATTTTTTGTAAATATGTCGGGGTCCTGAAGGTTGATATTTGTGTATTGTTTGGTGTCGGTGGCCGTTATAGTTTCCGTGGTGGCCAAGTTTTTATCATATTTTTAATAGTTTTTCGTGATAAAGATATATTAAATATCACAATATTTTAATGATTTTTTGTAAATATGTCGGGGTCCTGAAGGTTGATATTTGTGCATTGTTTGGTGTCGGTGGCCATTATAGTTTTCGTGGTGGCCAAGTTTTTATCATATTTTTAATAGTTTTTCGTGATAAAGATATATTAAATATCACGATATTTTAATGATTTTTTGTAAATATGTCGGTGTTTTGAAGGTTGATATTTGTGCATTGTTTGGTGTCGGTGGCCATTATAGTTTCCGTGGTGGCCAAGTTTTTATCATATTTTTAATAGTTTTTCGTGATAAAGATATATTAAATATCTCGATATTTTAATTATTTTTCGTGAATATGTCGGGGTTCTCAAGGTTGATATTTGTGCATTGTTTGGTGTCGGTGGCCATTATAGTTTCCGTGGTGGCCAAGTTTTTATCATATATTTAATAGTTTTTCGTGATAAAGATATATTAAATATCACGATATT